>NC_141878.1:578432160-578735191 GCF_056163025.1 Triticum urartu | reverse complement strand
TGATGTGTTTGGTCCTTTTGTGAAATCTGGATTCCTTTGCCAAGGCAATTGCACCAGTATTGTCACAAAAGATTTTCATTGGACCCGATGCATTAGGTATAACACCTAGATCGGATATGAACTCCTTCATCCAGACTCCTTCGTTCGCTGCTTCCGAAGCAGCTATGTACTCCGCTTCACATGTAGATCCCGCTACGACGCTTTGTTTAGAACTGCACCAACTGACAGCTCCACCGTTTAATGTAAACACGTATCCGGTTTGCGATCTAGAATCGTCCGGATCAGTGTCAAAGCTTGCATCAACGTAACCTTTTACGGTGAGCTCTTTGTCACCTCCATATACGAGAAACATATCCTTAGTCCTTTTCAGGTATTTCAGGATGTTCTTGACCGCTGTCCAGTGATCCACTCCTGGATTACTTTGATACCTCCCTGCTAAACTTATAGCAAGGCACACATCAGGTCTGGTACACAGCATTGCATACATGATAGATCCTATGGCTGATGCATAGGGAACATCTTTCATATTCTCTCTACCTTCTGCAGTGGTCGGGCATTGAGTCTTACTCAACTTCACACCTTGTAACACAGGCAAGAACCCTTTCTTTGCTTGATCCATTTTGAACTTCTTCAAAATTTTGTCAAGGTATGTGCTTTGTGAAAGTCCAATTAAGCGTCTTGATCTATCTCTATAGATCTTAATGCCTAATATGTAAGCAGCTTCACCGAGGTCTTTCACTGAAAAACTTTTATTCAAGTATCCCTTTATGCTATCCAGAAATTCTATATCATTTCCAATCAGCAATATGTCATCCACATATAATATCAGAAATGCTACAGAGCTCCCACTCACTTTCTTGTAAATACAGGCTTCTCCGAAAGTCTGTATAAAACCAAATGCTTTGATCACACTATCAAAACGTTTATTCCAACTCCGAGAGGCTTGCACCAGTCCATAAATGGATCGCTGGAGCTTGCACACTTTGTTAGCTCCCTTTGGATCGACAAAACCTTCCGGTTGCATCATATACAACTCTTCTTCCAGAAATCCATTCAGGAATGCAGTTTTGACATCCATCTGCCAAATTTCATAATCATAAAATGCGGCAATCGCTAACATGATTTGGACGGACTTAAGCATCGCTACGGGTGAGAAGGTCTCATCGTAGTCAATCCCTTGAACTTGCCGAAAACCTTTTGCGACAAGTCGAGCTTTGTAGACAGTAACATTACCATCAGCGTCAGTCTTCTTCTTAAAGATCCATTTATTTTCAATTGCTTGCCGATCATCGGGCAAGTCAACCAAAGTCCATACTTTGTTCTCATACATGGATCCCATCTCAGATTTCATGGCTTCAAGCCACTTTGCGGAATCTGGGCTCACCATCGCTTCTTCATAGTTCGTAGGTTCATCATGATCTAGTAGCATGACTTGCAGAACAGGATTACCGTACCACTCTGGTGCGGATCTTACTCTAGTTGATCTACGAGGTTCAGTAGTATCTTGATCTGAAGTTTCATGATCATTATCATTGGCTTCCTCACTAACTGGTGTAGGTGTCACTGAAATAGTTTTCTGTGATGTACTACTTTCCAGTAAGGGAGCAGGTACAGTTACCTCATCAAGTTCTACTTTCCTCCCACTCACTTCTTTCGAGAGAAACTCCTTCTCTAGAAAGGATCCATTCTTAGCAACGAATGTCTTGCCTTCGGATCTGTGATAGAAGGTGTACCCAACAGTTTCCTTTGGGTATCCTATGAAGACACATTTCTCCGATTTGGGTTCGAGCTTATCAGGTTGAAGCTTTTTCACATAAGCATCGCAGCCCCAAACTTTAAGAAACGACAACTTTGGTTTCTTGCCAAACCACAGTTCATAAGGCGTCGTCTCAACGGATTTTGATGGTGCCCTATTTAACGTGAATGCGGCCGTCTCTAAAGCATAACCCCAAAATGATAGCGGTAAATCAGTAAGAGACATCATAGATCGCACCATATCTAGTAAAGTACGATTACGACGTTCGGACACACCATTACGCTGTGGTGTTCCGGGTGGCGTGAGTTGCAAAACTATTCCACAGTTTTTCAAATGTACACCAAACTCGTAACTCAAATATTCTCCTCCACGATCAGATCGTAGAAACTTTATTTTCTTGTTACGATGATTTTCAACTTCACTCTGAAATTCTTTGAACTTTTCAAATGTTTCAGATTTATGTTTCATTAAGTAGATATACCCATATCTGCTTAAATCATCTGTGAAGGTGAGAAAATAACGATATCCGCCACGAGCCTCAATATTCATCGGACCACATACATCGGTATGTATGATTTCCAACAAGTCTGTTGCTCTCTCCATAGTACCGGAGAACGGTGTTTTAGTCATCTTGCCCATGAGGCACGGTTCGCAAGTACCAAGTGATTCATAATCAAGTGGTTCCAAAAGTCCATCAGTATGGAGTTTCTTCATGCGCTTTATACCGATATGACCTAAACGACAGTGCCACAAATAAGTTGCACTTTCATTATCAACTGTGCATCTTTTGGCTTCAACATTATGAATATGTGTATTACTACTATCGAGATTCAATAAGAATAGACCACTCTTCAAGGGTGCATGACCATAAAAGATATTACTCATATAAATAGAACAACCATTATTCTCTGATTTAAATGAATAACCGTCTCGCATTAAACAAGATCCAGATATAATGTTCATGCTCAATGCTGGCACCAAATAACAATTATTTAGGTCTAATATTAATCCCGAAGGTAGATGTAGAGGTAGCGTGCCGACCGCGATCACATCGACTTTGGAACCGTTTCCCACGCGCATCGTCACCTCGTCCTTTGCCAGTGCTCGCTTATTCCATAGTCCCTGTTTCGAGTTGCAAATATTAGCAACAGAACCAGTATCAAATACCCAGGTGCTACTGCGAGCTCTAGTAAGGTACACATCAATAACAGTATATCATATATACCTTTGTTCACCTTGTCATCCTTCTTATCCGCCAAATACTTGGGGCAGTTCCGCTTCCAGTGACCAGTCTGCTTGCAGTAGAAGCACTCAGTTTCAGGCTTAGGTCCAGACTTGGGTTTCTTCTCTTGAGTAGCAACTTGCTTGCCGTTCTTTTTGAAGTTCCCCTTCTTCTTCCCTTTGCCCTTTTTCTTGAAACTAGTGGTCTTGTTAACCATCAACACTTGATGCTCCTTCTTGATTTCTACCTCCGCAGCTTTCAGCATTGCGAAGAGCTCGGGAATAGTCTTGTTCATCCCTTGCATATTATAGTTCATCACGAAGCTCTTGTAGCTCGGTGGCAGTGATTGGAGAATTCTGTCAATGACGCAATCATCCGGAAGATTAGCTCCCAATTGAATCAAGTGATTATTATACCCAGACATTTTGAGTATATGCTCACTAACAGAACTGTTCTCCTCCATCTTGCAGCTATAGAACTTATTGGAGACTTCATATCTCTCAATTCGGGCATTTGCTTGAAATATTAACTTCAACTCCTGGAACATCTCATATGCTCCATGACGTTCAAAACGTCGTTGAAGTCCCGATTCTAAGCCGTAAAGCATGGCACACTGAACTATCGAGTAGTCATCAGCTTTGCTCTGCCAGACGTTCATAACATCTGGTGTTGCTCCAGCAGCAGGCCTGGCACCCAGCGGTGCTTCCAAGACGTAATTCTTCTGTGCAGCAATGAGGATAATCCTCAAGTTACGGACCCAGTCCGTGTAATTGCTACCATCATCTTTCAACTTTGCTTTCTCAAGGAACGCATTAAAATTTAACGGAACAACAGCACGAGCCATCTATCTACAATCAACATAAACAAGCAAGATACTATCAGGTACTAAGTTCATGATAAATTTAAGTTCAATTAATCATATTACTTAAGAACTCCCACTTAGATAGACATCCCTCTAATCTTCTAAGTGATTACGTGATCCAAATCAACTAAACCATAACCGATCATCACGTGAGATGGAGTAGTTTTCAATGGTGAACATCGTTTATGTTGATCATATCTACTATATGATTCACGCTCGACCTTTCGGTCTCCGTGTTCCGAGGCCATATCTGCATATGCTAGGCTCGTCAAGTTTAACCTGAGTATTCTGCGTGTGCAAAGCTGGCTTGCACCCGTTGTAGATGGACGTAGAGCTTATCACACCTGATCATCACGTGATGTTTGGGCACGACGAACTTTGGCAACGGTGCATACTCAGGGAGAACACTTCTTGATAATTTAGTGAGAGATCATCTTATAATGCTACCGTCAATCAAAGCAAGATAAGATGCATAAAAAGATAAACATCACATGCAATCAATATAAATGATATGATATGGCCATCATCATCTTGTGCTTGTGATCTCCATCTCCGAAGCACCGTCATGATCACCATCGTCACCGGCGCGACACCTTGATCTCCATCGTAGCATCGTTGTCGTCTCGCCAATCTTATGCTTCCACGACTATCACTACCGTTTAGTAATAAAGTAAAGCATTACATCGCGATTGCATTGCATACAATAAAGCGACAACCATATGGCTCCTGCCAGTTGCCGATAACTCGGTTACAAAACATGATCATCTCATACAATAGAATTCAGCATCATGCCTTGACCATATCACATCACAACATGCCCTGCAAAAACAAGTTAGACATTCTCTACTTTGTTGTTGCATGTTTTACGTGGCTGCTACGGGCTTAAGTAAGAACCAATCTCACCTACGCATCAAAACCACAACGATAGTTTGTCAAATAGACTCCGTTTTAACCTTCTCAAGGACCGGGCGTAGCCATACTTGGTTCAACTAAAGTTGGAGAGACAGTCGCCCGCAAGCCATCTATGTGCAAAGCACGTCGAGGGAACCGGTCTCGCGTAAGCATACGCGTAAGGTTGGTCCGGGTCGTCTCGTCCAACAATACCGCCGAACCAAAGTATGACATGCTGGTAGGCAGTATGACTTGTATCGTCCACAACTCACTTGTGTTCTACTCGTGCATATAACATCAACATAAATAACCTAGGCTCGGATGCCACTGTTGGGTTTCGTAGTAATTTCAATAAATTTCCTACGCACACGCAAGATCATGTGATGCATAGCAACGAGGGGGAGAGTGTTGTCTACGTACCCAACGCAGACCGACTGCGGAAGCGATGACACGACGTAGAGGAAGTAGTCGTACGTCTTCACGATCCAACCGATCAAGCACCGAAACTACGGCACCTCCGAGTTCGAGCACACGTTCAGCTCGATGACGATCCCCGGACTCCGATCCAGCAAAGTGTCGGGGAAGAGTTCCGTCAGCAGGACGGCGTGGTGATGATCTTGATGTACTACAGCAGCAGGGCTTCGCCTAAACTCCGCTACAGTATTATCGAGGTATATGGTGGCAGGGGGCACCGCACACGGCTAAGGAATAGATCACGTGGATCAACTTGTGTGTTCTAGGGTGCCTCTACCTCAGTATATAAAGGAGCCAAGGGGGGAGGGGGGCGCCGGCCAGGGAGAGGGCGCAGGAGGAGTCCTACTCCCGGACCCCCTCCAATCCTATTCCAACTAGGATTCCCAATGGGGGAAGGGGGAGAAGGGTGGCCGGCCACCTCTCCTAGTCCTAATAGGACTAGGGGAGGGGGGAGGTGCGCAGCCCCCTTGGGCTACCCCTTTCTCCTTTCCACTAAGGCCCATGAAGGCCCATATGGCTCCCGGGGGGTTCCGGTAACCTCCCGGTAACCCGGTAAAATCCCGATTTCACCCGGAACACTTCCGATGTCCAAACATAGGCTTCCAATATATCAATCTTTACGTCTCGACCATTTCGAGACTCCTCGTCATGTCCGTGATCACATCCAGGACTCCGAACAACCTTCGGTACATCAAAATGCATAAACTCATAATGTAACTATCATCGTAACCTTAAGCGTGCGGACCCTACGGGTTCGAGAACAATGTAGACATGACCGAGACATGTCTCCGGTCAATAACCAATAGCGGGACCTGGATGCCCATATTGGCTCCTACATATTCTACGAAGATCTTTATCGGTCAGACCGCATAACAACATACGTTGTTCCCTTTGTCATCGGTATGTTACTTGCCCGAGATTCGATCGTTGGTATCCAATACCTAGTTCAATCTCGTTACCGGCAAGTCTCTTTACTCGTTCCGTAATACATCATCTCACAACTAACATATTAGTTATAATGCTTGCAAGGCTTATGTGATGTGTATTACCGAGAGGGCCCAGAGATACCTCTCCGACAATCGGAGTGACAAATCCTAATCTCGAAATACGCCAACCCAACATCTACCTTTGGAGACACCTGTAATGCTCCTTTATAATCACCCAGTTACGTTATGACATTTGGTAGCACCCAAAGTGTTCCTCCGGCAAACGGGAGTTGCATAATCTCATAGTCATAGGAACATGTATAAGTCATGAAGAAAGCAATAGCAACATACTAAACGATCGGGTGCTAAGCTAATGGAATGGGTCATGTCAATCAGATCATTCAACTAATGATGTGACCTCGTTAATCAAATAACAACTCATTGTTCATGGTCAGGAAACATAACCATCTTTGATTAACGAGCTAGTCAAGTAGAGGCATACTAGTGACACTTTGTTTGTCTATGTATTCACACATGTATTATGTTTCCGGTTAATACAATTCTAGCATGAATAATAAACATTTATCATGATTATAAGGAAATAAATAATAACTTTATTATTGCCTCTAGGGCATATTTCCTTCACAGACATGCACTCAACTAAGAAACTTAACTTGTGTCCCCCACAGGTTATATGACGTTGCCAATCTCACTAGTTTTGCTAGTTGCACAACCTATTAAACTGTTTGGATTTTTTAATATTAAAAGTAATAAACTAGAGAATATGAAAGTAAATGAAAGGTTCTATCAGTGAGGAACATTGGAGCGGGGTTCATAGTTTCACTACAGACATCTCTCCAAAGAGCAATGGTGCATTAACTTAAGGATACACATGTGTCGATTAAATTGTAGTGTGTATGAGAAATCATCATTGTCATGAAAACATATAGGCATTACATCCAACTGTCCATAGGCTACTATCTAGCTTGCGTCTATAGCTACTACTCCATCCAAACACAAATATCCAACATGCATCTCGAGTATTGAGTAATAAAAGAGTATTGCATGAAGTAAAATGACATAATGGTGAATACATTTCATTTACCTCCAGCTCAACGCTAATGTAACTAGCCAACTATCGTTTTAGCCTTAGTGGTGAGGATAGAACTTTATATTTGTATTCTTGACTGTCATAGAAATTATTCACTCAGAAGAGAACAACCCAAACTAATGTATACAATTCCCTCTTGCAAATCATTGTTCCAAATATGACCAATTTGATTTCTGTATTATCATTGAAATTTTGTTGGTATTTATTTTGAACTCACAAATATTTTGTTCCCCTTTTGTGGTACATCCTTTCGGGGCCATCTATTGGATGCTCTCTGTGTCAAAAAATCGAGGTAACTCATATAATGCGATTTTGGTTGCCAACCTACGCGTGGAGGCTCCTCATGACTAATTTTCTCCAACTTTGTGTTTTCTCTCTGATTTTGCAACTGGTTTACCTCCAAAAATGGCTGCTGCACTTTTCTAGAAAGGTTGTATTTTTTTTGGAAAATTTAGTAACTTAAAGCCTCTCGAATTTAAAAATTGTTCACAAATTAATAAATTTTTGACTCAAATTGTAAAAAAATGGTTCAGGGTTAATAAATATCATGGCTTTAAAAATATATTTGTGAGTTCAAATAATGTTCACTGGAAAAAAATGGTCTTAAAATTTTCAAAAATCATAAAAACAATTACTTGAGAAATTTAGAATTGTTCAGAAATTTTTGTTAAAAAAACTCAAAATAAAGGAAAAACAAGAAAAACAAAAAACAAAACAGTAAACCGAACAGAAGAAAACTGTCAAAACAGCACTAAAAATCGCTACCAAAAAACTTTATAAAAGCAGTTGTTCTCGCCTCCCTGTTGGGCCTGGGCCATGCCGACATTTTTGTTGCTGCGAGCGAGCAATAGAGATTTCCCATCCTTCCCTAGAAAAAATACGGGAGATTTGACCAGAACGGCGACCATACCATCTCGCAAAATGAATTCTGAGCTGAAGCAAAGCAACACCAAGCAGAAAGGAAGCATCGACCACAACATCTCACGAAAAAGGAAAACGAAGTGGTTATTTGGTTCTACCCTTTTTGTATTTCTTGGGACGAGGTAGATAGGTACAATGCCGCGAAAAGAAATATAAAAGCATCTCTAGCAGATCTTGCATAACATCTCGACTCGTAAAATAACCGTCAAAATATGAATCCACGCAAAAAAAGCTGCCTGATCAGACCCCGTATCAGGTCACGACCTGTAAAATTTTTTGCGGGGCGCGGCAAAAGTTCGCCCTCAACCTTTAGATTCACGGGGTGGGAGGCCGACCCGAGCTCGCCCCCTATCCACAGCGAGATTTTGCGCGAGGGAAATTTTCGTGCGGCCATTCCCGCTTCCCACCCCCTTCACCGCCATTGCCCCGCCTTCGCTCGCTCCGGTCCATCTTCCCCAACCATTCTTCGCCGCCATGGAAGCCTCCCATCCGTCCCCCGTCATCGTGGATGTCGCGCACGCGCAATCCCCTCCGGCAGATCTCGTCATCGACCATGTCGCCCCCACTGCTCAAGGCACCACCGCGCCTGTCCGCAAGCGGCAGGGCAACGTCGCCGTGCAGGGCAGAAATCCGGCTGGCCCCGCCAGGAAGGCACGCGCGCCCGCCACAGCTGTGCGATCTGCCCGGCCGCTGTCGGAGAAGAAGGACAAGGTATCGGGCGTGAAGCGCAAGAAGGCTCCTACGAAAAGGTCGGCGACTTCATCCTCTCCCTCCGCCCCGGCAAGAGGTACCACGACGATGCCCTTCAACGGCGATGCTTCCACCGCAAGCTAGATGTTCGACGAAATGGCCGGAAGGTATGCTTCTTCGATTTTCTTCTACTTGCTTCGCTTTTCACCATTGCGGTAGCTCGTGACTTGATGACATTCACTGTAGCGCCGGGTGAAAAGCGACCAAGATGATGATGGACGTGGTTGTTGCTTTTGCATGAAGTCCTTTTGTGTTTGTCGTAGAAAAACTATACTTTTATTTGCGCACGAACTATGTTTTATTTTTCGAATTTGAACTCAATCGTCGTAATCGCTGTCAAATTGGCTAATCTGTGGTTTTCGGTTTGCGGGCTGACGCGGGCGAGGGGTCTGCTCGGCTGCAGCCCGCATCGGCCCGCAAAAGCGTTTTTTGGCGAACTATAAACGAGCTTTGCGGGTTGGCGTTTTACGGGGTCTACTAGAGATCCTCTAAGAGTATTTGGATCACTAAAAAAATTGATCTAAATGCTCTCATACTGTATTTCTTTACGGAGGGAGTATTCTTTACATTATATTCCGTTTCAAAAATGCTCAAGCTTAAATGTCATGATTTGGTTCTTTCGTGTTACAAATGAACCGATCGTGCGTTGTTTAGCACTACGTCCAGAACCCCTATAAAAATATTAAAAGGCAGTACTACATCCAAGCTCCCCACAAAAAAATCTGAGCTCAAGCCAAGCAACACGAAGCAGACAGGAAACAGCGCCCACATGGAGGCCTGCCGCGTCACCGTCCATAATCTGCCCAATCAGATCCATTATAGTTTCTTCTCCACCAAGTTCCTTGGGAGCAACGGACCAACGGACGTGGCATCGTTGACCAATCCATGGAATTCTGTGGCACTGCCTTCTATATATTCCGTCGCCAAACGCCTTACTACCCATCCACTGCAAAGTTCACTCTCATCTAGCCTTTCTTCCTCCATTTGATCTGACTGACTGGAGCAAGAAACAATGGTTCTCGGAGTGCTGGCGAGCCGCCCAGCCATGGTGCTATGGACCCTCCTGGGCCTGGCGCTTCTCTGGCAGGTCAAGCGGCTGGTAGACTACACGTGGTGGCGGCCGCGGCGGCTCCAGCGGGCGCTGCGGGCGCAGGGCCTCCGCGGGACGCCGTACCGCTTCCCCGTCGGCGACCTCGGCGACTACGGGCGGCAGGGCAAGGAGGCGTCGTCGAGGGCGCTGCCGCTGCGGTGCCACGACATACGCGCCCACGTCGCGCCGTACCTCTGCAGCACCGTCCGGGAGCATGGCAAGACGTGCGTCTCCTGGTTCGGCCCCGTCCCCAAGGTGACCATCGCCGACCCCGGCGTCACCCGGGAGGTGATGTCCAACAAGTTCGGCCACTTCGAGAAGCTCCGGTTCCCGACGCTCACCAGGCTCCTCGCCGGCGGCGTGGCGGTCTACGAGGGCGAGAAGTGGGTCAAGCACCGGAGGATCCTCAACCCGGCGTTCCATGTCGAGAAGCTCAAGGTAATTAAGTGTAATTTATTTACTATTACTGTATTTCCTTACCAGACTACTGTACTAGCAAGCTAGTATTAATTTCAGTTGAATAGTTTTACTACTACTACTACCATGAGTAAGTTCGTTACTGAAGATCACGCATGGCTCCCTCAATTTCCAGCTCATGATGCCGGCGTTCTCTGCGTGTTGTGAAGAGCTTGTGAGCAGATGGATCGAGTCCCTCGGTTCTGACGGTTGCTGTGAGGTGGATGTCTGCCCGGAGTTCCAGACCCTCACCGGAGATGTCATCTCACGCACCGCGTTCGGCAGCAGCTACCTCGAAGGAAGAAGGATTTTCGAGCTGCAGTCTGTGCAAGCCGACCGCATTGTGGCCGAAGTTAAGAAGATCTTCATTCCTGGTTATATGTGAGTAACTCCTTAACTCTTACCATCCTTCTAATATTGTAAGCATGCATGTTCCTGAACTTTTGTTTTTACATGTGAGTACTGATTTAGCAGTGAGATCCATATTTTGAACGTAAAATGTATGTACTCATTTAGCGGACCCGATTCATATATATGTACTGATATCCATAGGAAATTTCCAGGTCCTTGCCTACCAAGAAGAACAGACTGATGCATCAAACTAATAACGAGATTGAATCCATTCTACGAGGCCTGATTGAAAAAAGAATGCAAGCGATGCAACAAGGAGAAAGCACCAAAGATGATTTACTCGGCTTAATGCTTGAGTCAAACATGAGGGAAACAGACGACAAGGGTCAGCCCATCCTAGGAATGACAATTGAAGAAGTGATAGAGGAATGCAAATTGTTCTATTTTGCAGGGTCAGAGACGACATCGGTACTTCTCACTTGGACAATGATCGTACTGGCCATGCACCCTGAGTGGCAGGGCCGTGCAAGGGAGGAGGTCCTTGGCCTATTTGCGAAGAATAAGCCCGAGTATGACGGCTTTAGCAAACTCAAAACCGTGAGTACATTTTGATATTGCAATACTAACACCAAACTAATGGCAACTAGAGTTTTAAAATTTACCACTCTACTTGTAGGTGACCATGATTCTTTACGAGGTTCTCCGTCTTTACCCGCCGGCTGTTGCATTCATGCGAAAAACATACAAGGAGATAGAGATTGGAAGCATCACCTACCCTGCCGGTGTGATCATCGAGCTTCCTGTGCTGCTTATCCACCATGACCCAGACATATGGGGAAGCGATGTGCATGAGTTCAAGCCAGAAAGGTTTGCTGATGGGATAGCCAAGGCATCCAAGGATCCTGGTGCCTTCCTCCCATTTGGTTGGGGTCCACGGATCTGCATCGGTCAGAATTTTGCTCTGCTTGAGGCCAAGATGGCTCTGTGCATGATCCTTCAACATTTCGAATTCGAGCTTGGCCCAACGTATTCTCATGTGCCGCATAACCAGAAAATGTTGCGCCCCATGCATGGTGCACAAATTAAGCTCAGGGCAATATGATAGTGAGCATTTTAGCAGTGTGCATGATATCATTTTATTACATAGTTTTTAGTGGTTGGCCATGTAATAAGCTTTCATACCTACAGATGTTTGAAATAAAGTCCAACCGTGTTGCGCATATGTAACACTACTAGCAAAATATTTTTTTGTTCTTGATTTTAACTTTCCATGTTGTACTGTGGAAAGGAAGATACGTCCTTTTCGCTGTCCTTCCTTCAGGCTCTTGTTAAGATGCCACTTCATAAATATTGACTCTTCGAAGGACAGTCTCATGGCACTAAAGGGTCCACTTGTTCTCATGAAGGTTGCCTAATCTTATGACAAATTCTGTTCCATTTTTCTATTGCTTCCCTCTATCTCGTCTCATGTCTCACACTTATCTTGCCCATTATGCAATGTAACATTGATAGAACAACCAACGCTCTTGCTTCCAACATATGGTTGCAATTACAAGCAAGTAAATATTGTAAAACCAATGCATCCATAACAAGTTCATGTTGTAGACAGAGGTACGTGTAATGAAAAGTTATCATTTATAACTGACATAAAATTCAGACATGTTATTTAGAAGGATGTCACACTTTGGGAATTCACCAAAAATGCCTTGATCACTGGTTTTGGGGCTTACTTTCAATCCAATTTGTAAGTGGCAATGCAATCCTTTTTCCTGCTTGTCCATGTTTTCATTCCACTTATCAATAGTGGTTGCTCTCGCAATGGCCCAAATATTTATTTTTTAGTGTCTCTCCTTTAAACATTTTGTGGAAATTCTGATGTAGATGTCTAACACAAAATCTATGTCCAACATCTAGAAACGCTTTATCAATTACATTTATCAACCCCTTCTTCTTGCCAATCATGATAGTATAGGGGGAGGTATTGAAAATGTCCATGTTTTCTTAATGTCGTGAGAAACCATTCCCATGAATAGGTTGATTCCACCTCGATCGTACCCATAGCAGCTATGGGGTAGATACAATCATTTGGGTCTATGCCCACTTCACACAAAGCAACTGACCTTTGTACATGCTTTTCAAGTGACAACATCAACATATAAAATTAGTCCGCACCCCTTTAAGAACCCTCTCTTGCTGGCATCATAAGCCCAATATAATGAAGACAAATGGTCCTTCAGATCTTGGTCATCCTTCTCCTTTACCTGCATAGTGCAAACAATGAATGTTCTACCATGGTTACTTCTTATGAGTTATTGGCCATAATCCCACAACCGATTGTACTGGTCTGCTTCATTCCCACGAATTATTTCTAGTGTTGTCTTCCTCGCCCTATTGAACTTCATCTATTTGGGAGTAGTTTGTACTCTCTCTGAAGTTTCTTCCCAAAAGTGCTCAAATCCATCTTATGTCATCCCTAAACTTCTTAATGGACTTCTTTGTAAGTAGGTTCACAGTCAAGCACTTAGAATCCAAGCTCCTCCGACAGGTGTGGTTGCCATTGTAGTTCTTAATGACAATGCTCCATGTCTTGTTGTCTTTAGATGCTTTAAACATCCAAGGACAACCTTCTGAACAAAACACATTCATCCTAGTTGCCTAATTTCTAGCTTTTATGGATCTTAACTCTCTCTCTCTCTCTCTCTCTCTCTCTCTCTCTCTCTCCGACAACGTATTCATCCAACGCCCTTCTCACCTCTTTCATATAACTGAAAACTAATCCAACCGTAAACACCGGATTATCCATGTCAATCTCTGCGTTGGAAGTCCTAAACGCACTCCCTCCACTTCTTTTTAGTTTGCATATAAAATTTGATCAAAGTCAAACTTTGTAAAGTTTGACTAACTTTATAGGAAAAAATATCAACATCTACAATACTAAAGCTATACGGTATGAAAATTAATTTCGTAATGCATCTAATAATATTGATTTCATATTGTGAATGTTGATATTTTTTTCTATAAACTAAGTCAAAGTCAACAAAGTTTGACTTTGACCAAATTTTATATGCAAACTAAAAAAAACGGAGGGAGTATAGTTTAACTCTTCTAGCTCTTCCTTTGAAAGGTTTAAGTCATCCTCATTTAGTGGATAATTCTCTTCCATGTACTCATTCGACACATTGCTATCCTCCGCATTGTTGCACATGTAGAGCTTCCTCCTGGCGGATTCAACTCAGATTGGTTTTATCGTGTGGTTCGCCTAGGGCTTGTGATCCACATCCCATGGGGTGTGATTTACATCCTCCAGGGCATCATCTCCACCAGAAACTCCTATTGGTTTTGATCTTCCTTTCGATCCCATTGCAGGATCCGTGAGCATGTTGTAACACAATTGCGTGAATCAGACAAACAAGGCCGCAACATGTCCATCCCGAGGTGGAGCGCCTCGTGCGAAAAGGGAAGCAGACCTCTACCGGAGTTACCCAGCAGTCTGGCAGCGGCTGGGGGATCTCCCTACTATCTCTAGGAGCTAACCCTAGCGAAGAGTTATCCATGGAAATGCCAAAGTAGCACTTATTTTTTTCTTTCTTCAAGTTGGTTACCGTAAGACTTTTAACGTTGTTACCTTACTCTACTAGGGCTTTTATTAATATAAAGTTGAGTGCGTCGCCTTCTAAAAAATATGTATTCCCTTCGTTCCCTTATACAAGGTCACAAACTCAGATTACAAGTACCAAGATAAAATTTAACGACTGCTTTACAAGCCAACTTTTCTTTTGTTAACCGAGATCACTAGTACATCCGCATGCATGCAAGGAAGGAATAAGAATGAAGTAGCACAGAGTCATTATGACTACATGCATGCAAGTATTAACCAAGTTGTTAGGCCCTTCCCAGTGCTCCACGGTGGATAGATGCTAAGCATGCCACATAAGCGAAAAAATGACATGGCACAACATTTAAGGAGGGGAGAGAGCACTTTGGTGACCCTAAGAAGAACCAATGACAAGCGCGAGAACCTAGGCAAACCACATGAATGAAACAATTTGACCAATGCATGAAAGACTTTAGGTGCTAACTCATTAAATAAAGTGTGCTTAGCAACAACAAGTTAAGCACCTACGCATTGGGGAGTTGAGTTGCTAAGGTATTTAATGCACTTAGCACCTCATCTTAGCACCTTTGCATTGGAAGAGGTCTTAGTATGAGAAAACATCATTGATGTAAGTGGCATTGTATAGATGCAAAATGTATTTTTCATAGTGGCCTTGTATAAGGGAATGGGGGGAGTACAATTTTTCCATAGAGTGAAAAAGTATGTACATTTATTGAGAGCAAATATGTATAAAATTCAAAAATGGTAAAATTATATTGTCGGGTTTTTAAGCATGGCAAATCGAATATTTTTATGGCAAATTGTGTTGTCTCGAGCGCTGGCAAATCCTTTGAGCAACACAGATGTGTATAAATATTGATTTGCCTTCTGTGGGCTATTTGTTTGGGCTTAAGGCCTTTGGATGGCAAAGGAGGCCGTGTCCACCTCGGGCTTGGGGTGCACTTGGCGTTGGAGTCCGTCCGGCGTTCCCCCTTGGTCTTCCTCCCCACCCCCAAATCCTGTCCCACCGACCGGAGTCGCCGCCGAGATGACTGGCCTCCATGACAAGCGCGCCACCAGCGAGTCCCGGAGATCCAAGCGCCCTGAGCGGTCCAGGCCGGAGGCGAAGGTGGCGGAGCCTCCGGCACGCCGGGCCAAGCGCGCCGAGGGCCATGTTCCTCTGCGCAAGCGCGAGTCTGCGAGGGTCGGGCGACCACCCCACCCCCTGGACTCGGAGGATGTGACTGCGGAGCCTCGTCCAGCACGCCGCGACGAGCGATCATCCTCACCCCTTTGCGGCGATGGGGGCACGGAGGAAATCACCATGGCTCCTCCACCGCCAAGCGCGAGGACTCCCCTGACTCGCCTCGCACCGCCTACGTGCTCCGCAACCGCCGAGTCCCGGATGCCGGCGACCCCAAGCCCACCCCCCCTCCGTGCTTCGACAAAAGGTATCTCTCTATATCTCCACCCCCGCAACGCAATCAATTCCATAACTTGATCTTCGCGATGTGCTGAATGCCTTGGATTTGGTTCATGGATGCTGAAATTCTGCTTCGTTGTGTGATTTTTGGGCAGATTGGTTTTACTATTGTGCTGACCACATGATGAAGCTTCAACCCACTGACAATTGCTACTTCCTAGCTTTGTTAAATAATATGCCAATGTTAGCAGTTAGTAACAATTACTCCTGTAGACTTACTCATACGAGTAAATTACACAAAACCACCAGTTTAAAGGCTAGGTTTGCGAAAAACACTACAATACATTTTTTTTGCAAAAAACACCGTGTCTACCGTAATCTTTTTACAAATAACACTGATCGGCGGATTTGCCTCGGCTGAGCACGTTTATGACAAATGGGGTCCGCTAGTCAGGCTGATGTGGCACCAATTTCTAACACCGTTAAGTTGAACCGTTTTACTAGACATGGGGCCCACTTGTCAGCATTTCACCTTGATCTCTCTCTCTTCCCTCGAGCCAGCAACATGCAGGAGCGCCGCCGCCGCCCATCACCATTGCCTCTGAGCTCCACGAAATTCACCGCCGTTAACCAGCCCTCACCCAGATCCGGCAAGAATCAAGTCGCCCCCCTCTCTGTACCTCGGATTCGTGCTCCTCCCCTGCGAGCGGCGGCCACGAGCGCCGGCGGGACTTGGATGAGGTCGGCGAGCCCGGCGATGCACATCGTCCTTGGCGCGTGGCGGAAGGCTGCCCCTCGGCCGGGGCGGGACTAGCGGCGTCCTCTGCCCCCCCCCCCCCCCCCCCCCCCCCCTCGATGCGGCAACAGCAACGGCGGCCCTTGCCTCGGCTGGGGTCGGGACGGGCGACGGCAACCGAGCCGCCGGCGCCTTCCACACTCAGATCCATTCTCCCTGCTCCAATCCAGCTGGTGCCTCTACCTCTGCGCTCGAGCCGCCATCGACGTAGGAGCTGCAGTAGCCAGTGAGCAGGGTGGTCGCCGTGGCTGAGGAAGGAGGCGGCGACTCCCTGCTGGAGCATCACGGTGGCTCTGGTTCGGAGGAGGTCGCCGTCAAGATGCACGAGACGAAGCAACATCGTCGGCGGCCAGCCCGCTACTCCCTCCCCTTGTCAGATCGGCGGGGTTGTGCAATACGGCTCGTCAGCGCGTGGTGGCGTCGGGCGCACGTCGGGTGCGGGCCTCCGGGCATGCGCCGTTGACCACAGGGGCAGGACGGGCGGCAGCGAGCTGGTGAAGATAAGGCGAGAACGGACAGATTTATTCTTTTTATTTCAATGACAGGTGGACCCCACAGGGCTCCACACAAGAGGATAAAGTCCCAAACATCGCCGTTACATGCGAGGTGTTAAGCGGTGCCACGTCAGGCTGACTGACGGGCCCCATTTGTTATAAACATACTCAACAGAGGCAAATCCGTCGATCAGTGTTATTTGCAAAAAGATTACGGTAGACATGGTGTTTTTTGCAAAAAAAAAATGTATTGTAGTGTTTTTCACAAACCTAGCCTTCAAACTGGTGGTTTTGTGCAATTTACTCCACTCATACACTAGTATAAGTTGGAGCTGATATAGCATCAATCAACTATGCTGATCAGACTAGAAAATGCCTTGATCTCTCTATACATCTCTAATCCTTGCAATGTGCTGGATTTGATTTATGGGTGCTAATTTAATTCCACCCGCCAATTCTGCTGCTCTGTAACGGCCGGGTCACTCCAGTAGCACCCTTCTTCGTTGTGTGAATTTTGGTCAGATTGATTTTACTATTATGCTGACCAAATGATCAAGCTTTTAACCCCCTACCCAGTTGCAACTAGCTTTGTTGAACATGCCCATTGTTAGCAGTTACTCCTGCAGAGTGGTGTAAATGGGAGTTAATATAGTGCTGTATCAATGGAGGGAGTATGGTACAAATCTCTCTTTTCCATGATATTAACATGAAACAATACTTTTTGTTTCATGTCTACGTATTTGATGTGACTGGTCATGACATGGTTTAATCATGTGCTCCCTGTCTTGTGTTTATATGACACAGTTTGTTGTCCTCCATGTCTTATATTCAGTGTTGCCGTTAAGAAGCACAGGAAATAGCCTCCTACTAGTAGTGATAGCAGCTAAGGTCCAAAATTATTTGTTTGATGCAGCTTATCACCCTTTGAGTTTTGATTTTTTTTCAAAGACCTGGCACTTGTATTCCCTTCTGTCAGACTCTGTTCAGTGTGACAATAGCGCTCAGTGTTGAAAATCATACTAGTTGTTAATTTGATGGACATTTGAAATCAAGAAATGTGCGTGATGTTGACGCTTGTGCTGTTTCAGGGAAATTAAGCTGGATCAGCCACGCTTATCCAAGAGGCAACTTAAGCGAGCTGAACTTTGGAATGCCCCAGCATGTGCGCGCAAGGGTTTGGAACGCTACAACGGCATGAATCAGGTTTTGATCTAACTGAAGTTTATAAACAGTGCATAGTGCCACTTCGTGACTGTTACATAATCACAAATCTGGACACCTTTTCATACTTGGCTTTATTTATGTTCCGCTTCAAAAGTTAATGTGTTGATGTCTATTGCTGGAAATGAGTCACACCTGAGCAAACTTAGATGGTTGCAAACATACAACCTCATTAATCTCACGACATAGGTGTGATTATAGAGAAACTGGCATGAGGTCTAGAACTGTGCCTTCATTGCTTATGCTGCCAACATCTCTTGCATGAGTCTACTGGTGTTGATTGCGCACCTAGCCCAGCAGATGTGAGGCTGTTTCGCCCTTGGTAGTCCCATGATGGGTTGCACCTTGTAAACCTTGGTTGTACTTTCCAATTGGTTCCAGACTATAGAGTCGGGGCTGAATTTGATAGCTCATAATGCAATTCCAAGTATATATATCCATCTTGTGAGCACTTTCTTATTTTTGTTTGTTATAATATAATATTTTAGGGGGATGAGTATGAGCTGGTTGAAGCAGTGGGCGTCAAAAGCTTTTGCTACTGTGGTCCGTGGCTGCATGCAAATTTTCTTGCTAGGCATAAAGGTGCCAGTAGCTGTGATGATCTTGTTCCCAAGCACTTCTTTGCTGAGCTGAGGATCGATGCAGATGGTCTGTCGTGTGTTTCATGCTTCAAGTTCGACTCAGGTGTGCTTGTGTAGCTTGAAAATTTATTTTGATGGATTCTTTGTCTCTTTGTGGTGCTAATTGCATATATTTCCTTCTTATATACACTTGCAGTTGACTGGAAGAACTTTGGCGGATGTGGAGTTTGCCCGGCAACATTTGTCCATCCCGCTGGTGGTGGGTACATTGGTGCACTGCCTGAACGACGTCTTCAGCCTGCTCCCACTGGTCTACAAATATCGTTTAGCTTTTGAGTTTATGGTAGTAGAATGATTTTCTAGTTTATGCAAGTTAGTTGTTAAATCAGATAGTGAAGTCTGAAACTCGACTTTGATGAGTCAGCTAGTGAAGGCTGAGATAGCACTTTGATGTTTACTCTGCCAACAAGTTCAGACTGGTAGAAGGGCAGAGCAGGGTGGAGCTGCAAAGGAGAAAGAGATCAACTCGAAGGTCATGGAGAAAGCCAATATCATGAAGTCTGAGCTCCAGATGATCGAAGAGATAATGCTTACGAACGGCTGCAGGAGGTTGAGCATGTCAGCATGTACCGTAGGATGACTATCAGAGATGTGTCCCAAGGAGATGAGCCCAAACCCTTAAAAACTGGGAATTCAGAGCTTGTTCCCCCTAAGTAGACTGCTTGTTTTAGTCCTTTGTTGGTTAGTTGTCGCCGATCGACCACCTATGTCGTGACGACGATGCATTTCATTGTCTATAATGCATTCTATAGTCTATGTGAATCATTAGCTATTCTGGTTTTGCAATGCCTGACGATGTAACGATGTAGCATTAGAGAATTGTGGGATAACCCCGTTGGTAGGGTCGCATTGGCGTCTGAAGAATAACTGACAGCACATTGAACTAGTGTGTACGATTTTTTTTTTTTGTAAGAATAGCATTGTTCTTTCTTTATCTGACCCAAGTGGCGTACGGGGTTCCTTTGTTGGACTTTTTTTTTTTCAGACGATGTTGCATTGAGGCTATGGTGCATCGTCACCTCTGGATCCGAAATCACTGCTTGTCTCTCCATGAATGTGTCGATATAAGAACAATATGCAAATAACCATAAGAATAAAGCAATTTTCAAAGTAGTACTAGCAACTATACCAGGTGCAGCTAAGTCTAAGAAAATAGTATCTTGTGGTTGTTAATTCCGTCTTCAAAATAGTACCATCAAACTATCTTTCTTGGTAATCAATACCGCAAAAAAAAAACTTTAAGCCACGTCCATTGCACTTGTTGCTCAAATGGATGTATCTAGATGTATTTCAATACTAGATACATCCGTTTGAGCGACAAGTAATTTCGGACGGAGGTGGTACCATTGTAAGGACACTGGGGCAAATAATAAGCACTAGGAATTCACTTAAGTTCAAAACTCTTAATTCTCGAGAGGTAAGAAGGGTGAAGGTTTTTTGTCCACCTCATGTTGCCAACCCTAGCGGCCAACACGAAAGGTCTTCTCCACGCCACCGCCTTGGTCCCCCTCCTCTCCTTCACCCAACGACCTCGATCGTGGCAAGAGTGGGACCCACCTGTCTCGTTTTTCTTTTCTTTATGTTTTGTTTCCCTAGTGGCATTGACGAGGTTGTGGCGGCAATGGCATGTTGGAATAAGGTCTCTTCGACATCTACCTACCTCGGCAATGTCTTATCTGGTGTTGACGAAGGACTTGTGAACGTTTGTGTTGCTAGATCTGTTGGCTCTCTTCGGATCATGCCAGTTGTTGTGTCTATCGAGGAGAGTACTTGGTTGGCTATTGTTAGGGAACATAGGAAAAAAATACTTTTTTAGTCATACCTACGTACATGCCCAGGATCACTATCAAGATGCAAGAGAGGTTTAGATCTTATCTTTACCAACAAATGTAGTGGAGAGAAGAGTTGGTGAAGACTGTTGTTACAGATTCCCGTAGCTAGGATTAAACCTCCCAAACATGGGAATTTTCTCCCTTGAAAGAGGATCAAATAGATGATCCCTCTGCTAGTATCCATGTGTACGAAAATACCAATCCAGCAGGGCTTCACCATCTAGAACAAGAGCCTACGGAAGAACTAGAGGTGGAGGTGGAGCACCCTGAATGCATAAGAACTTTTCGTGAGAGAGAAAGAGAGAGAGATGGGGCAGCCTCTGCGCCAGATGAGATGTGTTTAGAGGGGCTGCCCCTCTCATATTTATAGAGGCGTGGGAGGAAGGGCTGCCTTAGAAGAGGAGGCACCTCCTCCTAGTGTCGGCGCACCAAAGGTGGGTGCCCCACCAAAACCCTAGCCCCCCAACTTGCCCCACAGGGCAAAGGGGGCCCACAATTGGGGCCATGAGGCTGCCCCACTTGGACTTGGCCAAGTGGGCAGTCCACGGCGCCCCTCCAGAATATCCCGAAAGGTTTCGGGAAGCCTTTCGATGGCTTTAGGTGTCCTTCGGGACCTTCCTGATTTACAAAAAAAATCGATTTTTCTCTCTTAGAATATTTTTAAACTTCATGGAATAATCTGGTGAATACCTCTCATGATCCTAACACTTCTAGTGCTCAACAAATTGGTGAACCTTAAGCCTGTGACCCCCCCCCCCCAAGTTCATACATGACCCATAACACCTTTTGATCAATAATCGGTAGCGGGATCTGGGCATCCATATTGACTTCTACATATAGAAGAATAATTATCACGTGAACCTTATGTTCATGTACACCATTCCATTTGCTTCGCAATATAACAGAACCCGAGGCAAGACTTTATCGATATCCTTGTGAAGCGACAACTTGACATTCTTTTTCTCGTTTCCGCATTCCGGTTTCCCTGTGATCATATCACATTATGTTTAGCCAGATGATGATTGAGGGAGTCCTGGATTAGGGGGTCTCCGGACAGCCGGACTATATCCTTTGGCCGGACTGTTGGACTATGAAGATACGAGATTGAAGACTTCGTCCCGTGTCCGGATGGGACTCTACTTGGCGTGGAAGGCAAGCTAGGCAAGACGGATATGGATATCTCCTCCTTTGTAACCAACCTTGTGTAACCCTAGCCTCCTCCGGTGTCTATATAAACCAGAGGGTTTTAGTCCGTAGGACAACATACAATCAGACCATAGGCTAGCTTCTAGGGTTTAGCCTCTCTGATATCATGGTAGATCAACTCTTGTACTACTCATATTATCAAGAATAATGAAGCAGAACGTAGGGTTTTACCTCCATCAAGAGGGCCCGAACCTGGGTAAAACATCGTGTCCCCTGCCTCCTGTTACCATCCGCCTTAGACGCACAGTTCGGGACCCCCTACCCGAGATCCGCCGGTTTTGACACCGACATTGGTGCTTTTCATTGAGAGTTCCTCTGTGTCGTCATCGTTAGGCTTGATGGCTCCTTCGATCATCGATAGCGATGCAGTCCAGGGTGAGACTTTTCTCCCCGGACAGATCTTTGTATTCGGCGGCTTCGCACTGCAGGTCAACTCGCTTGGCCATCTGGAGCAGATCGAGAGTTACGCCCCTGGCCACCAGGTCAGGTTTGGAAGCTTAAACTACACGGCCGACATCCGCGGAGACTTGATCTTCGACGGATTCGAGCCCCTGCCGAGTGTGCCGCACAGTCACAACGAGCATGATTTAGCTCTACTATCGGACAGTGTTCAGGAGACCGCACCGGCAACCGCTCCGACCCTCAATTCGGAGCCAATTGCGCCATCCATGGACGGGTGGATAGACCCCACCACGAAGGTCGTATTCTCAGCGGCAATCAAGTCGAGTATCGACCTTACCCTTCACGGGAGTCGTGATGCCGAACTACCGGATTCTTCCCCGGCCATGGACTCTGAACCGCCTGCGCCCGTGCCTATCGAATCCGACTGGGCGCCGATCATGGAGTTCACCTCCGTGGATATCTTTCAGCACTCGCCCTTCGGCGACATATTGAACTCATTAAGGTCTCTCTCCCTGTCAAGAAAGTCCTGGCCGAACTATGTTCGGCAGGATGGGGATGCGGATGACGAAGAAATTCGCCACCCACCCACCACCCACTTAGTAGCCACTGTCGAGATCTGACCGACATGCTCGACTTTGACTCCGAAGACATCGACGGTATGGACGACGATGCAGGAGACGAACAGGAACCACTGCCCACAGGGCACTGGACGCCCACTTCATCATATGATGTATACATGATGGACACACCCAAAGAAAACGACGAGGAGGAACGGAAGGACGCAGCGAAGGGTTGTTCCCTCGAGAAGCAGTCAAAGCGGCGGCGTAAGCGCCGCTCCAAATCCCGCCTCGGCAGAAACAGCGATCATATAGACCCAGCGATAGAGCAGGGTGAACCATCGCCCGACTACGGCAACACGGAGAATCAAACCGAACAACCCGACTCCGTCGAAGATAACAGTCCGGACGACATCACACCGAACAGGCACCCGGAGCAACAGAATGCCCATCAAAGGCTTGTTGCCAATGCGAGGAGTCTGAAAAGGCAGAAGCAAAGGCTCAGGGCTGCACAAGACACACTCAGAATCAGATGGAGTGAAATACTCAACACTGCAGCAAAGTACGGCGGTAATCGCCACACCAAGAGCTACCCGAAGCGAAAGTTGCTACCTGAATTCGATGAGATGGCCTTAGATCCCCCGCAACCAAAAAACAAAACAGCCATCCGGTCGGATAGACGACCTCGTGGCCAACATAGAGCGGCAAACGACGCCGCACATAAGCCAGTACGCGATCCACGTGAGGGCTCGCATCAAAAGGACGATGCAACCAGATCCATCTACGGGCCACGCAAGCGCGCTCTAGCATGCAATGCAACACAACAAACATCCCAACACCACGGTACACCCAAATACAGGGGTGCCGCACACCCCCTATGTTTCACCGATGAGGTGCTGGACCATGAATTTTCAGAGGGATTCAAACCCGTAAACATAGAGGCGTACGACGGAACGACAGACCCTGGGGTCTGGATTGAGGACTACATCCTCCATATCCATATGGCTCGAGGAGACGATCTCCACGCCATCAAATACTTACCCCTCAAGCTCAAAGGGCCAGCTCGGCACTGGCTTAAAAGCCTCCCCGAAAACTCCATTGGAAGTTGGGAAGAGCTCGAAGACGCCTTTCGGGCATATTTTCAAGGGACCTATGTCCGACCACCGGATGCAGACGATTTAAGTCATAAAACTCAACAACCCGGAGAGTCAGCCCGAAAGCTTTGGAACAGGTTCCTCACTAAAAAGAACCAAATAGTCGACTGTCCGGACGCCGAAGCCTTAGCAGCTTTCAAGCACAGCGTTCGAGACGAATGGCTCGCCAGACACCTAGGCCAAGAAAAGCCAAGAACAATGGCAGCATTAACAAGCCTCATGACCCGCTTTTGCGCGGGCGAGGACAGCTGGTTAGCCCGATGCAGCACCAGCGGCCCAAGTACATCCGAAGTCAGGGACGAAAACGGGAAATCATGACGCAACAGAAACAAGCGCCGGAATAAAGAAGACAGCCCAAAGAGCACGGCGGTAAACGCCGGATTCAGAAGCTCTCGGCCAGGTCAGCAAAAGCTGTCCTCCAAAGGCAACAGAGACGAACTGTCCAGCCTAAACAAGATTCTGGACCAAATATGTCAGATCCATAGCACCCCCGATAAACCTGCAAATCATACCCATAGAGAATGTTGGGTCTTCAAGCAGTCCGGCAAGCTCAACGCCGAACATAAGGGGCAGGATACACCAAGCGAAGACGAGGACGAGCCTCGCAAGCAAAGCACTGGGGAACAGAAGAAATTTCCACCAGAAGTCAAAACAGTAAATGTGTTACACGTGACAAAGGGGAGAAACAAAGCGGCACTCCTAGAGACACATGCCCCAGGGCCTATCACCGTGGAGTCCTGCCACTGGTCGTTCCAACCGATCACGTTCGACCATCGGGATTACTCGGCAAGTATCCGGCGTGAAGGATGGGCTGCCTTGGTATTAGACCCAATAATTGACGGATACCACTTCACACGAGTCCTGATGGACAGCGGCAACAGTCTAAATCTGATATATCAGGACACAGTCCGCAAAATGGGGATAGACCCAACAAAAATTAGCCACAACAATACTACCTTTAAAGGAGTAACGCCAGGCCCAGAGGCCCATTGCATGGGCTCCCTGCTACTAGAGGTTATATTCGGCTTTCCCGATAACTTCCGCAGCGAAAATTTAACGTTCCACATCGCTCCGTTCCAAAGTGGTTATCAAGCACTACTTAGACACGAAGCTTTCGCTCACTTTAACATAATACTGCATTACGCTTCTCTCATGCTTAAGATGCCCGGTCCGCGCGGCATCATTACAGTAAATGGAAATATTGAGCGCTCCTTGCGCGCGGAAGACCGTGGCAGCCGCACACTAAACGGCCTCACCAACTAAAGCATCGGACAGGTCGTTAAAACCACGGACGCGGTTAGACGAGTCCGGTGCGGCTATATGTAATCGATACAGGTTTGATGGCTATACCCCTATACAAGGGGCTCAGCGTGCGCAAACAAGTGGCAATTAAGCTCAACTTTACTCATCTTGAATTGTACATGGTTTCTTTAGTATAACCTACCTTTTTGCACAACAACTTGTCAACTAAGTTCCTCTCTTTTACAGATGACCATCGTGCTACACCCGTCCAGGATACGGCACAACGGAAACACAGGCACAGACGTGCAGCAGGGACCCGTTCCAAGGATTCTTTTTAGATTAAGACCCTGCGTAAACATTTTTTACTGTCTCTTGTTGATACACATCCCCCGGATTCTCATTACAATTGAGAAGGATGCTGACGTATTGGTATGTGGCCACGTCAGAATATTGCACGTACCTGGACATCAGGGGCTTATTACAAAGGGCACTGCTTAAGCCCGGTTTACATCATAAAGACCGAATACCTTAGGGAGTGTTCGGCGTCGCGAGTTTGGCCTTATATGCATCAGCTCCGAATCATGTCTTTGGTCAAATGTTGGGTTTGCCCGGCTCCTGTGTTTTGCTGCCTTACGTTCCGCTCTATCGGCTAAGGCGTCACCAGGAGAACTACTGCGATTGTGCCCTGGTTCATCCGGACGAGCACCTCAGTAGAGAAAGCCGAAAACTGACTGTCATGATATAGCGTGAGACTGGTCAACCACTCGATGACCTAGCGGAATCTTCGTGATTCCTTCGCCTTAACGAAGGGCCATTTCCCGGCCAGGCATGTACGCGCCCCGAATCCGGATGAGCGTGGAGCCACCAGGGGCTATATAGTAGCCCAATTGTCAAACTCCTCTAGCTAAGTGAAAGTGTTAAAGCATTATAGTCCGGTTGCCTAGTTCGCTGTGCTATCACCTCCTTAATGGACCAAGACGTTGGATCAAGTGTGAACATGCGTCTTCTGTGAACACCCCCGTATTATATGCGTGGGGGCTGAAGCCGACGACTCCAATCTTTCAGGTTATATACATATATACATAAACGGCCGCACATGAGGCATCATAGTACTTTCGGGCAAAAGTATAAATACAGCCTTGATAAATTCAATAAAACATTGTTTTTACAATGGGAATACATGTCACTCAAACATAATATTCCTCAAGCACTGAGCCTCTATCGAACGAGCGCCTTCAAGAACTTCTTCAAAGTAGTGCTCGGCAGCCACTCGGCCTATGGCCGAACCCTGTGCCGCAACAGTGGTGGCATCCATCTCCGCCCAGTATGTTTTGACACGGGCAAGGGCCATTCGTGAGCCTTCTATGCACGCCGACCTCTTTACAGCATCGATGTGTGGCATAGCACCAAGGAATTGTTGCACTAAGCTAAAGTAGCTATTCTGCCTTGGCCCTCTCAACCACATATGATCCACAACGGACCTCATGACAAGTCCGGATAATCTATGGAGCTCGGCCCACTCGATCATTTGCACATTCAACGGCAGCGGACGGGCTGGAGCATGAAACTGTGACCAAAACAGTTTTTCCACTTCGTGATCTTTCCGATCCTTGAAGTATTCGGCCGCATCAGCCGCACTTGCAGCCAAATCCACGTAGGCATCCGCAGAACTCCATAGCCGGTCTAGAGGTGCGTACTTCGGATCCCCGAACTTAGTCCGCAACAAGAAGGGCTTCCCGGACACAATAGCTGCAGCTTGATGCAGCTCCTCCTTCGTCGCTCTAATTTTGGAGCGGGCTTCCTTGGCAGCCACCCGGGTCTTCTCCAGGTCCGTCACCTTCGCCCGGTTTTCCTCTTCAAGAAGCCGGTAACGGTCAGCAGCATATTTTAACTCTACAGCCATCTTGGCTATTTTTTCCTTGCTCTCACAATGTGCGGCCTGTTCGGCCCTTAACTCCCCGGCCGCATTGCTACTCTTTGCTTGCTCCTTGACTCGGGCAAGCTCCGCCCGAAGGGTCTCCACGATGGCAGCTCCATTTGCAGTCACAACATATTAAAGATACTGGCATCATGCTGCTCTTATTACGTGACAATCAACAGAAAAATCACCTACCCTGCGCCTCGTCAAGCCGCTTGTTGACAAGCACGATGTCGGCATCTGCCGCATCTAGCTGCCGCTTTAGTTCGGCAAACCCATCAGTCCGGCTAGCCACCGGAGCTTCAACCACCTGCGCATACAGGCGGTCTAGTTATTACCTAGGACTATGATCCTCTGTTTGCCACCGTTTTCGACGACAACCAGAGTCTCAGGGGCTACTATCTACATAGGGCACATCTAAAAATGTGCTGTACTGTCAAAAATGTACATCATTTCACGTACCTCAAAACCCGTCAGTAGACTCATAAAAGCTTCATGCAACCCGCTTTCGGCGGACGAAATTCTTTCAATCACCGTACCCATCAACGTACGGTGCTCTTCTGAGATAGTCGCTCGCTCTAGCAGATCCCTCAGTACGTCCGACCGCGCACCAGACGGTGCCGGACTCTTTTGATTGCTTTCTTCAAGAGCCGGATACTGAGGACTTCGGGTGGCCATAGGATTACCTTCTGGCCTTGCCAGATCAGGAGAAACCCTCCACGACGACACCTCGGGGTCGCCCGCCTCGTGAGGCGGTGTGGCAGGGGGGCGTTTCGCTCTCCATCATCTCTGGAAGAATATCCCCTGAAGACGAGCTCTGCTGAGAAGGGCTAAGATCCGAACTGCAAGATAAATGCTTCGGTTATTTTCCTCAGAAGTAAAGCGAGATATTTTCATTATTAAGTACCCTTTTACTTACAGCTCGGTGGAGAGCTGATCCCCTTGAGGGCATAGTGCGGCCAGGGTAGCCCCCGAGGCAGGACCCTCCGGCGAAGATTTCTTCCCCCGTTTGGAGACCATTGTCTCCGGGTCCTCGGAGGCGGTCCTCGTCCTTCCCTGGGGAGAGGAAGTTTCAGTCCCTTCTCCCCGGCTAACCTCCTTCGCAGAGGCGCTTTCGCCCTCTTTATTTTCCCCTTCATCTTCCTTTGAGGGCACTAGACAAGGTGCTGGCTCGAACATCTTTTCCAGCACCGGATTGTCCAAGCCTTCAGGAAGGGGGCCGAACACCAGATCATCTTCGCCTTTGTTATCCAGTCCTGATCAAAGAGCGATTCTTCAGAATGATGTCATGATAAATAAAAGACAGTGTGTTCAGCCATGGGATCACTTACTTGGGCAGCGGGGCGGTTGCAGCTCAGGCCCACGTCCTCGGTAGTGTCCAGACACTCTATTTGGGGTCCGAAGAACGATTTGTACATCTCCTCGTGCGTCATGCCGAGGAAGTTCTAAATAGTGTGCGGTCCTTCCGGGTTGAATTCCCACATGTGGAGGGGCCGGCGTTTGCAAGGCTGGACTCGACGAACCAGCGTGACTTGCATTACCATAACCAGACTGAAATCTCCCTCGAAGAGATCTCGGATACGGCTTTGCAGTATTGGCACGTCCTTGGCTGGACCCCAGCTCAGCCCCCTGCTGATCCATGACATCAGTTGTGGTGGAGGGCCCGAGCAAAAGGTGGGGGCAGCTACCCACTTGGCACTTCGGGGAGTTGTGATGTAAAACCACTCCCGTTGCCACAATCCGGACACCTCTGGAAAGAAACCCTTTGGCCATGGAGCGTCAGCAATTTTGCTTATTAGAGCACCTCTGCACGCTGCGTACTGCCCCTCGACCATCTTCGGCTTCACATCGAAGGTCTTGAGCCACAGGCCGAAGTGAGGGGTAATGCGGAGGAAGGCCTCACAAACGACAATAAATGACGAGATGTGAAGAAGGGAATCCGGGGCCAGATCGTGAAAATCCAGCCCGTAATAGAACATAAGACCCCTTACAAAGGGATCCAGAGCGAGGCCTAGTCCTCTGAGGAAGTGGGAGACGAACACAACGCTCTCGTTGGGTTCGGGAGTAGGGACGACCTGCCCTCGGGCGGGCAGCCTATGCGAAATTTTGGCGGTCAGATATCTGGCCTCCCTCAACTTCTTGATGTCCTCCTCCGTGACGGAGGAAGGCATCCACCGGCCTTGAAATCTGGATCCGGACATGATTGAAGGTCCGAAGCGCCTGACCTGGGCTTTGGGTGTTAGAACTCGAGGCGCGGGAAGGATTCGATTGAGCGCGGGAGGGAAAAAAGAAAAAATCCCTGTCCCTTTATAAAGGGGATGAATATCAGGCGTCCTCCTCGTGGCCGTTCGAGACTTACCTAAGATCTAGGAGTCATACCAACAGGCACGATTGGGTTACCCACGTTTGTATTGATGAGAATCCCGTGATAAGGGGAACACGATCTCTGCTTTGACAAGATGTGTCAAGAAACTGCCTCGCGTTATGTGCGGGGCTGGTTAAAGAAAAACGGTTCAAATAATTACCGGGCCGTGGCGTGATGTCATTCTGCCAAAACGTGTCAGCAGATTAGATTTGTGGAAATATTATTCTCTCTACGGTGGTATGTCAAACTTATTTTGCAGGGTCGGACACTATCCTTGTATTCAAACTCTTTCATGGTGTATTCGGAGGAGGAACCCGCCTTGCAATGCCGAAGACAACACTGCGCGCCGGACTCATCGTCATTGAAGCCTGGTTCAGGGGCTACTGAGGGAGTCCTGGATTAGGGGGTCTCCGGACAGCCGGACTATATCCTTTGGCCGGACTGTTGGACTATGAAGATACGAGATTGAAGACTTCGTCCCGTGTCCGGATGGGAATCTACTTGGCGTGGAAGGTAAGCTAGGCAATACGGATATGGATATCTCCTCCTTTGTAACCGACCTTGTGTAACCCTAGCCTCCTCCGGTGTCTATATAAACCGGAGAGTTTTAGTCCGTAGGACAACATACAATCAGACCATAGGCTAGCTTCTAGGGTTTAGCCTCTCTGATCTCGTGGTAGATCAACTCTTGTACTACTCATATTATCAAGAATAATGAAGCAGGGCGTAGGGTTTTACCTCCATCAAGAGGGCCCGAACCTGGGTAAAACATCGTGCCCCCTGCCTCCTGTTACCATCCGCCTTAGACGCACAGTTCGGGACCCCCTACACGAGATCCGCCGGTTTTGACACCGAGAATGATTGATACCGTAATGACGAGAGGCCTCAAAAAATACTTCTCCTTAATCAGAAAAGAAAATCACAATCTTGAGCTATTAAGTTCCTAGACATGCTTTTCTGATATACCCGAAACAACCGTTATAATAATCACCCTGTTACGTGTAATGTTTGACAAACCCCCAAGTACCCATCTGGCATGAAGTTACTCAATACTCACATGATACCCAAAGTATACTTGATTGTTGTGACTTTTTTTTGCATGTTTTTGCGCATGGATTTCTTCATGTGAAATAGATCAAAATTCCATTCAACTCAATAATTTTTCCTGGCTGCCAAAAATGGGACCCGCCTGCAGAAATGAGACCCGCCTATCTGATAGAGTATTGGTGCATTGGCATACTTTCTCTCCCACGAGTGCCACCTAGGAAAATTATCATGTACTGTACCAAAGTCGTGTGTGAGACCTAAGTTCATCAATTATGTGTCATTTTCAGATATTTTCGTATTTTGAACATATGAAATGTCCATGATGGTCTCTAATGCGCTAAATGGTGTCAAAAAGATTCGACCCAAAAAATTAATGTGCCCAATTTTTTCTGAAAAAAAATCTAAAAAAAACAAAAATATCCTTATATTCAATCTGGTAAAGTTCAAAACTTTTTGACAAACATAAAGAACTAGAAGGAAAATACACATTCAGGGACATTTTGAGTCAAATTTGGCAAAAAAATCTAAATTTCCAGAAAAATTTGAAACAATTTTAATAAATGCACACTACCATTATGTTTAATCTGGGAAAATTTCAAAATGTTTTTCCATATAGAAAAGAAACTAAGGAAAATACACATTCATTTTTGTGTCAAAGTTCGGGCAAAAAACTGTTTCCAGAAAAAACTGAAACAATTCTAAAAAATGCACAGTACAATATAAATGTTTTTCTACATAGAAATCGAATTAGAAGGGAACTACACATTCAGGGCCATTTTGCCAGCAACAATAGCACTAGATCGTTGCCGCTTGCGAGTTATGAAATATATATTCGAGCTGAGGATTATAATCTAGAATTTCTGTGTAAAAGATGGGTATTAAAATGTTTGAATCCATGTCAAACATCTTGCTTCACACTTTCACAGCAAAATGTAACAAGCACCTCCTTACACTACATGAAACATTGGACATACATCAGAGTGGAGTTTTAACCTTCATACAACCAAAATGATGCATGATTCTACTGTAACAGGTTTGACGCTCATAATTAAACACAATTTTCTTCTTCTTCCGCCTATATTATACTCCGGCATTCAGAACTTGAATGAAATCTGTAGGCCACCAGGAGCATGTCAAACAGATCGAGCTTGGGCACCGTGGTATCCACCGCCAGCAGGATGCATGATATTATCATAGCACAGGCTACAACCACCAATGTTTTGGGGATCACCTGCGGGTGTAAAATCATTTATTTTATTAAAAAAAAACACACCCGCATGCAGAATTCATCAAGATAAATTTTGTGTGAACAAAGAGTGAAACTTGGATTATTGAACATATATACCTGGGTCAAGCTTAACACATGAAACACAAGATAGTTTTTTCGTCCCCACGATTTCCAGTTCAGCAAAGAAGTACTTGGGGACGAGATCAACGCAGGTGGTGGCTCCTTTTCGCTTAGCAAGGAAATTCGCATGGAACCAGATACCATTGAAGACAAAGACATGACTGCTCACTGCTTTAACCATCTCATGCTCATCCCCCTAACAAATTCACAAACATAAGAGGGCAATCCAAGGGTGCATATATGAATTAATGAGTAGCTAGGCACTTGGTACTGCATTATGAACTGTTAGATTTAGTCTGTGGAAGTCACCAACATAACAGGGCAGTTCAAGGGTGCAATAAAATTAATCTTATCATGAAAAACAAACTGGGAAAGGATAAGAAAAACGGAGAACTTGGGTAGGTTAAGAGGCAAAACACATTGCACACTTTGGAAGCAATTAAAGAGCATGATCACGGTTTACAAAGTCCAACTCACTGGGATATTCTTGGGGAACTTCTACAGAACATCAAGACAAGACTACGTGATAACCTTGTGATACCAGAGTCTAGAGAACTTGCAGGCTGTTCTAGCAATACTTACATGTACATAGGGCCAAACCAGACCTATTGAGCCTCATGCAAAAGACGCAGGCAGCACATCATACACAGTGAAGAAGCATTCTAGAAACGCATGCTAGTTTCTTTATAATCATACACACCCATATCTGAAGCACTTGCAAGATCAAGTTTGTTCCAGTTTGACTTATTTTCACCGGTGGAAAACGGTACATTGACTTTCAAAGCACAAAGTAAAGAAAGCTGAAAAGTTGTCCCAATCTGATGAACTAAATGTTGAATGACTACCCTACCACTAAGTGGCACTATGCAATATTTATATACTTGAGTAGAATAGAGCAAACCTGATTCATGTTGTTGTAGTGTTCCAAAGCCACACGTGCACACGTCGGAGTTTGCCATGTTACATCATGCTTAATTTCTATCCTGAAAGAGCAGAAGTGTCAACATCATACAGATATCTTGCTTGCCTGTTTTCCATCAAACTAGTACTTACGAGTTAACACTGAATGGTATTATCACATACTCCTCCGTCCCAAAATAAGTGTCTCAATCTTAGTACAACTTTGCACTAAAGTTAGTACAAAGTTGAGACACTTATTTTGGGACTGAGGGAGTAGAACAGAAGCACTAAACCTCTAACAAATAGAAAGTCAAAAGGCGATAACTTACATCGACAAACAATTTTGGACCTCGATGCTATCACTAGTGAGAGGTTACAGCTCATACTTCTCAATGGAGAATCGAATGACAGGTGATAACTTCAGACAATTTTGGACCTAGATACTATACCTCATACTTGTTGATGGAAAAATAAAGTAAATAGCAGGCAGGGAGCACATTAAACTGTGTCATAACCAGTGACCCTCAAAGACGGAGACACGATGAGAAAAGTATTGTAGTGCAAGGACTTGATGGTGAGATAACAGATAAGAGATGAAGGAAGCGATTGTAGGATTTCATGTTGCTTAAATATCCTAGGCACAAATGTCGAATTGTTGCACTTTAAAGGGGAACCCCCTAGCAGGGTATGCAGAAACAAGTAAACCAACTGTTCAAGAATACAGTAGATAGGTAAAAGACAGCATCTATCACCAGCATGCAGATCATATTTCTAGTTGTTGATTACATAGTTGAAACTATAACAATCCAATTAATACCAATTACTACTAACTGCTAATGTTGGTCTATTCAACAAAGTTAGTGGCAAGGGCAGGGGTCTGAAGCTTGGCTCATGTGGTCAGCATAACAGCAAAATCAATCATGTGACCAAACTTCACAGAAACGGTGCAGCATCACAGAAACGGTTCACTATATCCATCGATCAAATCAATCCAAAGCATGCAGCACATTATAGGGAGAATTAACAATTAAGCAAGGAAGTGATTGCGTTGCGGGTGTGGAGAGATTACCCGTTGTCGTAGCGGCTGGGGGCGGGCTTGCGGTTGCTGGTATCCGGGACGACGCGGTTGCGGAGTCTGTACGCGGTGCGATGCCAATTAGGGCGGACGGGGTGCTCGGGCTTGGGCGGAGGAGCCGGGGCCTCCACGCGGCGTGCGGGGGGAGGAGCCACGGCCACATCCTCCGAATCCCGATGGCCGTGAGGGGGCGAAGATGGTCGCGCAACCCTCGCAGCTCGACGCTTGGGCGGAGGAACGTGGCCCTCGGCGCGCTTGGGCCGGCGTGCCGGAGGCTCCGCCGCCTTCGCCTCCGGCCTGGACCGCTTGGATCTCCGGGGTTCGCCGGTGGCGCGCTCGTCATGGCGGCCAGTCATCTCGGCGACTCCGGTGGACGGTGATGTAACGGACAACGATCCAGAGCGGGGCCGGAGCGCCTAATGCCTCGCTCGTAGCGAGACCGAAGAAGGTCTCTCTGAAGGACCGCCCTCCTAGCCGCAAGTAATGTGCAGGCCCACCTTTCAGGTTAGTTCCTTTTTCTACGTTTCTTCATTCTTTGGTTTTCTGTCTTACTTTTGTCAATATTTTTCAATATATTCTTAACACATACTATAATCCAAAAATTAATTTACACTACCCAAAAAAATTAAAATCGAGATTTTGAAGAGTGTTAACGCAGTGCAAAAAACATTTACCGTAACTTAAAAAATGCTGGTAGCTTTCAAAACAATGTCTGTCACATTTAAAAAGTATTCACACGTTTCAAAAATATGTGCATGGAATTTCATGAACTTTTATACAATGTAGAGAAACGGTGGTGTAATTCAAACAATGTTAAGCGCGTATAATCTTTATCGGGATGTATAAAAAGAACGTGTGGTCTGTACGAAAAAAATAGACATCAAAACACATATTTAAAATTTTTAATCATGTATAATAAAAATGTTAAACCTGCATAAGAAATGTTTTTGATGTATACAAAAAATGTAGAGTGTGCATGGAAACAATAAACATCAAAACATAAATTTGAAAAATAATAATTTAACATGTATTAAGAAAGCTATTGACATTTACGAAATAATGTACAATGTGTAATAAAAATGTAGACCTGTGTTGAAAAAAGAAAAAAGAGAAAAAAACGAAGGGAAAAGAAAAGGGAAACAGGAAAACCAGAGAAAACCACTGCAAACAATAAAAAAATAAACAACGAAAGAAGAAAACCGAGAAAAAAATATGTTATTAGGAGAAAATGGAAGAAAAGAAAAAAATATTGGTGAAAACCGAGAAAGAAAAATATGAAAACTAGTAGAAAATATTTTTTAGTGATCATTTTTTTAAACGTGCAAACATTTTTAGGAGTCATGAAATTCTTTTGAAGTCATTAACATTTTTTAATATGTTATGAAGAAATTTTTCAAAACTACATGAAATTTGTTCACATTGCAAGGATATTTTCCAAAATTTCATGAAACCTACTCCCTCCGTTCGGAAATACTTGTCATCAACATGAATAAAAGGGGACGTATCTAGATGTATTTTAGTTCTAGATACATCCCTCTTTATTTTCGGATGGAGGGAGTATTTGTGAAATGTGACACATTTTCTTAAATATCATAAAAATATTTTTTTAATGGTAGGACGTTTTGTGAAAATTACACGAAGAAAATTTTACATTTAAATATTTTTTAAATAACATGAACGTATTTTTAAACATGTGAACATTTTTAAAATTTCACGAGAATTTTTCAAAAATCATGCAAATATTTATTTATATTAAGCCCAACACGGCCTACGTGAGCTAAAGGTGGCTAAAGAAGACTGGGAGCGCTTTGTCTCTGCTTCAAGCGAGATGAAACAGGCGGTCACTTCTAGCGCTTCCTTAGGCCTTGCATACTGATAGATGCTTACAAAAATAAATCGATCTTTTCTAAAGCATCAATTTCTATTTCTACAAAAGCTGCGCCTTATTAAGTATCTATCCTCTATAAATAAACACCGATGCTTAAATAAACGTAGGTTTATCTCTCTAAGCACCTCTCCTAAGCGTATTGCATTGTATAAGGCCTTAATGGGTCGGCCCAGCGTAGGAGGAGCATTGGCTTTTGTTTTCCTTCCTTTTTTATTTTTATTGCTTTTACTTGCATTTCTAAAACGAATAATATTGTATGCTTATTTAAATTTTAAAAAATGTTCACCACTCATTAAAAAATGGTCATGCAGTGTTCAAAAAATGTTGCACAACCTTTAAAACTTTTGGTAGCATTCAAGAAAAAACGTTTGTGGCATTTAAAAGAAACTCATAGGCTTAAAAAATGTTTGTTACATTAAAAAAATACAATGTAGAAAACTATTAGTGCATTTTTCAAAATATTTTATACCATTCAAAAATGTACCTGAGATCTAATAAAAATTTCAAGCGTTTCAAAAATACATTCATGGAATTTTTAAAAACCATTCATACAATGGGAAATATGCTTACATAGTTTAAAAAAATGTCCAACCTGTGTTTGAAATTTTTTTCAAGTTGTATTAAAAAAATTGAAAAATAATATTCATCATGTATCAGACCTGGCCAAACTGCCAGCCCGGCCCGGCCAGTGCTAATCATGCCTGGCCCGATACGGCCCGCCGTGGCACGTTTAATAGCCGGGCCATGCCGTGCTAGCCCACGGGTGTTGCTCCTTGGCCCAGGCACGAGCTGATTATTAAACGGGCTGGCCGATGCAAATAGAAAGAAGAAATAAAAAATAAAATCATTTTTCTATGTTTCTTTAATGATGAAAAGCGGTCCAAGCCGGTCATAAAATCTTCCAAAAACCACCCCTCCAGAAACTCATATTGGACCCGCTCATATGGCGATTGCCTACTGCGAGACGGAGGATATATTTATCCCCTAAAGAAGACTCTTCGTTAGTATAATTTGCACACCAGCCAGGCCCATGAATATATCTTTTAACTCACTGCTCTGCAGCGGCGGGGCTACAAAACAAAAGTTGGGCGGGCCAGAGAGCACAAAATAAGCCATGACATTCGACAACAGTGGCGAGCGTCGTGGCAGCCGGCGGCTGATGTGCGCAGTTGGGGCAGCCAGACCCTAAGCTCCTCCTCCGAATGCCTTTATCGAGGAACGATCGAACAAATGCTTTAGTTTTTTTTTTGAGACACAAACGAATGCTTTAGTGAGACTGTTGCGTTCCTACTCCGCATGTAGGTATTGTGGGCTAGGCTCTATTAGAAATGCTCCAGCCATGTGCATGCCATGACCCATTGAGTCTTGCTGAAGCTCCGCCGGTGCTGCTCTGTAAGCTCAAGAATGTCCGGCACAACTGTATAACGCAAATAACATACTCCTTACGTTTCAAAAATGATTCAACTTTATATTAATTTTAAAACGAAGGAAGTATGAAAGAAGGGCCAGTCAAAGCCCACGGGTAAACACGCCGTAGCGTTACTCTCCGGCAACGCACCCTGAGTAGAGTCCGGTGGAGGCCACTGGAGCAAAAGTAAAAAAAACCCAGTGAACCGTAACTATGAGCCGGTGGTCAAGCATACAGAAAGTTTATCCCAAAAAAAATTTCTTTCTGAGAGAGAGCTTTTTTTTGCGGGTGCTTTCTGAGAGAGAGCTAGCTGCATGTCGAGCCTGATTCATGCTTGAACGAAACGAACAATAATTCTTGCAGCAAAAGGCAAGCAAGATAACAATCTGCACCTACACGACACTGAATGCAGGAGCGAGCGGTGTTACGACTTACGAACGTACGCCACTAGTCCAGCCGTTTTTTTTCATTTCAAAATTTACGTGTCGTTACACGCGTGCGAATCAACCTGTATGCAAAAGATGCGAATCAACCTGTATTCGTGTAGCTGCCGACAAACGACGCATGTATGCAAAAGATGTGGGCATATTTAATACCAAATCTTACCTACATTCTGTATTCATATACAAAAGCTGCGTCTCCCTACTTTTTATACGGCTACTACACTAGTATACTTTACGTGTCATTGCACACACAAATCTGCATTCGGTCATGATCTCAACTTATCATTCTTTTTTGCCAGATAAGCTCTCAACTAATTACGGCAATGCACGCACCCCCCCTCCCCCCCCCCCCCCCCCCCCCCAAAAAAAAACTAATAAGGGCAATGCACGTATACAAAAGAGAACTTTATGAACTATTCCCTACTGTCAAAAAAAACATTCTTATATTATGTGATGGAGTAGCATACATAATACACCAATACATGCATGATAGTGGAAATTAAAGCCAGGTCGCATCACAACTAGAAGAACAATACCGGTAAGGCGGTAAGTAGACATGGGGAGCAAAATACACGTACGTACCAGATGGCCCGCCGCAGACTAGGTTTTTTTTATCCTTCTTTCATATGATTATGATATAATACGAGTTAGTAAAAAGATATCATATCTAACGGCGTGGAAACAAACCCAAACGGCACATTTTCAGGCTATATATATTTCAAAAAGTGGACAATTTGTAAGAATTCATCTATAAATATGAAATTGTGGCATAGGGTCTCCGTCTTTCATACTTTCAACTTTGTTGGAGAGTATAGGTTAGCACTTTTTTGGAGGGGATACGGATTACACGAACTATATCGGTATTGGATTATGTGCGCTTGTGTTCCAACTTATCGATATATATCCGGGAAACATACACAAAGTAGATGATTCCAGATATACGACAACCCCTCGAATAGGCTGCCACAACACAAGCCACCAGCCCGGAGCAGCCGCCAGAACCTGCAGCCACATCGAGCAGGCCCTATAAAAGCCTTCGTTGCAGCCGCACCTCTCCGACTAGCCACCATCGCCGCCTCCCTCACTAGTTAGGTGTCGTCGACCGCTCACCCTGCTCCGAATGAATGTGCATTAAGTTGCCCTGTACCCAACCGCGACCATATCCACATGAGACACATTTGCGTATGGGCAACCGTGTGGACATATGCCCAATTGCAAAAAATTATGTTTGATGTGACAAGTCACATCATAAACAACAATTTTTTGGGAACACGCAAAAGATTTGTGCATCATTATATTAACAAAGGGCTATGATACTCGTGTGCGATGTGCATTACGTCACCCACAAGTGTTTTTTACTATAGCTCATCACAAACGGTTGTCTTTTGTCGACCGTATGCGGTCAATGAATCACATATTGTTCTGGTCTAATCGGGTGTGATAAGAGGTGTTAAATGACTTAATATGTATTATAAGTGATGATAAATATGATTCTATTTGATGAACTTAGTGCCATATTCTTTATGTCACAGGAACAAATAACAAACAATATAATTCCCACAAAAACTAATTAACGACCAAAGATTCGTCTTAGTGTCACTAAAAAAGATATTTGTCTTAATGAATTAAAATATATCTTGCATTTTGGGAGAGAGGCCACATTTTGGGAACGGATGGTATGGAAAGCATAGCACAAATTAACAAAACTAGGGCATGTACAATAATGACATATGGATACAGATGTCACATGACAAAAAGTAGTTTGAGGCATTTACATTGATTTTTTCTCCCCAATGCAAGCCACCACTAGTGGGCCTCATCAAAAAGTAGAAAATAAAGACTTTCACTAGACATGCATCTCTACTTTTCACTTCAACCTTTTTCAGCTTTATGCATCGGACCACACTTTTTATCTCTCTAAGCACCCATCTCCCGCAGAGGATCCCGTTGCTTCATCCGAACCTACTTTTCCTGATATCCGATCCTACGTGGTCTACGGGGCATCATCCTGAGGCCATGCATTGTACATGCCCTAAAAGAGGCACGATAGATAAGCAACAGAGGATCGAGTCGATGACACGTGCATACATTAATTAGCTTTGCCACATCATATTTGAAGATTCTGTCTACATTAGTATATGCAAACGTTACCGGACAAATATGCTACGGGAATGTCACAAGCATCACGGATACAACTTTATTATATATATATACTATTCAGAGTGTAGCAAAGGGGCAGTACGAGTTGCTTCTGGACATCACTTTTACGAGTATTTAACAAAAAACTACCACAATTCGTGAAACCGTACATACAAACCACTACTTTACAAATTTATGCCAAAAACTACCATTTTCTTACTAATTCTTGACTAAAAACTACCAAGTCTGAAAAGAGCCCGATTCAACTCGTTTAAACGCGTTTTGACTAGTTGGGCCACACATAAGCGGGCTAAAAAAGCAATCAGGTCCTTAGTTTTTTTTAAATAGCATAAGCGGGCATGGAGCAACGGCGGCCGCAAGTAGCACCGACAGCGAGCGGCGGCATGCATCGACGGTGGCTAGCTAGCTCTGGCCGCGGTGCGTCCGTGAGTTGGCCGCGGTGCGTGGAAGAGCTAGCTCCGCCGACCCAAGGAGCAGCAGCGGAGGCAACAGTCGCCGCCCGTCCGAGAGCACTAGCAAGGAGTAAAACGTGGCCAGTGGAGGACCGGACACCAGCAGCGGCTGGCCGCGGCCGGCGCTAGAGTGCGGGCCTCGAGGCGCTGCTCGACGACGGCGGCCATGTCCACCACGGAGAGCACCATGAACGAGCTCGGATGCGTGCTATGGCCGCCGCCAAACACGGTCGGCGTAAAGGGACTCGATTGCTTTTTTTCAAAATTAACAGGGATCTGATTGCTTTTTGGCGAAACTTACGCGGACTAGATTGCCTTTTTTAGGGAGATATAGGAGGAGCAAGAAGATAGACACTGGCGTGTGGGCCCAACTAGTCAGAAACGCGTTTAAACGAGTTGAATCGGGCTTTTTTCAGACTTGGTAGTTTTTAGTCAAGGATTAGTGAGAAAATGATAGTTTTCGGCACAAATTTGTAAAATGGTAGTTTGTAGGTATCATTTCACGAATTGTAGTAGTTTTTTTTGGCTAAATACTCCACTTTTGCAAACATTTATTTTCAAAAGCTGCACAGTATACTATATATTGCTGGAGTATATTGATACAGAATACATGGTCTAATTAACCCTCTATGATGACCCGTATAGCCATACATACATGCCACTCCCTTCGCCCCATAATATAAGTGCGTTTTTGACACTACAGTAAAATAAAAAAACATTCTTATATTATGAGACGGAGGGAGTAGATGGCAGTGCCGTCTCATTCTTCATGTTCAGTTTTCTCAAGTGGGGCTGGGATTATTAGTTGTCAATTCTGTAGTATTAGAACATGACTGTATGCACCAGCTAGCTGTATGTATTGCTCAGTCTACCGTATATTTCTTATGGACAAGTTAGGCAGCACATATATCCAGCCATATATAATATCTATTGGTACAAAATGACAGAGCGGATTCCAAAAAAAATGCATTATACAGGCAGGGTCCACCGATCTTCCTGCTCACAGCCAATGATCAACAGGACATGCATGCTTCAATTGATTAATCCCATTGATATATACCTCTACACGCTAGGTGTTCATTGGATTGGATATATCACAGATGATACGTGTATCCAGTTAACATCATTGATTTGCAATTTTCGTTGGTAGCTTACCAAGCAGATCGCTTGGTGTCTCCAGTTAACAACTGTACTGTACATGCATATCTATGCTACTATATATACAACTGTAGTACACTATTCGTGCATACATGCGTTGGCATGCACATCACGATCGAATCTGCAAACTAGCATGGATGAACATGTGCATGTTTGGTAGTACAGTCTACAAAACAATGTACTGTAGTATATCGTACGTATCATCTCCATCCTATATCGCAAATCGATCAATCATTTCGCGATCATGTATTGTATGCAGATCGAGTCAACATCGGGACCAGTGCTTCATGATGTGCCCTAAGATTCCACAAATATCAGTCGACGTCCGATTCCTATGCGAGAAAGTTAAAAGAAATAAAGGAAAAGGGACATCTCGTGAAGTTGTGATCAATATACATATACACATGCGTTTGTGTATCGGTGGTCGTCCTATGAAGATACAATCGAAGGAGAAGAAGCGAAGGTAGCAATTATAGCCTTATAGGTTGGTTGCTTGATCAGAAAAGCAAAGGCATGGTCCTGCGCTGCCTACCTTTCTGCGACCACAAAACTACCACAAAAAGTAGGTCCATCTTCTATTCCATTCGTTTCTAAATATAAGCAATATAAACTATACATGAAGCAACATGAGTGAATCAACACTCTAAAATGCATCTATATACATCTGTATGGAGTCTGTATTGAAACCTCTAAAAGGCTTACATTTAGAAACAGAGGAAGTACAAGTCATCTTATGAACACCGCCAAAACATTTAGGTCTCCTTTGATTCAAAGGAATTCTTTAGGATTTTTGGAGGATTGAAATCCTTAAGAATTTTTCCTATGTCATCCCTTTGATTTATAAGATTGGATCCCATAGGAATTTATCCTATGGAATCTTTTGTACTACATTTCATAGGAAATATAACATCCACTCCAACCTCTTTTTATAATTTCTTTGTTTTTCATGTGGCATCAAACACTCTTTGCTAATCCTATAGGATTCAAGTTGACATGCCACTGTAATCCTATACTTTTCCTATTCCTACATTTTCAAAATCTTGTGAATCAAAGAGGCCCAATATTCCACTAGAAGGGTAGTAAGCAACCTTTGAGTTAATTCACTAGCGTTTTCCTCATCCAAATAATTCACTAGGTAGGTGACCTGTATTCCTTGTGCAGTGTCATTGAAGGGGTTATATTCCGTACATACTAATGGGTGAAGACATGTGTGGTGGTTGATCGGACTATCTTATGTTTATTTCTTCTAGGCCATCTAAGAGAAAAGGCAAAAACCATGTTATGCAATAGATTCTCTCTCAACGTTATCTCTAACATTTTATGTTTGCATGCTCTAAATATTTCTTCTAGGTCATCTAGAAAGAGAGAGAGAGAGAGAGAGAGAGAGAGAGAGAGAGTAGGTGACGGCGGGTACCCCCATCGCCGGCTAGTGCCTCATCTCCAATGGCGATGGCAACAGAGCACAAAGGATTCAAGGGATGCTGCTGTTCTGATCCTGAGCTCACATGAGTTCGGGCGAACAATAAAATAAAAATGAAACAAAATTGAAAAAATTCTGATTTTTGTGTGTGTGAAACTTTGACAAATGTTTTCATAGCTTGTAAAATTTCATCACCGTATGACATTCGTCGAAAATGTGGCAAAAAAATTGATACTCGAAAACGTTGTTTTCAAACGCATTTTGGAGCATCGTTTTTTGCCACATTTTACATGAATGTCATTTGATGCTGAAATTTCACAATCTATGAAAAGATTTGTCAAAGTTTCACATAAAAATGGGAATTTTTGAACTTTTTTTCATTTTACTGTTCACCCGAGCTCATGCGAGCTCGGGATTAGAACATCATTTTCGGATTCAAGTTTCTTTTTCCTCCACCAAACCTCTCGGTTCGTACTTGGAGAAAAATTAAAGCTGTGTGACTAATGGGCCTCACTCGGCCTAGAACGAGTGATCATCGCCATGTCTCTTCCTGGGCCTAGTTTGGATGAAGATTAGTGGTTTCGGCTAGTGGGCTATACTCCATCCTTCCCAAAATATAAGGCGCCGTATTGACTTTTTTGGTCTTCATCGTACAACTTTGACTATAATTTTCACTTATTGTATCTCTATAATTATTGTAAAGACACATGCAATAGAATTGTTTATTGATACATGTTCAATCCAAATGTTTTGGTATACATTAATGGTCAAAGTCATGTGTAAAAAAACTGTGCAAAGTCAAGCGTGCCTTATATTTCGGGAAGGAGGGAGTACAAACTAATGAAGCCGTTTCACCAGTTTTTGTGCTTATACGAAACTGTGCATTGCTAAACCAACCAGATTTTGTTTTTGAGCAAAAAACGAAAAACCCAACCAGATGTACTGGGTCGGGCCACACTGCGCAACATGGGGGAGTGTCTCGCGCTGGCTTTGTTCGTTCAGTCGGTGGTTTTCACAGGTGGATAGACTAGCATGGTGTCTGTTTTTTTTTTATTTTTCTATTTTCTTCAGCTCTTTCTATTCTTTCTAAGTTTTCCTTTTTCCATCGTTTTTTTACAGATTTTCTTTCAAGTTCCATTTCTTCTTATATTCATATTGTACTTACTTTTCTAATTTTGTTTTCTTTTATTAGTAGTATTTGGTTTCTTTTTCCATTTTTATATTTTCCATTTTCAAATTTTCGATTTGGTTTGGATGAATTATTTGGCCAAACACACATATATAATTTATAGTTATTTTAATATATTATCATTTCTCAAATACATGTTTCAGATTTTTAATATATGCTAAACAATACATGACATTTTTTTAAGACGGTTCAAACATTTTTTAAAACTATGTTGAAGAAATTGAAATGCATGATCAACATTTTTTAATATTTTAAATAAATTTAAACATTTCCTAATAAACATTGAGTGTTTTAAATATATGGTAGACATTTTTCATATAACTTGTATATATTACAGATAAGAGTTGGACATTTTTTTAATACATGATAAACAATTTTATAATATGACAGATATTTTATTGTTACACAGCAGACATTTTTTATGTACTTGATGAATATTTTTTTTACATACATGATGAGAATTTTAAAAAACCTGCAAACATTTGTTTATTACACGATGAGCCATATTTGAGAACACGGCGGATAGTTTTCAATGCGCGATGAACATTTTCTAATACATAATAATTCTATTAATATATAAAACCCATTATTAATGAATGAAAACAAAAATTAATACATGATAATATTTTTAATATTCAATGCATTTTTAAGTGCATGTAGAAAAAATCAATACATGCTGAACATGTTTCCTAAACACGGTGATCTAATACCCAATAAATATTATTTATTATAGGTTGAACCTCTTATATAATTATTAAATAAGTTCATCAAACATATTTTTTTAGCATATATATAAGGGGACAAAAATGAAATTCGAAATAAAATAAAATGACCAACGTCATTGGCGAGCGAGCGATGTAGACCGAGGGTTGTAGGCATTGCCGCTACGCTGAGCCAGACCCATGTACCTCGAGTTGTGGGAGATCTAATCGTCTTGCTCACATGAAGCGATGTATAGACGCACCCGAGGCAAAGCTCTCAGTGTTGCACACTTGCACCTCCCTAAGAGCAACATCGGAAAATGGCTGATGGCCCAAACTACTGAGATAAGCTAAAGAAGACTTTGCTCTTATAATCATATGGATGCTGGCCAAGGCCATGAAGATACTTGTAGCTCGGCTCAGTAAGTTTTTCAGGAGATGAGAGGCTCAAGTTCCACGGGCAGCCTCAATAATTTTCGCCAGTTTCCCTCGTTTGTGGCCGCCGTGCTAGGAGGTGAGGGGTTCCTTATAGTGTAGGGTCAAGCCGTTGTGTGCCCAATCTTTCACAATTTGAAGGTGGATTGAGAGAAATACTCAAGAACACAAGGAAGCACAAGAACAATCGCTTAAGTGTTGGGAAACGTAGCAGAAATTCAAAATTTTCTACGCATCACCAAGATCAATCTATGGAGTAATCTAGCAACGAGGGGAAGGAGAGTGCATCTACATACCCTTGTAAATCGCTAAGCGGAAGCGTTCAAGTGAACGGGGTTGATGGAGTCGTACTCGTCGTGATCCAAATCACCGATGATCCTAGTGCCGAACGGACGGCACCTCCATGTTCAACACACGTACAGCCCGGTGACGTCTCCTACGCCTTGATCCAGTAAGGGGAGAAGGAGAGGTTGGGGAACACTCCATCCAGCAGCAGCACGACGACGTGGTGGTGGTGGAGGAGCGTGGTACTCCAGCAGGGCTTCGCCAAGCACCGCAAGAGACGAGGAGGGAGAGGGGTAGGGCTACGCCAAGAAGGAGATGTTCTCGTGTGTATGGCAGCCCAAAACCTCAAGTATATATAGGGGAGGGGAGGGGCTGCGCCCCCACCTAGGTTTCCACCCCTAGGGGTGGCGGCCAGCCCTAGATCCCATCTAGGGGGGCGACCAAGGGGGGAGAGAGGGGGGCGCACCACTAGGTGGGCCTTAGGCCCATCTGAGCCTAGGGGTTCCCCCTTTTCCCTTCTCTCTTCGCCTTGGGCCCTGGTGGGGGGCGCACCAGCCCACCTGGGGCTGGTCCCCTCTCACACTTGGCCCACGCAACCCTCTGGGGCAGGTAGCCCCACCTGGTGGACCCCCGGGACCCTCCCGGTGGTCCCGGTACGTTACCGATAGCACCTGAAACTTTTCCGGTGACCAAAACAGGACTTTCCATATATAAATCTTTACCTCCGGATCATTCCGGAACTCCTCGTGATGTCCGGGATCTCATCTGGGACTCCGAACAACATTCGGTAACCACGTATATCTATTCCCTATAACCCTAGCGTCATCGAACCTTAAGTGTGTAGACCCTACGGGTTCGGGAGTCATGCAGACATGGCCGAGACAACTCTCCGGTCAATAACCAACAGCGGGATCTGGATACCCATGTTGGCTCCCACATGTTCCACGATGATTTCATCGGATGAACCACGATGTCAAGGACTTAATCAATCCCGTATACAATTCCCTTTGTCTAGCGGTACGATACTTGCCCGAGATTCGATCGTCGGTATCCCGATACCTTGTTCAATCTCGTTATCGGCAAGTCTCTTTACTCGTTCCGTAACACATCATCCCGTGATCAACTCCTTGATCACATTGTGCACATTATGATGATGTCCTACCGAGTGGGCCCAGAGATACCTCTCCGTTTATACGGAGTGACAAATCCCAGTCGCGATTCGTGCCAACCCAACAGACACTTTCGGAGATACCTGTAGTGTACCTTTATAGCCACCTAGTTACGTTGTGACGTTTGGCACACCCAAAGCACTCCTACGGTATCCGGGAGTTGCACAATCTCATGGTCTAAGGAAATGATACTTGACATTAGAAAAGCTTTAGCAAACGAATTACACGATCTTTGTGCTAGGCTTAGGATTGGGTCTTGTCCATCACATCATTCTCCTAATGATGTGATCCCGTTATCAACGACATCCAATGTCCATGGTCAAGAAACCGTAACCATCTATTGATCAACGAGCTAGTCAACTAGAGGCTTACTAGGGACATGTTGTTGTCTATGTATCCACACATGTATCTGAGTTTCCTATCAATACAATTCTAGCATGGATAATAAACGATTATCATGAACAAGGAAATATAATAATAACCAATTTATTATTGCCTCTAGGGCATATTTCCAACAGTCTCCCACTTGCACCAGAGTCAATAATCTAGTTCACATCGCCATGTGATTAACACTCACAGGTCACATCGCCATGTGACCAACATCCAAGAGTCTACTAGACTCAATGATCTAGTTCACATCACTATGTGATAAACACTCAAACAGTTCTGGGTTTGATCATGTTATGCTTGTGAGAGAGGTTGTAGTCAACTTGTCTTGCCATATTCAGATCCCTATGTATTTCGCAAAACTTTATGTCATATCGTAGATGCTGCTACCACGTTCCACTTGGAGCTATTCCAAATTGTTGCTCCATTATACGTATCCGGTATCTCTACTCAGAGCTATCCGGATAGGTGTTAAGCTTGCATCGACGTAACTCTTTATGTCGAACTCTTTATCACCTCCATAACCGAGAAACATTTCCTTATTCCTCTAAGGATAATTTTGACCGCTATCTGGTGATCTACTCCTAGATCACCTTTGTACCGTATTGCCAGACATGTGGCAAGGCACACATCAGGTGCGGTACTCAGCATGGCATACCGTATAGAGCCTATGACAAGAGCATAGGGGATGACCTTCGTCCTTCCTCTTTCTTCTGCCGTGGTCAAGCTTTGAGTCTTACTCAACTTCACACCTTACAACTCAGGTAAGAACCCCTTCTTTGACTGATCTATTTTGAACTCCTTCAAAAACATGTCAAGGTGTGCGTTCTTTGAAAGTACCATCAGGCATCTTGATCTATCTCTATAGATCTTGATGCCAAATATGTAAGCAGCTTTATCCAGGTCTTCCTTTGAAAAAATACTCTTCAACAACCATTTATGCTTTCTAGAAATTCTACATTATTTCGGATCAACAATATGTCATCCACATATGCTTATCAGAAATGTTGTAGTGCTTCCACTCACTTTCTTGTAAATACAAGTTTCTAGCAAACATTGTATAAACCTAAAAGCTTTGATCACTCCATCAAAACATATATTCTGATTCCGAGATGCCTGCTCTAGTCCATAGAAGGATTGTTGGAGCTAGCATACCTTTTAGCATTCTTAGGATTGACAAAACCTTTTATTGTATCACATACAACTTTTTCTTACGAAAACTGGTAAGAAAACTTGCTTTGACATCCATCTGTTAGATTTCATAATCGAAGAATACAGCTAATGCTAACATGATTCTGACGGACTTAAGCATCGCTACGGGTGAGAAATTCTCATTGTAGTCAACTCCTTGAACTTGTGAAAAGACTCTTTCCCACAAGTCGAGCTTCATAGACGGTAACATTACCGCCCACGTCCGTCTTCTTCTTAAAGACCCATTTATCTCAATGGCTTGCCGATCATCGGTCAAGTCCACCAAAGTCCATACTTTGTTCTGATATATGGATCCTATCTCGGATTTCATGGCTTCTAACCATTTGTCGGAATACGGGCCCACCATCGCTTCTCCATAGCTCGTAGGTTCATTGTTGTCTAACAACATGATATCTAAGACAGGATTACCATACCACTTAGGAGTAGTACATATCCTTGTCGACCTACGAGGTTCGATAGCAACTTGATCTGAAGCTTTATGCACTATCATTCACTTCCTATTCAACAGATGTAGGCTCCACAGAAAACATCTTTCTGTGTTGCATCATTCTCTAGTTGAAATAAAGGTTCGACAACCTCATCAAGTTCTATCTTCCTCCCACTCAATTCTTTAGAGAGAAACTCCTTCTCGAGAAAGGACCCATTCTTAGCGACAAACAATTTGCCCTCGGATCTGAGATAGAAGGTATACCCAACTGTCACCTTTGGGTATCCTATGAAGATGTGTTTGTCCGCTTTGGGTTCGAGCTTCTCCGGCTGAAGCCTTAAGCATCGCAGCCCCAAACATTAAGAAACGACAACTTTGGTTTCTTGCCAAACCAATGTTCATACGACGTCATCTCAACGAACTTAGATGGTGTCCTATCTAAAGTGAATGCAGCTGTCTCTAACGCATAACCTCAAAATGAAAGCGGTAGATCGGTAAGAGACATCATAGATCGCACCATATCTCATAAGGTTCGATTACGACGTCCGGACACACCATTACCCTGTGGTGTTCCAGGTGGCTTCAACTGTGAAACAATACCACAATGTCTTAAGTGTTTGCCAAACTCATAACTCAAAAATTCTCATTGATCAGATCGTAGGAATTTGATCTTCTTGTTATGATGATTCTTAACTTCACTCTGAAATCGCTTGAACTTTTCAAACGTTTCAGACTTGTGCTTCATTAAGTAAATATACCTATATCTACTCAAATCGTCAGTGAAGATGAGAAAATAGCGATATCCACCGCACGCTTCAATTCTCATTGGATCACACGCATCAGCATGTATGATTTCCAACAAGTCACTTGCCCGTTTCATTGTACCTGAAAACGGGGTCTTAGTCATCCTGCCCATGAGGCATGGCTTGCATGCGTCAAGAGATTCAAAATCAAGTGACTCCAAACATCCATCGATATAGAGTTTCTTCATGCATCTTACGCCAATATGACCTAAGCGGCAGTGCCACAAGAAAGTGGTACTATCATTATTAACTCTACATCCTTTGGCGTGAACATGTGTATTACCATGACCGAGATTCAATGAACCATTCACATAGGGTGCATGACCATGAAAGGTATTATTCATGTAAACAGAATAACCATTATTCTCTAATTTAAATGAATAACCGTATTGCAATGAACATGATCTAATCATATTCATGCTCAACGTAGACACCTGATAACATTTATCTAGGTTCAATACTAATCCCAAAGGCAGATGGAGCGTGCGATGGTGATCTCATCAACTTTGGAAACACTTCCAACACACATCGTCACCTCGCCCTTAGCCAGTCTCCGTTTAGTCCGTAGCTTTTGCTTCAAGTCACCAATAATAGTAACTGAACCGGTATCCAATACCCAGGTGCTACCAGGAGTACTAGTGAGGTACACACTAATAACACGTATATACTTTGAAGTTGCCAGCCTTCTTATCTACCATGCATTTGGGGTAATTCCGCTACCAGTGACCGTTCCCCTTACAATAGAAGCACTTATTCTCGGGTTTGGGTTCAACCTTGGGTTCCTTCACTGGAGCGGTAACTGGTTTGCCATCCATGAAGTTTCCCTTCTAGCCCTTGCCCTTCTTGAAACCAGTGGTCTTGTTAAACCATCAACACTTGATACTCCTTCTTGATTTCTACCTTTTGCGGTCTTAAGCACCGCGAACAGCTCCGGGATAAACTCCATCCCTTGCATGTCATAGTTCATTACAAAGATCTAGTAGCTTAGTGTTAGTGGCTAGAGAACTCTATCAATCACTATCTTATCTGGAAGTTTAACTCCCACTTGATTTAAGTGATTGTAGCACCCAGACATTCTGAGCACATGCTCACTAGCTGAGCTATTCTCCTCCATCTTGTTGGCAAAAGAACTTGTCAGAGGTCTCACACCTCTCAACACGGGCATGAGCCTGAAATCCCAATTTCAGCTCTTGGAACATCTCATATGTCTTATGGCGTTCAAAACGTCATTGGAATCCCGATTCTAAGCCGTAAAGTATGGTGCACTAAACTATCAAGTAGTCATCAGGACGTGTCTGTTAGGTGTTCATAACATCCACAGACGACGTTGTAGGGGTTTGCACATCAAGCGATGCATCGAAGACGTAAGCCTTCTGTGTAGTAGTGAGGACACTCCTCGGACTACGGACCTAGTCCGCATCATTGCTTACAATATCTTTCAACTCGATCTTTTTCTAGGAACGTATTGAAATAGGGAGCTACGACGTGAGCTATTTATCTACAACATATTTGCGAAGACAATTTAGACTATGTTCATGATAATTGGGTTCATCTAATCAAATTATTTAATGAACTCCCACTCAGATAGACATCCCTCTAGTCATCTAAGTGAAACATGATCCGAATCGACTAGGCCGTGTCCGATCATCACGTGAGACGGACTAGTCAACATCGGTGAACATCTTCATGTTGATCATATCTTCTATACGACTCATGCTCGACCTTTCGGTCTTCCGTGATCCGAGGCCATGTCTGTACATGCTAGGCTCGTCAAGTCAACCTAAGTGTTTTTGCTGTGTAAATCTGGCTTACACCCGTTGTATTCGAACGTTAGAATCTATCACACCCGATCATCACGTGGTGCTTTGAAACAACGAACCTTCTCAACGGTGCACAGTTAGGGGGAACACCTTTCTTGAAATTTTAGTGAGGGATCATCTTATTTAAGCTACCGTCGTTCTAAGCAAATAAGATGTAAAACATGATAAACATCACATGCAATCAAATAGTGACATGATATGGCCAATATCATTTTGCTCCTTTTGATCTCCATCTTCGGGGCTCCATGATCATCGTTGTCACCGGCATGATACCATGATCTCCATCATCATGATCTCCATCATCGTGTCTTCTTGAAGTTGTCTCGTCATCTATTACTTCTACTACTATGGCTAACGCCTTAGCAATAAAGTAAAGTAATTACATGACGTTTATGTTGACACGCAGGTCATAAATAAATTAAGACAACTCCTATGGCTCCTGCCGGTTGTCATACTCATCGACATGCAAGTCGTGATTCCTATTACAAGAACATGATCAATCTCATACATCACATATATCATTCATCACATCCTTTTGGCCATATCACATCACAAGGCATATTGTAAGTGCATCTAGTGCCACCCCTAGTTGGTTTTGGAGTATTGGAGACAAACCTAGTTGAGGGACTAATGTGTTTGTGAGAATTGCAGGATAACACAGGTAGAAGTCCCTCATTGATTCGGTTTTCCTACCAGAGATGACCCCTAAAAATGTATGAAGACATTGAAGTCAAATGTGGTATATGAAGATATTCACATTGAAGACTATGACAAGAGAAGACACCACATGAAGCCTATGGAGCTCGAAGACTTAGATCTTTCATAGTTCTCTTTCTTCTGTGTTGAGTCATAGGAACCACCGTACTGTTAAGTGGGGTCCAAGAGAACCAGTCAGAATGACTGAAGTGATGCTTAAACAAAACCTATGTCTTTGAGTGAAGACTTTGAGAGCGAATCTTGTCCAGAGTCGGGCAAGTCAGCTTTGCTTGAAGCCCAAGTAAAGTTGCCGTGTGATTTTGAAATCTGACCGTTGGAACACGTGTCAGTTCCTTAGTGACCCAGGGTCATTTCGGACAAATCAGGTCGGGTTGCCAAGTGGCTATAAATAGCCGACCCCCTACAACCATAAACGGTTGGCTGCTCAGATTCAGAGTACGGCTTTTGTCGTTTGAGAGCAACCCACCTCGAAGCCTTTGAGAGAGAATTCCTTGCGAGGATAAAGCCCTAACCACCCAAAGCCAAAGAGAATTAGGCATCACTTAAGTCTTCTTGTCTGTGTGATCTGAAGACTTATTACACTTGAGGACTGTGCATCCTCCAGCTGGTTAGGTGTCGCATTCTGAGCATCCAAGAGACATTGTGGATTGCCGGTGAACGAAGTCTGTGAAGGTTTGGGAGTCTACCTTGAAGACTTACCAGAGTGATTGGGCGAGGTCTGTGTGACCTTAGCTCAAGGGGAATACGGTGAGGACTGGGTGTCCGGGACTGTGTGTCCTAAGGTTTAAATACCTAGCCGCCCTAACCAGACGTACAGTTGTCACAGCAACTGGAACTGGTCCAACAAATCATTGTCTTCAGCGAGTCACTGGTTTCATCTTCCCTTCCCTTTACTTACTGTTACTCCTTGTGAAGTCATTGTATGTTCGCACTATCTTTTGTCTTCACTGAGTGACTGCGTGTTCTGTGTGGCTTCACAATATCTTCCTACCTGATCCTTACTACATTGTTGCTATTAGTCATTGTGCTTTCACTCTATTGAATACTTGACTATGGCTTGCCTAGTGTAGTCTACCTTCCGCTGCAGGGTAATAGGTTTATTTCTATCGTTTGTCTTTATAACTTCCACGTTTTGAAGACTTTCATTAAAATCGCCTATTCACCCCCTCTAGTCGATATAACGCACTTTCAATTGGTATCAGAGCGAGGTGCTCCCTTGTTCTGTGTGATTCGGTTTAACCACCTGGAGTTTTAGCTATGTCGACTGCAGGGATAATTAAAGTCTCCGCTGCGTGCCCCGTCTTCGATAGAATTGAATATCCATATTGGAAGAATAAGATGCGCATGCATCTTGAAGCCATTGACGTCGACCTATGGTATGTCGTCAAGAACGGCGTTCCCAAGGTTGGAGAAGGTGTCACTACTGCTGATGTCAAGAAGTTCGTTCAACTGGACTCTACTGCCAAGAATATCATTTGTGGTCATCTGACCAAAGGACAGTATGGCCGTGTGAGTGCTTTGGAAACATCTAAGCTGGTCTGGGACTGGCTCTCCAAGGTCAATGAAGGCATCTCAACCCATAGAGATCAGAGAATCAGTGTCCTTCGCAACCTCTTCAACCGCTTCAAGCGAAATGACAATGAGAATGTCCAGCTCACATTTGACCAACTCACTGACATCACAAATGAGCTTCAAGCCCTCGGCACTACTGAGATCACCAAACATGAAGTCGTCAAGACACTACTGAGATCACTTGATAGTTCGTTTGACACCCTAGCCCTGATGATTCAAGAACGTCCTGATTTCAAGACACTCGATCCGTCTGACATACTTGAGAGGCTCAACACACATGAGTTTCAGCTTTCTGAGAAAAGAGATATCTATAGTCCAAACTATGGGCGAACTCGTGCCTTGAAGGCAAAAGTGGTCTCCTCATCTGAAGAAGAATCTGATAGCAGTTCGGATGATCCTGAAGACATTGGAAGGGAACTTGCTATGCTTGTGAAGAAGTTCCAGAAATTCAGCAAGAAGAAAAGTTTCAGAAAGTCTTCCCGATCAAGCTCAAGGAATGATGAAGCTTCTGCTCACGACTACAAGAAGAAAACATGTCACAAGTGTAAGAAATCTGGCCACTTCATCTCTGTGTGTCCGCAGTGGGACAGTGAGAACAAAAAGAAGAAGAAGAGTAAGGAATATGACTCTGACGACAAGAAGAAGAAGAAATACTCAAAGTCTTCTTCCAAGTCTTCCTCAAAGTCTTCATCACACAAGAAGAGCTCATCTGGCAAGGCACGTGCGTTTGTTGGTAAGGAAATGGATTCAGAGGAGGAATCCGCTTCTGAGGAGGCAGAGGTGGAGTCTGAGGAGGAGTCCGATTCAGGCGTCGCAAGTCTGGCTACAGCATACGTTGCCAAGTCCATCTTCAACACTGAAGACAATGACTTCATCACCGACACCGATGCAAATGACAAGGACTACTCCGCTTCTACCTACTGCTTCATGGCACGCGGTGCCAAGGTAAACACACGCACTACTCACTATCAAACATCTAGTGACGATGACTCTGATTGTGGTTCAAAACCCAGCTACAAAACACTTGCTAAAATTGCAACTGAACAACAGAAAGCTATGGAACATATTCAAAAACTGTTAGACAGAAGCGATGATCTGTTAGGTGCTGAAATGACTCGATCTGAATCCTTAATTGAAGACATAAAAAATCTTCACGTTAAGTATGAGGAACTTGAAAGTCGTCATGAAACTCTCTCAACAACTCATGAAAAGCTTTCCTATGATTATCTTCAAAGGAAGCAAGATCTTGAGAAATTGAAAGCGGCTCATGAAGATCTTCAAAAGGAAAACGAGTCACTTTGCGCCGAACAGATCAGCTCCGCTCAGGAAGGATTTGAACCACCATGTCTTAAATGCATTGAGCGTGATAATGCTACTACTGTTGCTGAATGTTCTACTACTGCTACTGTTGCAATATCTTCAACTGTTGATGTGGGAACTAACCCCTCTGCTGAGGATTCCACTGCTATTGCTGATGAGAATGCTAGGTTGAAGACATTGCTTGAAACAGGGATGTACAAAAGTCTTAAAGGGCATCAGACACTATGTGATGTCCTCAAAAAGCAGATTTTGAACCAAAACCCGAGGAAAGAGGGTGTTGGGTTCATAAGGAAAATGAATGCTGATGGCTCTTACTGGAAACCTGAGCAGTACCCCAAAACCACATGGGTTGCTGCAAAGGAATTTCAGCAGATCCATCCACTCTATCTGGGTTCACTTGTGCTAACCCCATTGTCATTGATGAATCCTTTGATGCAAACTATAAACTGTTTAAGAATCAGAATGATGAAGTGTTTGCCAGGTACATTGGTACTAACTGCAGGAATGGACCGCCTATGAAGAAGATCTGCGTTCCGAAAAGGTGTCTGGAGAATCTTCCTGTGAATGTCATCATGACACCTCACGTGAAGAAGACAAACCTCAGACCAAAGGCTTCATACGGTCCAAAGGCTTCATACAGACAGAGGACTCACCTGAGTCACACTAACGCAAATGTTTTGCAGGGAAACCATACTCAGGTATATGAATATGAGAGCGGTTCATCAAACCGCCATGTTCATAAGACCAAAAACTATTCTGCTTATTTTTATGAGTACTATTGTCCGCCTGCAAGACTGTTTGCTAGGGCTCCAAAGCCAAAGTTCTCAGATGCTGCACTTAGACTTATTGCTTCTAAGCCACCCTTGAAGATGTGGGTGGCTAAGAAAGCTTAACTCTCTTTTGCAGGGAAAGGTCTCCAGCAGAAAACCAAAATCGTCTGAGGCTATTGCTGGGGACCTTAAACATCTTGTAGGGCGCAAGATCAAATGCCCGAATGGTCTTACTATGTACTTCGTTCCTGAATCGCTTGCTACTCTCCATATTAGTCCTAATCTGGATCTAAGCTTTCATAACCCACTGGTTCGTCAAATGTTTTTGCTTCACAATGCTCTTCGTGAAGCCTATCCCCCTAACTACACTGTAGGGTACGACACCAGCGTCTTCAGAATGGATTATTGATAGTGGGTGTACAAATCACATGTCTGGCAAAAGAAGCCTTCTTATGGACTCAACCTTACGTCCATCCGACAAGAGCCACATCACATTTGCTGACACTGGTAAAAGTAAGATATTGGGTCTAGGTAGAGTTGCAATCTCAAGGGATCAACACATGGATAAAGTCATGCTTGTTGAATCCCTTGGCTTCAACTTAATGTCTGTCTCAATGCTTTGCGATTTAAACATGATCGTAATATTTGGAAAATATCGTTGCCTTGTTCTAATGGAATCTGACAAGTCTCTAGTATTTGAAGGGTATCGAAAAGATGATTTGTACGTGGTAGATTTCTCAGCAGGACCACAACTTGCCGTATGTCTTCTAGCAAAAGCTTCAGAATGCTGGCTCTGGCATCGGAGGCTTGGGCATGCTGGCATGAGGAACCTCCACACCCTGGCAAAGAAGAATCATGTCATAGGCATCGAGGGCGTCAAGTTCAAGAAAGATCACTTATGCGGTGCCTGTGAGGCAGGAAAGATGACGAGGGCCAAACATCCCTCGAAGACAATCATGACCACTGCTCGACCCTTCGAACTGCTTCACATGGATCTTTTCGGTCCCACTCATTACTCAACTCTTACTACTACTGCTTGTCTCTATGGCTTTGTCATTGTTGATGATTATTCTAGATATACTTGGGTGCACATAATCCTTTACAAGACTGAAGTGCAGGATGTCTTCAGACGCTTCGCCAATCGAGCAATGAACAACTATGGCGCCAAGATAAAGCATATCAGAAGTGACAATGGCACTAAATTCAAGAACACTGGCCTTGATACATATCTTGATACCTTGGGCATCACACATGAATTCTCAGCCCCGTACACGCCACAGCAGAATGGGGTCGTCGAACGCAAGAACAGAACACTCATTGAGATGGCCAGAACGATGCTAGATGAATACAAGACTCCAAGAAAATTCTGGCCTGAAGCCATTGATACTGTTGGCCTATGCAAATCATCACAACATACTTCTTTATCAAATGGATGTGAAGAGCGCCTTCCTCAATGGCAAGATTGAAAAAGAAGTGTATGTTGCACAACCTCCTGGCTTTGAAGATCCAAAACATCCTGACATGGTATACAAGCTCAACAAGGCACTGTATGGCCTCAAACAAGCCCCTCGGGCCTGGTATGACACACTCAAATACTTCCTGAAGAGCAAAGGCTTCATACCTGGTTCTCTCGACCCCACTCTCTTCACGAAGACATATGATGGTGAACTGTTTGTGTGCCAAATATATGTGGATGACATTATCTTCGGCTTCACCAATCAGAAGTACAGTGAAGAGTTTGGATATATGATGCAAGAGCAATATCAAATGTCTATGATGGGAGAGCTGAAGTTCTTTCTCGGTCTTCAAATACGACAGCAACACAACGGCATCTTCATATCTCAAGAGAAGTATCTCAAAGATTGCCTGAAGAAGTTCGGTATGCAAGACTGCAAAGGCTTCACGACGCCAATGCCAGCCAAGCATCATCTGGGTCCTGACGACAATGGTAAAGAGTTCGATCAAAAGGTATACCGCTCCATGATTGGTTCTTTACTTTATCTATGTGCATCTAGGCCAGATATTATGCTTAGTGTTTGCATGTGTGCTCGATTCCAAGCGGCACCAAAGGAGTCGCATCACTTAGCTGTGAAGCGAATTCTTCGATATTTGGCTCACACCCCAACTCTAGGATTATGGTATCCAAAGGGCTCAGAGTTTGATCTGGTTGGATTCTCGGATGCTGATTATGCTGGTGACAAAGTTGATCGCAAGTCTACATCAGGCACATGTCACTTTCTGGGACGATCACTTGTATGTTGGTCTTCAAAGAAGCAGAACTGTGTATCTCTCTCCACTGCTGAATCTGAATACATTTCTGCTGGATCTTGCTGCGCTCAGCTTCTGTGGATGAAGCAAACACTCAAGGACTATGGCATTCATCTGAAGCAAGTGCCACTCTACTGCGACAACGAAAGCGCCATCAAGATTGCCAACAACCCAGTTCAGCACTCGAAGACAAAGCACATTGAAATTCGTCATCACTTTCTCAGAGATCATGTTGTGAAGGAAGATATTGATATCATACACGTCAACACTGAAGAGCAATTGGCAGATATCTTCACCAAGCCCTTGGATGAGAAGAGATTTTGCAAGTTACGGTGTGAGCTAAATATCCTGGAATCCTCAAATGTCCTGTGATCAGGCACACATCCCAACCCTTATGCATATTGATGACTTAGATGTGCAACACACGAAGTAAAGTATATCTTCAATCAATGAAGACATACATTCTAAGTGTGAATACATTAATGTGGAATTTGACTTCGGAGCGCCACGATAATTGTGCGTCGTGTCTGGGTCTAATACTTCCTATACGGTGGGTAACGCCACCACCAAATGTTCTATTTTGAAGTGTTTCACTCATGGCGTTACCTTGCTATGTCTTCACATTTGGTTTGGCTTCAATCTCAACATGTCTTCATGATTATCTTCACTATGTTGATTATATATATATACTAGTGTTCTGTCCTCTATAGCATTCACTTATAGCTATGTCTTCTTATTGAATCTTTTGAACTAAGTGAATGTGATCGGACCCTAACCTCTCTATGCTATCTATCTCAAACTCTGTCTCTCCAAATCATATGCATTCTATTGAAACTGTCGAATGTCTTCTCTGCGTCCTTGTCAGTAGAAGATACAAAGACAAACCTTAAGTCCACTTTCAATGCTCATTCCTCCACATGAAACCCGGAGAAGTAGGAATGACCACCCGACAATCCAGGCGTGCGTGGGACGTGGAACAAACCCCAAAATTCTGCATGATGGCCACGTGTTCCTCAGATGTGAATTGCCAGGGGCACCTGTGTAATAACGCAGTGCCGCCCCTGTACCTATAAATACACACTTCACGGCGGTCATTATCTCTTCTTCCACTCTCGCACAAACCCTAGCGCCACTGCTAGCCCTCGACGACGCCGGCGACGAAGCGCTTCACTGCCGCAACCTCTCCGACGCCGTCTTCATGCCGACTGCGGACATCGTCCTCTCCGCCGTCGCCGTAGGTGTCCTCCGTCGCCAAGTTAGGGCACGGAAGATCGAACTGCTCGGCCTCATCTTCCACTCCGTCTAGCAGTTCTTAGTGTGGTAAATAAAACTTCCTTTTTACGGCACCGTTGATCCTATGGCTTTGTCACTTTGTACCACAAGCAGTTTTTATTCACACAAGTTAGATCTCTCTCATACTGCATCTCATAACATGCCTAGTATATTCACTTATGCTTCACAAAGTAGTTAGATTCCTCACTTGTACTGATCTCTGGATTCGTACAAATCTGGAACCAACTCCTTATCTATGAGTGAATGTCTTTGCACGATGAGGTCAATGTCTTCTAAACTGATTTATATTCAAAATCTTCTGAGAATGCATATGACCTCTTCCCCTTCCCTCCCACCTTAATGCTGTCACAGGTACATGTCCGTGGGAGAATCCCTTGGTTCTCATAGTCTGCATTCATTTGCAGAATTCTTACAGCATCATATAAATTCTCCCGAAGCAAGTTCCTGTTTGTCCAGCAAGCGAAAATCTTTGAAGCCTTTGAACGTGTTGAAGCCTTTCAGTTTAAAGTTCATGGCTTCAAAGAAATCAGCAAGGAAGGGTGGCAGAAAGCGTCGTGGAGAAACATCTAGAGATCTGTCAGATGACCTCTCAGAACTGTACAAGACAGATCCTGAAGAGGATTACAATCAGCGCAAGACCCGAATCCAATGGATTCGAAGATATTGGGCAGAACAATGGTTCAAATACCAATTTGTAACCCAGGAATATGCTGAGAAAAATGCCACCAAGAGACCGTGGGGAGACATCCTATACAAGAATCTTCAACCCAGGTCCAGAGATGAAGCCATTGAACAAGGCTTCTATCCCTGCATGGTTCGTGGGCCACAGCCTGTTGATGCACACCCATCGTCACTACTATGGTGTCGTGACGACATTCTGTTCAAGCGCAACTTCCAGTTTGCCCAGAACTCAGCAAAGCAAAACAAGAAGACATTGGGACTAGACTTCAACCCTGGTCCCTCAGCTCCAAGGGCTGATGGCACACGAGATGCAGAACCCAATGTCGTCGGTCCTTTCTACAACCTTGAAGGCCTCATCACCCATATCTTGGTTCAAGGGACTGCAGCGAATGAGCCTGCAGCTGACGCTGAATCAGATGAAGCGCCTGCAGTGCCGAAGCCAAAGAAGTTGAAGAAGCCTAAAGCTTCAAAGCCTGCCCCTTCACCAAAAATCTCACGGGCGAAGCCACTGGCAACTGCACCTCCTGAAGACAGTGTGCAGTCCAAAGATTTATCACGCATCTCCAAGCCTCAGAAGGTCAAGATGCCTCTGCCACACACCGGCCAAGAGCTAACAGCTGCTGCCATTCTACGCAATGATGCCATTGATCTGTCAAGTGATGAAGATCTTGCAGATGACGCTCTTGAGCAACTCATCAAGAGCAAACAAGAAGCAGAAATCTTCAATGATCTACCTCTCTTTGATGTAACAGTCATTCACAGATTCATTGATGAATGGTTTGACACGCCAAACATTAGCTTCGACGATCTCCAACTACCCATTGGCCTCAGTGTCGCCTTCCATGGCGCCATTGCTTCAGAGTTAGCTATCGCCCAGCGCATTGTTGAACTGAAGCAGAAGATTGACTTTGAGAAATCTCAGTTCAAGAAGCATATGGCCAAGCTCAGCGTGCAAGACGTGAAGAATTTGAAGATTATGCTGCACGAGCTCAAGGAAGCCTTTCTAAAGAAACATGCAGAAGCTCAGGGTTCTCGTGAGCGCATGAAGGTCCTGGCTGATAGGTGTGTGCAAGCCTACAATGAGGCTGAGAAGCGCAAGGCCCTTGGGCATCCTGGCATCGACCCCAGGATGGCTACCAAGAAGCAGAAGAAGCCCGCTATGGCTGAACCTGAAGCACCAAGGCAGGAGGCAGATCCCCTTGTCTTCCCAACTAGCATGACTGGCCTGAAGCCAAAGGCCAGGTCAACCACTTCAGAACTGAAGAAGACCAGGACTGCTGAGGCTGAAGCAAGGAAGAGAAAACATCCTGAAGCCTCTGCTACTGCCCCCGCCAAGAAGAAAAGAATGACCAAGAAGGAACGGGCTGCTCCCACAGAGCCCTTGATTGTTGAACCCATTTCCATGGTTCACCCCGACGCCGATCCACAAGAACGTCAATTGACTGTCCATGAGCCTGCTTTCACAGAGGCTCATGAAGCTGAAGACTTTCCAGCAACTGATCCCCTCGCTGCTGAGGACATTGGTCACCATGACCATGTTGAAGATGATGCAGCCCTTCCTCAGCTAGAGCACCAACAGGTATCATCGCCTATGCTCACGCACAGTGAACTCATCAGCATTGGTCGTCCACTGACACCAATAGCACAGGATGCTTTGTGGGCGGATCGCCCACAAGAGGAAGAAGACTCTGAGGCCCAGCCAACACAAACTCCACAGGTGTCGCCCGCGTTGCGCAGGCTTCGCAAAGGTCCAAGGCCTCAAGTCTCTGCGTCTGAAGCTAAAACTGCTGAAGACATTCCGGCTGCATCAGCCGATGAAGAAGAAGTACCACAAGCTGCTACTCCCCTGTCCCACCAAGAAGCAGTTCTCGAGGAGAACGTGATCGTAAGCGACCCTCCAGCTCGTCAAGTGGAGGTTGAAAATCTTGCGGCTGCCACCACCAACACCACTAAAGCCACTGACGCTGTCATGGATGAAGCAAATGTGGAGCCCTCACCAACAAAAGCACCAGAAGTAAGCGAAGCCACTGATCCCGCTGCTTCTGTTCCTGCGTCTGCTGCCGGTCCCCAATTCGACTATCATGTTGAGCACAGGCCTCAGGTACAGAAGCCAATCCCAAGATTGCCAAGGTTCCCAGGTCCTGCATCAGCACCTGGCTCCTTCAATATCAATGGCTTCAGAGCAGACAACACATTCTTCAACAGCTCTAGGAACCCCTACTCCAGGGAAAGAATATCATCTGATCGGTTCTGGAGTTATCCGCAGCGAAGCTATTACTCATGCGTTCTTTACAACCAAGGTCGCATCTTCCCACACAAGCGCCTTGACATTGAAGCAATAGCTGGCCTGCCCTGTCTGGAAGAAGCTCTGGATTGCTTCAAAGAGGTTGGACTGCTGCCGTTCGTCACTGACCAAGAGCATTGGAATGAAGAATTGCTGCTCCAATTCTATGCCACACTTCACATCCACGGGTACAGCAGAGATCCGAAGACTTGGGTCCTGGAGAGGATGATAGGAAACGTTCATCACGAAGCCAAAGCCTTTGACATCATTGAGCTCACTGGTTTGCCCACTCCTGGCGATCTCTACGAGCATGGCTGTCAGCTTCATAGTGAAGCTATTGAGAGCATCTTTCAGAAGACTGAACCTAATATTAGTCAGATGCTCAGTATGATGAAGCCATTGCCCCAAGATGCTGCTTATCCCACGGAGTTCTTCGTTGAAGACCTTGAGTATCTGCCAAGAACCATTTATCACATCATAAGGCGAACTCTCTGGCCAATCAAAGGACATTCTCCCCATGCCAAGCTGGAAGGTGCAATGAAGACTTTGGTCTTCTACATTCTTCATGGAAAATGCTTCAATACACATGATTTCTTCATTCGCCAACTTGTTGCATCTGGCTCTGATCTATTTGGTTTGAAGTTCTACGCCCCTTGGGTGATGCGGCTGATCAAACTTCACTCCGCTATCTCATATCAGCCCTCGGCCCGCAACCATCGGATCTTTTTGCCTGATGTGGATATGTCTATTGAAGCCATCTATCCTGAGCCTGCCAAGGAACCTCTCAGTCTTCAAAATGCAGAGCATCAAAGTTTCACTCAAAATGTTGAAGGCGTTGAAGCCGTAACTCGTGTGTATCCTTTGCCTGGCACTACACGTGCACCACATCCTGCTCTCACTGAAGCCACTGACAGTACAACTGCTCCACGACCCAAGAAGCGCACTCGTGTTCTCAACGACCGAGAGCTTCTTGTGGCTCTTCATCAGAAACAGGATAGGCATCATGACTGGCTGAAGCGTCAGATGCAAAGCCTCTTGGTGGATGTTAATCACATTCTCAATCTTGCCACCAAGAATGCTTTTGTTGCCCATGAAACCTCTCGCCGCACATGGAAAGGGCTAACACTGATGTGTTCTGAAGATGATCTTCAAGAGGATGGCTTCACTGAGCGATTCAAGTTTGACTCCACACCTCCTCGAAGGGCAGTGCTGCGACGAACTCCATCCCTAAAAGACTCTGAGTTCTCTTCCTCTGCTGCAACTGTGAATGCCAGAGTAATCGAGGATGAAGACGATGCTACTTCACCGCCACCTCCTTCAGCACGCTTCGACTCTGCTCCAAGCTCTTCAGCACCGCCAAACACAACCAACGACCCTACTGCTTCACCTACTCCTCATGGGAACGAGTAGATGCTCTATGTCTTCAAACCTTTTTGGTCCTTACTGACAAAAGGGGGAGAAGCATATGAGGTTGATAGTCTTCAAGCGGGTCCATATGGGCGGGTGCTTTATATTTTGCTTCGTGCTTACAACTCTCGTTTTGCTACATTTGGTTCTTTGAGTTGTAACACTTAAACTCGATGGTCGTCTGCTACTTATTTTCCACCTTGTGTTGCGATGATAAATTCTGCATGTGCGACGATAAATTCCGCACTTAGATCATTCTGCAGACGTCCATTTTCCATTATGCATGTCATTATCTTCATATACTTTCACATGCATAGTGGATTGTCATCATAAGTTGAAGTGGATCTCCACAAGTACAACCTGCCATGTGCATTTGCATTCCAAAAGAAAATTACTTATATGCACATCTTCAGGGAGAGCCCTTGCAACTTATGAAGACAATTCCTTATCCTTTACAATTTCACAGATTATATTCCCCGTTGAAAACTTCAACTAGTTTGTCATCAATCACCAAAAAGGGGGAGATTGTAAGTGCATCTAGTGCCACCCCTAGTTGGTTTTGGAGTATTGACGACAAACCTAGTTGAGGGACTAATGTGTTTATGAGAATTGCAGGATAACACAGGTAGAAGTCCCTCATTGATTCGGTTTTCCTACCAGAGATGACCCCTAAAAATGTATGAAGACATTGAAGTCAAAGGTGGTATATGAAGATATTCACATTGAAGACTATGACAAGAGAAGACACCACATGAAGCCTATGGAGCTCGAAGACTTAGATCTTTCGTAGTTCTCTTTCTTCTGTGTTGAGTCATAGGAACCACCGTACTGTTAAGTGGGGTCCAAGAGAACCAGTCAGAATGACGGAAGTGATGCTTAAACAAAACCTATGTCTTTGAGTGAAGACTTTGAGAGCGAATCTTGTCCAGAGTCGGGCAAGTCAGCTTTGCTTGAAGCCCAAGTAAAGTTGCCGTGTGAGTTTGAAATCTGACCGTTGGAACACGTGTCAGTTCCTTAGTGACCCAGGGTCATTTCGGACAAATCAGGTCGGGTTGCCAAGTGGCTATAAATAGCCCACCCCCTACAACCATAAACGGTTGGCTGCTCAGATTCAGAGTAAGGCTTTTGTCGTTTGAGAGCAACCCACCTCGAAGCCTTTGAGAGAGAATTCCTTGCGAGGATAAAGCCCTAACCACCCAAAGCCAAAGAGAATTAGGCATCACTTAAGTCTTCTTGTCTGTGTGATCTGAAGACTTATTACACTTGAGGACTGTGCATCCTCCAGCCGGTTAGGCATCGCGTTCTGAGCATCCAAGAGACATTGTGGATTGCCGGTGAACGAAGTCTGTGAAGGTTTGGGAGTCTACCTTGAAGACTTACCAGAGTGATTGGGCGAGGTCTGTGTGACCTTAGCTCAAGGGGAATACGGTGAGGACTGGGTGTCCGGGACTGTGTGTCCTAAGGTTTAAATACCTAGCCGCCCTAACCAGACGTACAGTTGTCACAACAACTGGAACTGGTCCAACAAATCATTGTCTTCAGCGAGTCACTGGTTTCATCTTCCCTTCCCTTTACTTACTGTTACTCCTTGTGAAGTCATTGTATGTTCGCACTATCTTTTGTCTTCACTGAGTGACTGCGTGTTCTGTGTGGCTTCACAATATCTTCCTACCTGATCCTTACTACATTGCTGCTATTAGTCATTCTTTCACTCTATTGAATACTTGACTATGGCTTGCCTAGTGTAGTCTACCTTCCGCTGCAGGGTAATAGGTTTATTTCTATCGTTTGTCTTCATAACTTCCACGTTTTGAAGACTTTCATAAAAATCGCCTATTCACCTCCCCTCTAGTCGATATAACGCACTTTCACATATGCTGCAAAAACAAGTTAGACGTCCTCTAATTGTTGCTGCAAGTTTTTACGTGGCTGCTATAGGTTTCTAGCAAGAACGTTTCTTACCTATGCCAAAACCACAACGTGATATGCCAATTTCTATTTACCCTTCATAAGGACCCTTTTCATCGAATCCGATCCGACTAAAGTGGGAGAGACAGACACCCGCTAGCCACCTTATGCAACTAGTGCATGTCAGTCGGTGGAACCAGTCTCACGTAAGAGTACGTGTAAGGTCGGTCCGGGCCGCTTCATCCCACGATGCCGCCGAATCAAGATAAGACTAGTAACGGCAAGTAAATTGACAATATCAATGCCCACAACTGCTTTGTGTTCTACTCGTGCATAGAAACTACGCATAGACCTAGCTCATGATGCCACTGTTGGGGAACGTAGCAGAAATTCAAAATTTTCTACGCATCACCAAGATCAATCTATGGAGTAATCTAGCAACGAGGGGAAGGAGAGTGCATCTACATACCCTTGTAGATCGCTAAGCGGAAGCGTTCAAGTGAACGGGGTTGATGGAGTCGTACTCGTCGTGATCCAAATCACCGATGATCCTAGTGCCGAACGGACAGCACCTCCGTGTTCAACACACGTACAGCCCGGTGACGTCTCCTATGCCTTGATCCAGCAAGGGGAGAAGGAGAGGTTGGGGAAGACTCCATCCAGCAGCAGCACGACGGCGTGGTGGTGGTGGAGGAGCATGGTACTCCAGCAGGGCTTCGCCAAGCACCGCAAGAGACGAGGAGGGAGAGGGGTAGGGCTATGCCAAGAAGGAGATGTTCTCGTGTGTATGGCAGCCCAAAACCTCAAGTATATATAGGGGAGGGGAGGGGCTGCGCCCCCACCTAGGTTTCCACCCCTAGGGGTGGCGGCCAGCCCTAGATCCCATCTAGGGGGCGGCCAAGGGGGGAGAGAGGGGGGCGCACCACTAGGTGGGCCTTAGGCCCATCTGGGCCTAGGGTTTCCCCCCTTTTCCCTTGTCTCTTCGCCTTGGGCCCTGGTGGGGGCGCACCAGCCCACCTGGGGCTGGTCCCCTCTCACACTTGGCCCACGCAACCCTCTGGGGCAGGTAGTCCCACCTGGTGGACCCCCGGGACCCTCCTGGTGGTCCTGGTACGTTACCGAGAGCACCCGAAACTTTTCTGGTGACCAAAACAGGACTTCCCATATATAAATCTTTACCTCCGGACCATTCCGGAACTACTCGTGACGTCCGGGATCTCATCCAGGACTCCGAACAACATGCGGTAACCACGTATATCTATTCCCTATAACCCTAGGGTCATCGAACCTTAAGTGTGTAGACCCTACGGGTTCGGGAGTCATGCAGACATGGCCGAGACAACTCTCCGGTCAATAACCAACAGCGGGATCTGGATACCCATGTTGGCTCCCACATGTTCCACGATGATTTCATCGGATGAACCACGATGTCAAGGACTTAATCAATCCCGTATACAATTCCCTTTGTCTAGCGGTACGATACTTGCCCGAGATTCGATCGTCGGTATCCCGATACCTTGTACAATATCGTTACCGGCAAGTCTCTTTACTCGTTCCGTAACACATCATCCCGTGATCAACTCCTTGATCACATTGTGCACATTATGATGATGTCCTACCGAGTGGGCCCAGCGATACCTCTCCGTTTACACGGAGTGACAAATCCCAGTCTCGATTCGTGCCAACCCAACAGACACTTTCGGAGATACCTGTAGTGTACCTTTATAGCCACCCAGTTACGTTGTGACGTTTGGCACACCCAAAGCACTCCTACGGTATCCGGGAGTTGCACAATCTCATGGTCTAAGGAAATGATACTTGACATTAGAAAAGCTTTAGCAAACGAACTACACGATCTTTGTGCTAGGCTTAGGATTGGGTCTTGTCCATCACATCATTCTCCTAATGATGTGATCCCGTTATCAACGACATCCAATGTCCATGGTCAGGAAACCTTAACCATCTATTGATCAATGAGCTAGTCAACTGGAGGCTTACTAGGGACATGTTGTTGTCTATGTATCCACACATGTATCTGAGTTTCCTATCAATACAATTCTAGCATGGATAATAAACGATTATCATGAACAAGGAAATATAATAATAACCAATTTATTATTGCCTCTAGGGCATATTTCCAACATTAAGAACATGGACTACTTTTGCTGCTGTGAAACTGCTTTGCCACATAAACTACTCCATTCCCCATATTGTCATTGCTACTAATAATGTTTGCAAGCAAGTACTATTCACATGTGTGGTTGAATTGACAACTCAACTGCTAAATCATATACATATTGTTTGGCTTCCCTTTTGTTGAATCAATAAATTTGAGTTGTAATACTTCTCAATTTTGTGACCCCCTACATGATACGTCCATTTTGCATCATGCTTTTATATCGATATTTATTGCATTATGGGCTGTTATTTCACATTATGTCACAATACTTATGGCAATTCTCTCTTATTTTACAAGGTTTACATAAGGAGGGAGAATGCTGGCAGCTGGAATTCTGGGCTGGAAAAGGAGCAAATATTAGAGACCTATTCTGCACAACTCCAAAAGTCCTGAAACTCCACGGAATACCTTATAATAAATAATGAAAAATCCTCGCCAAAGATGAAGACCAGGGGGCCCACACCCTGTCCACGAGGGTGGGGGGCGCCCCCCTACCTCATGGGCCCCCTGGTGGCTCTCTGACGACCATCTTCTGCTATATGAAGTCTTTCGTCGAGAAAAAAACCAGAAGCAACCTTTCGGGACGAAACTCCGCCGCCACGAGGCGGAACCAATCTAGGGCTCCGGCAGAGCTGTTCTGTCGGGGAAACTTCCCTCCCGGAGGAGGAAATCATCGCCATCGTCATAACCAACGCTCCTCTCATCGGGAGAGGGCAATCTCCATCAACATCTTCATCAGCACCATCTCATCTCAAAACCCTAGTTCATCTCTTGTATCCAATTCTTGTCTCCAAGTCCAGGATTGGTGCTAGTAGGTTGCTAGTGTTAATTACTCCTTGTAGTTGATGCTAGTTGGTTTAATTGGTGGAAGATCATATGTTCATATCCTTTATGCATATTATTACCCCTCTGATTATGAACATGAATATGCTTTGTGAGTAGTTACGTTTGTTCCTGAGGACAAGGGAGAAGTTTTGCTATTAGTAGTCATGTGAATTTGGTATTCGTTCGATATTTTGATGAGATGTATGTTATCTAGCCTCTAGTGATGTTATGTGAACGTCGACTACATAACACTTCACCATTACTTGGGCCTAGAGGAAGGCATTGGGAAGTAATAAGTAGATGATGGGTTGCTAGAGTGACAGAAGATTAAACCCTAGTTTATGCGTTGCTTCGTAAGGGGTTGATTTGGATCCATATGTTTCATGCTATGTTTAGGTTTACCTTAATACTTTTGTTGTAGTTGTGGATGCTTGCAATAGAGGTTAATCATAAGTGGGATGCTTGTTCAAGTAAGAACAGAACCCAAGCACCGGTCCACCCACATGTCAAATTATCAAAGTACCGAACGCAAATCATATGAACGTGATGAAAACTAGCTTGACGATATTCCCATGTGTCCTCGGGAGCTCTTTTCCTTATATAAGAGTTTGTCCAGGCTTGTCCTTTGCTACAAAAAGGATTGGGCCACCTTGCTGCTCTTTATTTACTTTTGTTACTTGTTTCTCGTTACAAATTATCTTATCACAAAACTATCTGTTACCACTTATTTCAGTACTTGCAGAGAATACCTTGCTGAAAACCGCTTATCATTTCCTTCTGCTCCTCGTTGGGTTCGACACTCTTACTTATCGAAAGGACTACGATAGATCCCCTATACTTGTGGGTCATCAAGACTCTTTTCTGGCGCCGTTGCCGGGGATTGAAGCGCCTTTGGTAGGTGGAATTTGGTAAGGAAAAATTTATATAGTGTGCTGAAATTTACTGTCACTTGTTACTATGGAAAGTAATCCTCTGAGGGGCTTGTTCGGGGTATCTTCACCCCGACCAGTAGAGCATAGAGTTGCTTCTCAACCTACTGAACTTATTGAAAATGAAATTCCTTATGAGTATCCTTCGGGTATGATAGAATAACTTCTAGCTAATCCTTTTACAGGAGATGGAACAAAGCATCCTGATGAACACCTAATATATGTGGATGAAGTTTGCGGATTATTTAAGCTTGCAGGTATACCCGATGATGTTGATAAGAAGAAGGTCTTCCCTTTATCTTTGAAGGGATACGCATTGACATGGTATAGGCTATGTGATGATACGAGATCATGGAACTATAGAAGATCGAAATTGGAATTTCATCAAAAGTATTACCCTATGCATGTTGTTCATCATGATCACAATTATATATATAATTTTTGGCCTCGCGAAGGAGAAAGCATCGCTCAAGCTTGGGGGAGGCTTAAATCAATGTTATATTCATGCCCCAATCATGAGCTCCCAAGAGAAACAATTCTTCAAAAAATTTATGCTCGGCTTTCTGAAAATAATCACACCATGCTCGATACTTCTTGTGCTGGCTCTTTTATGATGAAGACTATTGGATTTAGATGGGATTTATTGGATAGAATTAAACGCAACTCTGAAGATTGGGATCTCGACGAAGGTAAGGAGTCAGGTATGACACCTAAGTTTGATTGTGTTAAATCTTTTATGGATACCGATATTTTCCGTAAGTTTAGCACTAAATATGGACTTGATTCTGAGATAGTAGCTTCTTTCTGTGAATCTTTTGCTACTTATGCTGATCTCCCTAAGGAGAAGTGGTTTGAATATCATCCTCCCATAGAAGTAAAAGTAGCTGCACCTATTAAAGTTGAAGAAAAGACTGTCACTTATAATGATCCTATTGTTCCTACTTGTTATGTTGAGAAACCACCTTTCCCTGTTAGGATAAAGGATCATGCTAAAGCTTCAACTGTGGTTCGTAAAAGCAATATTAAAACATATACACCTCCTGAGCAAGTTAAAGTAGAACCTAATATTTCTATTGTTAAAGATCTCTTGTCTGATAATATTGATGTGCATGTTATTCAGTTCTGCGGTGAAACTGCTAGAATTGCTAAACCTTGTGCTAAAGATAAAAATAGACTTGTGGTAGGCGTGCCTATTATTTCTGTTAAAATATGAGATCATTGTTATCGTGGCTTATGTGATATGGGTGCTAGTGCTAGTGCAATACCTATTGACTTATACAAAGAAATTATGCATGACATTGCACCTGTCGAGTTAGAAGAAATTGATATCACTATTAAACTTGCTAATAGAGATACTATTTCACCAATAGGAATTGTTAGAGATGTTGAAGTCTTGTGTGGGAAAACTAAATATCTTGCTGATTTTCTTGTTCTTGGTTCCCCACAAGATAGCTTTTGTCCCATTATATTTGGTAGACCCTTCTTGAATACTGTTAATGCTACCATAGATTGCATAAGGGATGTTGTTACTATCGGCTTAGATGATATGACTCGTGAGTTTAATTTCTCTAAATTTAGTAAACAACACCGTGAAGAAGAATTGCCTAGTAAGGATGAAATTATTGGTCTTGCTTCTATTGCCGTACCTCCTAGTGATCCTTTAGAACAATATTTGCTAGACCATGAGAATGATATGTTTATGAATGAAAGAAGGGAAATAGATGAAGTATTCTTTAAACAGGAACCTATTCTGAAACACAATTTGCCTGTTGAAATCCTAGGGGACCCCCCTCCACCTAAGGGTGATCCCGTGTTTGAGCTTAAATCGTTGTCTGATAATCTTAAATATGCTTATCTTGATGAAAAGAAGATATATCCTGTTATTATTAGTGCTAACCTTTCAGAGCATGAAGAAGAAAGATTATTGAAAACTCCGAAGAAGCCCCGTGCTGCTATTGGATATACTCTTGATGATCTTAAGGGAATTAGTCCCACTCTATGTCAACATAAAATAAATTTGGAAGCAGATGCCAAACCAGTTTGTGATCCTCAACGACGTCTGAATCCTAAAATGAAAGAAGTGGTAAGAAAAGAAATACTAAAGCTTCTGGAGGCAGGTATAATTTATCCCATTGCTGATAGTCAGTGGGTAAGTCCTGTTCATTGTGTCCCTAAGAAGGGAGGTATTACTGTTGTTCCTAATGATAAAGATGAATTGATTCCACAAAGAATTATTACAGGTTATAGGATGGTAATTGATTTCCGCAAATTAAATAAGGCTACTAAGAAAGATCATTACCCCTTACCTTTTATCGATCAAATGCTAGAAATATTATGCAAACATACACACTACTGCTTTCTAGATGGTTATTCTGGTTTCTCTCAAATACCTGTGTCGGCTAAAGATCAATCAAAGACTACTTTTACATGCCCTTTTGGTACTTTTGCTTATAGACTTATGCCTTTTGGTTTATATAATGCACCTGCTACCTTTCAAAGATGCATGATGGCTATATTCTCTGACTTTTGTGAAAAGATTTGTGAGGTTTTCATGGACGACTTTTCCGTCTATGGATCTTCTTTTGATGATTGCTTGAGCAATCTTGATCAAGTTTTGCAGAGATGTGAAGAAACTAATCTTGTCTTGAATTGGGAAAAGTGCCACTTTATGGTTAATGAGGGTATTGTCTTGGGGCATAAAGTTTCTGAAAGAGGTATTGAAGTTGATAAAGTCAAGGTTGATGCTATTGAAAAGATGCCATATCCCAAGGACATCAAAGGTATAAGAAGTTTCCTTGGTCACACCAGTTTTTATAGGAGGTTCATTAAGGACTTCTCAAAAATTTCTCGGCCTCTGACTAATTTATTACAAAAAGATATACCATTTGTCTTTGATGATGATTGTGTAGAAGCATTTGAAATACTTAAGAAAGCATTAGTCTCTGCACCTATTGTTCAGCCACCTGATTGGAATTTACCCTTTGAAATTATGTGTGATGTTAGCGATTATGCTGTAGGTGCTGTTCTAGGGCAAAGAGTTGATAAGAAAATAAATGTTATCCATTATGCTAGTAAGACTCTAGACAATGCTCAAAGAAATTATGCTACTACTGAAAAAGAACTTTTAGCAGTTGTATTTGCTTGTGATAAGTTCAGACCTTATATTGTTGATTCTAAAGTAACTATCCACACTGATCATGCTGCTATTAAATATCTTATGGAGAAGAAAGATGCTAAACCTAGACTTATTAGATGGGTTCTCTTGCTACAAGAATTTTATTTGCATATTGTTGATAGAAGAGGAGCTGAGAACCCCATTGCAGACAACTTATCTAGGTTAGAGAATGTTATTGATGACCCACTACCTATTGATGATAGCTTTCCTGATGAACAATTAAATGTCATAAGTAATTCTCGTAGTACTCCTTGGTATCCTGATTATGCTAATTACATTATTGCTAAATTCATACCACCTAGCTTCACATACCAACAAAAGAGAAAGTTCTTCTATGATTTGAGACATTACTTTTGGGATGACCCACATCTTTATAAAGAAGGAGTAGATGGTGTTATTAGACGTTGTGTACCTGAGCATGAACAGGAACAGATCCTATGCAAGTGCCACTCTGAAACTTATGGAGGACACCACGCGGGAGATAGAACTGCACATAAGGTATTGCAATCCGGTTTTTATTGGCCTACTCTCTTCAAGGATGCCCGTAAGTTTGTGCTATCTTGTGATGAATGTCAAAGAATTGGTAATATTAGTAGACGTTAAGAAATGCCTATGAATTATTCACTTGTTATTGAACCGTTTGATGTTTGGGGCTTTGATTATATGGGACCTTTTCCTGGCTCTAATGGATATACACATATTTTAGTTACTGTTGATTACGTTACTAAGTGGGTAGAAGCTATTCCAACTAGTAGTGTTGATCATAACACTTCTATTAAAATGCTTAAAGAAGTTATTTTTCCGAGGTTTGGAGTCCCTAGATATTTAATGACTGATGGTGGTTCACATTTTATTCATGGTGCTTTCCGTAAAATGCTTGCTAAATATGACGTCAATCATAGAATTGCATCTCCGTATCACCCACAGTCTAGTGGTCAAGTACAATTGAGTAATAGAGAACTCAAATTAATTTTGTAAAAGACTGTCAATAGGTCTAGAAAGAATTGGTCCAAGAAACTTGATGATGCATTATGGGCCTATAGAACTGCATATAAAAATCCTATGGGTATGTCTCCGCATAAAATGGTATATGGAAAATCATGTCACTTACATCTCGAACTAGAACATAAGGCATATTGGGCTATTAAAGAGCTCAACTATGATTTCAAACTTGTCGGTGAAAAGAGGTTATTTGATATTAGCTCTCTTGATGAATGGAGAACCCAAGCTTATGAAAATGCCAAGTTGTTTAAAGAAAAGGTTAAAAGATGGCATGCCAAAAGGATACAAAAGCATGAGTTTAATGTAGGTGATTATGTATTTCTATACAACTCTCGTTTAAGATTTTTTGCAGGAAAACTTCTCTCTAAATGGGAAGGCCCCTATGTTATCGAGGAGGTCTATTGTTCCGGTGCCATAAAAATCAACAACTTCGAAGGCACAAATCCGAAGGTGGTAAACGGTCAAAGAATCAAACATTATATCTCAGGTAATCCCATAAATGTTGAAACCAATATTATTGAAAACGTAACCCCGGAGGAATACATAAGAGACACTTTCCAGAATGTTTCAGACTCCGAAAAGGAATAGGTATGTGGTACGGTAAGTAAACCGACTCCAAAACAATTTTTAAGGCAATATTTCTCCGTTTTGGAATATTTAGAAAAATAGAAAATTAAGTAGCAGTCCGAGAAGGACACGAGGGCCCCATGAGGGTGGAGGGCGCCCCCTACCTCGTGAGCACCTCGTGTGCCTTCCGGACTCCGTTTTCCTGCACGATACGTATTTTGGTCAGTAAAAATTCACTATATATTCTCCCGAAGGTTTTGACTCCCGTATCACGCAAATATCCTCTGTTCTTGTTTTGGGCTGTTCTCTGTCAGGGTTGTCAAGGCCAGGCATCATGCCGTCCCCCTCCTCCAACAACGGTGACAAAGATGCCTGGCTAATGAAGATAGAGATGAAGAGGGAAGAACCCATGGAGATCAACAAGGATGAAGGGATCAAGAAGGCCACGGAGAACCAAGCTCCGGCAACAGAAGACATCCTTCAACTTGATCACAACCTTCTTACCCCAACTGAGATCGAAGCTTTCCTGATGATTGAGTTAACTCGTATTCAAAACAAGTATCTCACAAGTGAAAATATTTTGTTGAAGGAGCATATCTTTGCACTCAAGGGCATTATTCGCAAGCTAGAGGACCTCTTACGCTCGATGTGCGACTATCCATCACCACCTTCTTCACCAACCAAGGAGATATAATCACATGGGTATGGGCACTCCCCTTGGCAACTGCCAAGCTTGGGGGAGGTGCCCCGGTATCGTATCACAATCACAACTCCTATCTTTACCGTTTTCCTTGGTTCGATCCTATTAGTAGTATTTTGATCTAGTAGAATAAAGTTTATGGCATGATCTAGTTTTGAGTTTTGCCTTATGATCTTTCTATGTAATCGAGTCCGTGAGCTATATAATAAAGATTAGTGTTGAGTCAAGGGCTTGATTTTCTTGCTATGATCTTGGGTGAATAAAAGAAAAGAGAAAAAGAATAAGAAGAAACAAAAGTTCATATTGATCTTATTGATAGTAATGACTTCACATAGAAAGAGTGTGACGATTAAAAGTTGTTGGTAGTTGTCAGACATAGCTTTGGTCATCATTGCAATTAATAGGAAGTAATAAGGAAAGAGAGGTTTCACATATAAATATACTATTATTGACATCTTTTATGATTGGGAGTACTCATCAAAATATGACATGCTAAAGAGTTGATGTTGGACAAGGAAGACAACGTAATGGGTTATGTTTTCTTATATCTGAGATAAAGTATGTTGTCATGGATCATCCAACATGTTGAGCTTGCCTTTCCCCCTCATGCTAGCCAAATTCTCAGCACCAAGTAGAGATACTACTTGTGCTTCCAAATACCCTTAAACCAGTTTTGCCATGAGAGTCCACCATATCTACTTATGGATTGAGTAAGATCCTTCAAGTAAGTTTTCATCGGTGCAAAGAAATAAAAATTGCTCTAAATATGTATGATTAGTGTGGGAGAAATAAGCTTTATACGATCTTGTGATGTGGAAGTAATAAAAGCGACAGACTGCATAATAAAGGTTTATATCACAAGGGGCAATATAAAGTGACGTTCTTTCGCATTAAGATTTTATGCATCCAACCATAAAAGCGCATGGCAACCTCTGCTTCCCTCTGCGAAGGGCCTATATTTTATTATTATCTTCTACCTTATGCAAGTGTCATGGTGATCTTCACCTCTCCCTTTTTCATTTTATCCTTTGGCAAGCCCAGCATGTTGGAAAAAACCTGATATATATATCTAATTGGATGTAGGGGGCATGAGTTATTATTGTTGACATTACCCTCGAGGTAAAAGGTTGTGGGGCGAAACTATAAACCCCTATCTTTCTCTGTGTCTGATTAAAACTCCATAACCACAAGTATTGCATGAGTGTTAGCAATTATGAAGGACTAGATGATAGTTGAGTATGTGGACTTGCTTTTTAGCTCTGACATAGACTCTTTCTGATGTTATGATAAATTGCAATTGCTTCAATGACTGAGGTTATAGTTTGTTGGTTCTCAATAAGGTTTCTAATTCATACTTTTGCATTGTGAATAGATCATCATTTGAACATAAGTAATCATATGACAATATCTATATATGTTGTTGTTATGAGAATAATCATGATGCCTTCATGTCCGTATTTTATTTTTATCGACGCCTCTACCTCTAAACATGGGGACATTTTTATTGTTATCGGCTTTCGCTTGAGGACAAGCGAGGTCTAAGCTTGGGGGAGTTGATACGTCCATTTTGCATCATGCTTTTATATCGATATTTATTGCATTATGGGTTGTTATTTCACATTATGTCACAATACTTATGGCTATTCTCTCTTATTTTACAAGGTTTACATAAGGAGGGAGAGTGCCGGCAGCTGGAATTCTAGGCTGGAAAAGGAGCAAATATTAGAGACTTATTCTGCACAACTCCAAAAGTCCTGAAACTCCACGGAATACCTTATAATAAATAATGAAAAATCCTCGCCAAAGATGAAGACCAGGGGGCCCACACCCTTTCCACGAGGGTGGGGGGCGCCCCCCTAGGGTGCGCCCCCTACCTCGTGGGCCCCCTGGTGGCTCTCCGATGACCATCTTCTGCTATATGAAGTCTTTCGTCGAGAAAAAAACCAGAAGCAACCTTTCGGGACGAAACTCCGCCGCCACGAGGCGGAACCTTGGCGAAACCAATCTAGGGCTCCGGCGGAGCTGTTCTGCCGGGGAAACTTCCCTCCCGGAGGGGGAAATCATCGCCATCGTCATCACCAACGCTCCTCTCATCGGGAGAGGGCAATCTCCATCAACATCTTCATCAGCACCATCTCATCTCAAAACCCTAGTTCATCTCTTGTATCCAATTCTTATCTCCAAGTCCGAGATTGGTGCTATTAGGTTGCTAGTAGTGTTAATTACTCCTTGTAGTTGATGCTAGTTGGTTTAATTGGTGGAAGATCATATGTTCAGATCCTTTATGCATATTATTACCCCTCTGATTATGAACATGAATATGCTTTGTGAGTAGTTACGTTTGTTCCTGAGGACAAGGGAGAAGTCTTGCTATTAGTAGTCATGTGAATTTGGTATTCGTTTGATATTTTGATAAGATGTATGTTGTCTAGCCTCTAGTGGTGTTATGTGAACGTCGACTACATAACACTTCACCATTATTTGGGCCTAGAGGAAGGCATTGGGAAGTAATAAGTAGATGATGGGTTGCTAGAGTGACAGAAGCTTAAACCCTACACTAGTAGAAAAAGGGTCAAATGTGAAGCACATTAGTGCCGGTTTGAATTAGAGCCGGCACTAATGTGTACATTAGTGCCGGTTCGTGGCGGCGATCAATAGTACCGGTTCGTGGCGAACCTTTAGTACCGGTTCATGCCACGAACCGGTACTAAAGAGGCTGTGTCAGCCCGCGGTCAAGCTATGGCCCCACCATCACCATTTAGTGCCGGTTCGTACCATGAACCTGTACTAATGAGGTTATGGCAAGCTGTTTTTAGTCCCACCTCGCCAAGAGAGAGGCAGTATGAGCGGTTTATAAGCCGTGAGTGCATAGACAATGACGAAGAGTTGCAATGCTCATCTACATGTTGATTAGCTTCAAGCCTTGCGGAATAGCATAGATTGCACTGAGCTATGTGCAGTGCAGTCTACACTATTCCGAAAGGCTTGAAGCAAATTAACCAGCATTGCACCTCTTTTTTATTTTTAATAACTTATTTAAACTCCGGACTTCTTTTGTGTTCAGTATGCAGCATTTAAAGCGACGTCATCAATTTCCAACATGTTCTGACATCATTTGTTGTTTTTGGTCATTTACCTAATTGTTTAGAGAGCTAAATGACCGTGAAATTGAAAATCACTACAAAATGAATCCTAAAAATGTTGAAACTTGGCATGGTATCATCATATCACCCGCATAGCATGCGCGAAAGAGTAGAGAGGGTCACGGCAAAAACTGGACGCACTTCGTGTACAAACTGGACAAACTCTTTCCGAGTATCAGGGTTTCGGACGAGAACTCATCTGTTACATGGCCACTTCAATGTTTTTTAAACTTATTTGAACTTCGAACTTCTTTTGTGTTTAGTATGCAGCATTTAAAGCGACGTCATCAATTTCCAACATGTTCTGACATCATTTGTTGTTTTTCGGTCATTTACCTAATTGCTTAGAGAGCTAAATGACCGTGAAATTGAAAATCACTACAAAATGAATCCTGAAAATGTTGAAACTTGGCATGGTATCATCATATCACCCGCATAGCATGCGCGAAAGAGTAGAGAGGGTCACGGCAAAAACTGGACGCACTTCGTGTACAAACTGGACAAACTCTTTCCGAGTATCAGGGTTTCGGAGTACGGAGTGGGTACTAATGTGCATCCCACCAATCAGGAAGAATCACACGGATCGTGTGTTTCTTTCTAGCTCTTGCGAGTCGTTGGATCAAGGGTGTGTTTCTTCCTAGCTCATGTGAGTCGTTGGATCGAAACTACCACAATCACTTTGTGAGCCAGACGACCCTATATATAGCCCACCTCTCGCCTTCCCTGCATAAGTCTTTCAGTTCATCGACTACATACATCTACCAGTTCATCGACTGCATACATCTACCAGTTCATCGACTGAATACAAATCATTCGGATTCGCCATCATACGTCCAACCGTGCATTTGATATGCATATATATGCATCACGAGCAACGGTTGGGCTGTATGATGGCAATACCGATTGGTTTGTTCTAGATCCGACATAAAAGGTTTGATACAACTTCTTTTTTGTGACATAAGAGCTATCGGTCTCTCCTCCTACCTATTTTAGTTACACAACTACCTATTTGTGCCAAATTTTCACTTTTGCTATTGCTCTTGCATCATAAGCATCCATGTTAACTGGACTTACAAGTAATGCAATTTAACCAAACTATCTTGTGATCCATGTTGATTAGCTTCAAGCCTTGCGGAATAGCATAGATTGCACTGAGCTATGTGCAGTGCAGTCTACACTATTCCGAAAGGCTTGAAGCAAATTAACCAGCATTGCACCTCTTTTTTATTTTTAATAACTTATTTAAACTCCGGACTTCTTTTGTGTTCAGTATGCAGCATTTAATGCGACGTCATCAATTTCCAACATGTTCTGACATCATTTGTTTTTTTTCGGTCACTTACCTAATTGTTCAGTATGCACCATTCAATTTCCAGAAGAAAAAAAATAGAAGAAAATAAATAATGCAGAAAAGAAAAAACTATATAAAAAACTACTCAAAAAAATAGAAGAAAATAAGTAATGCAGAAAAGAAAAAACTATATAAAAAATTTGTTGGCACGCTGCCCAGTGGGCCTGCCAGACCTAGGGTGTGCAAATGCAGGCCCAGGCGGGCCAGCAGGCTCACAGGGCAGCGTGCCCTAATTAATTAGGCCGAGAAGCCTGCTATATAGAGGAGTTCGAAGAGGTAGCCGCGGCTGGATTTATAAACCAGTGCGGCTGCCCTGCGCCGGGCGAGGTGGGACTAAACTTTGGGGTGGCAGCGCAAGGCCTTTAGTACCGGTTGGTGGCTCCAACCGGTACTAAAGGCCCCCCTTTAGTACCGGTTCGTGACTCCAACCGGTACTAAAGGCCTTCGTTTCCCGCCGCTTGGCCTGGCGAAAATAGGCCTTTAGTACCGGTTGGAGCCACGAACCGGTACTAAAGGCCCATCCTATATATATAGCACTTACGAAAATTTCAGTTTCATCTCCCCACTTCGTTCCCAACCTCCGCCGCGCGCGCCGCTCGATCCCGTCGTCGCCGCCCGTCGCCCGTATCGTCGTCCGTCGTCATCGTCGCTGTCCCCGCCGCCGCCCGTCGTCGTCGTCGTCTCGCGCTGCCGCCCCGAACGCCGCCGCCGTCCGTCGTCATCGCCGCGGCCGTACGTCTCTCTCTCGCTCCCGCACACACATACACACACATACATACACACACACACCGGCGCCCCCGCCCCGTACGCCGGCGCCCCCGCTCGTACGTACGGGGCGGCGGCGTACGGGGCCGCACACACACACACACACATATACCACACACACACACACGCATACACACACACACATACACACATACGTACACACATATACGTATATATACACACACATGCACACACACACACATACACATTTTTTTTACTTATTTTCTGTTTTTTAGAAAAGTTAATTAGATGATCGAATGTTAGATTAATGTCGAATGTTAGATGAATTAGCTAGCTAGATAGAAAAATTGTCGAACTAGAGATTAGAACTAGTTGAATAATTAATATAACTAGTTTATTTTTAGTAAGAAAATTTAGGTATATGAGATTAGAACTAGTTGAATAATTAATATAACTAGTTTATTTTTAGTAAGAAAATTTAGGAATATGAGATTAGAACTAGTTGAATAATTAATATAACTAGTTTATTTTTAGTAAGAAAATTTAGGTATATGAGATTTGATGATCTAATTAAAATATTATTTGTTAATGAGTTTTTCTGTTTATTTAATTTTTATATATTTTGAGTTTATATAAATGTTAGATTAATGTCGAATGTTAGATGAATTAGATAGAAAAGTTAAATATATAGTAATGTCAATTGAATATATAGTTAGATATATTAATGTCAAATGTTAGATGAACATATATTTGGCTAGATATAGGTGTTTAATGTTTCACCTATATGAACATAGGAAATGTCATCTGACGACGAAAAAGATTTTATTATGTGCGAACACTGTGAAGACCAGCGCGGCCTGTGCGACCAAAATTTCCTTGTTGATGGTAGGCGCTTCAGCATCAAGCTGGATGAGACATTCGAAGTTGATACAGTAAGTCACTTTGTCAATTATTATTTGAATGCAAAACTTATGCTTCATTTGCTTCAACTTATAATTTTAAAGTTTCACTATTCTACTAGCGCATCCCCTGCCATGCAAGAATTTTTGTTTTGGATAAGATAGGTTTTAGTGCTATAGATGATATGGAGGTAAAGAGAGTTTACTTGAAGACGGAGCATGGGTATACTTTCAACGTCAAATTATATAATGGAGACACATACACCCATTTTGAATGCAAAACTTGGCAAGCACTATGCAAGGCTTATGCATTTGAGCCTGATATGGTTATCACCTTTGATATTCGTCCGGAAGATGATATTGAAGGTAATATAGACATCTGGGTCGATGTGCAAACGCCTCCAGTTCTACCATTTGGTGAGTTTTTCTCAACCATGCATGCATATGTTTATGTCTTTCATACAGTTTATTCAAAAATAGTTGACAACTAATTTGTATTGTCAGCTTATTTCGGTTCAAGCAAACATGTCCGGCGCTTGGTAGACAGGACCTACTACTGCCCCGGGGCTCAACTAAACTGCGAGGAGATAAGTCATTATGTTTCATGGCTTGAGGATCTTAATACTGTCAAGACAATTTTTTTCCTAAACTTAGAAATGTTAGTACTCAAAACGTGCGACCAATGGTGATTGTATTGAACTACGGTCACATCTATAATCAAAAGATGGTAAGATTTTAAATATTTGTCCTTAATTAGTGCATCTTTTGCATACATTATTTTTGAAGCTAAACTTTCATTGCTTAGTATATTAATTACTATACGATGTTGTTCAAAAGGGACTTCCGATGACAGTTGTGCCTCAGTGGATCGAGACAAAAGGTCGCATGTCAATGGTTAGCTTACGACCAAGATTTCCTACATTACACATGAGTGCATTCAGGATTTCTGAAAGCGAAGAATGCTTAATAGTGAAAGATTGGAGCAAAATTGTTAACGATCGCAGAGAAGTACTAGGGGGCAGTAAGGAGAAGCGCAACCCAAGATTAGGAGACAGATTCATCTGCATGCTCCAGTATGATGAATCAGGAGAGCTATACATGTTCTATGCTATTCTACCTGAGAGGGAGCAGCAGGATCAGTAGCTACTAGTTCATGCTCTTAATTAGTACTTGTCTCATGTCCGTGTCCTGAACTTCGATGTTGGTGATGATTATATTGAACTTGATGATATCTTTGCTTCTGTTACAAAGTGAATGTTTCCTCTTTAAGCTAGCCAGCGTTGATGATGATTAGATAGCTAGCGGTAATGACTATGATGATTAAATAGTGGTAATTAGACGACTACGATGATTTTTAGCTAGCTAGAGTTTATTTATTTATTAATATGCGATGATGATGATGATGATGATGACGACTACAACTCATTATAACGTAAAACAATCCTAAATTAAATTGATAACACAAATTTAATTGAAAAATACAAAATAAAACAAAAACCCACAACCATTTAGTACCGGTTGGTGTTACCAACCGGTACTAAAGGGCTCCCGGCCCCCGGAGCTGGCTCGTGCCACGTGGTTCCCCTTTAGCACCGGTTCGTGCTGAACCGGTACTAAAGGGGGGGGGCCTTTAGTGCCGAAACTTTTGTTGAACCGGTTCCTGAACCGGCACTAAAGGGCCTTACGAACCGATGCTATTGCCCGGTTCTGCACTAGTGCTAGTTTATGCGTTGCTTCGTAAGGGGCTGATTTGGATCCATATGTTTCATGCTATGGTTAGGTTTACCTTAATACTTTTGTTGTAGTTGTGGATGCTTGCAATAGAGGTTAATCATAAGTGGGATGCTTGTTCAAGTAAGAACAGCACCCAAGCACCGGTCCACCCACATGTCAAATTATCAAAGTACCGAACGCAAATCATATGAACGTGATGAAAACTAGCTTGACGATATTCCCATGTGTCCTCGGGAGCACTTTTCCTTATATAAGAATTTGCACGGGCTTGTCCTTTGCTACAAAAAGGATTGGGCCACCTTGATGCACTTTATTTACTTTTGTTACTTGTTGCTCTTTACAAATTATCTTATCACAAAACTATCTGCTACCTCTTATTTCAGTACTTGCAGAGAATACCTTGCTGAAAACCGCTTATCATTTCCTTCTGCTCCTCGTTGGGTTCGACACTCTTACTTATCGAAAGGACTAAGATAGATCCCCTATACTTGTGGGTCATCACTACACTTGTGGGTTATCAACTTCACAAAATTATAATCCCTACCATGACTAGTCCTCACAACCTTCTTTGCACATAATCCTTCTCAATTCTTGAATTTTCTCAATTAAAAGTTGACGACTTTATATATCTTGCTTTTCGTCATCACCATGAGAAAAATTCTCCACACAGTCGATGAACCCTTCGTTTATTCTTCAATAAAAAAGATATTAGTACCATCCTAACTATAATATGGATTTATCAAGTATCCAGCCAAGCGCAATTGAGAATCAAGTCAATCTTTCATCTTTTTCTCAACAATATCAATCCCATCTTTGTAATGGGACTCCACATTGCCATGGACTTCCTTGATCTCTTTATTTTCCTTAAAAATTTCACCATAAACTAAACCATCGATGGCTTGACATCCTTGATTGTACACTTATCTATCCACATATTGTTGCCCTTCATGCGTTCTCTTTTTCCAAAGTTCCTTGTCTAGCTATCTTCTATTGCTGCAAGGGTTCAACTTGAGGTAATTTAGGATCAATTGGATGTGTCCACTCGTCAATGGGACATATCTTTTGTGGCTCTGCACTTTCGATACAAGTAACTTCAGCATCTCCAACGCGAGAAATATTCACACCTTCTCGGAGATCTAGCTCACGGACAGTCTTTTCCCTCCTCTTCTTACATGCATCCTTAAGAGATTTCTTGCACCTGCCTTTAACTTTGTGAGAGCTTTTCTTGCATTTAATGACAACATTGCCAACATGCCCACATTCTCCTTGTGGTGATAAACACCTCTAGTGCTCACACCCATAGAACATACACTTCACTTTGTACTTGTTGTAAGCATCAACTAGACTCCCGTACTGCCATCCCACATTCTCTGACTTTCTCTTAAGGACATCCTCTTCCAGCAATGGTGATGTTGCATTTGTCTCAGACATCCTACAAGCACTCAAATACACAACAATAGTTTAGTAATTCACATCGTTAATGATGAAAAAGAAACAAAAACTATCAAAGTCCAAACCACAAGTAGGACTCGGTTGCAGCTGGTTTGGAAAAAAACACCGCAAATCTAGCTCATTGGGATGTGCTTTTCTCACGAGATGCAAGGGACTATTTGGTAAAAGTTGTGCGGGAACTAGAGAAACTAGCTCCTGGCCCACCGTTGATATTGTGTCTAGACCCAGGTTAATCATCTTGAATGGTCTATCCCTCTCCTTACCTGGGAGTTGTACTCATTTTTGGGGCAAGTGACAACTGAGGAACAATACCCATCCAACATCGGCCCATCCCTCCGTTGTTGAGTGCCCCTCATCACTAGCAAGAAAAACCGAGGCGCGTGCATTCCTAAAGTAGATGTAGTTTTTCATTTCAGGGAGCAGGTGGTGAAGCATGAAAAGGATCATTGTTAGTTTTGAGTTATGTTCCTTTAAGCTCTTATATTATGTGTTGGATTTGTAATCCTAAGATTCCTGTAGTTTATGTTCATTTATGCCGATACAAGCAATCTTGTCCACGATGCGATGTAAGCTTGGTTGTTGAATTCGTAGTTAGGTTCCCCTTTCCTCTATAAATGAAATGACATCTTTAAAAAGAAAGGCGTATGCCCAATCCCATGCTTTGTGTTTTTAGGGAGCCCAACCCGAGGAACTACAAAAGCACTAGTTTTTTTAGTCGGAAATCCCTAGTTAAGGGCGCGCGACAACTTAGACTCACATATAAAATTCTAACACGACCGATGTAGACGTAGAGAGGTGATCTCCATGACGAGTGTGTCTTTGTCTCGCCCACAACGAGACGAAAGAATTGCTAGCCTGTGGCACTTCCTAAATGGGTCGGCCCAACGTGGGAGGACGACTGGCTTGCTAAGCCAGACCCGATTTGTTATTTTTTTGGTTTTATTACTTTTATTTAAGTTTCTCAAATGGAAAACATTTTACTTAAATTTTAAGAAACGTTCAATGGGTGTTTTAAAAATGTTCATACAGTATAAAAATATTTATACAACTTTAAAAATATATTAATAGCATTCAAAAAAATGTTTGTGACATTTTAAAATGTTCACATGTTTCAAAAATATGTCCGTGACATTTCTTTTAGAAATTACACAATATTTTTTTACTCCCTCTGATCCAAATTAACTTTTTTTAGACATTGGTCCAAGTTAACTGACGCAACCAATATACAATGTCCAGTTTACAATGTATATGGCATGCATCAATTAATTCGGACTATAGGGGCGTAATTTAGGAAAAAGTGTTTCATACCAACTAAAATGTCCGTGACTTTAAAAAAAAAATATTCATGTGTTTAAAAATATTCGCATGACATTAAGAAAATGTTTATGCAATGTACCATCAAAAAATGTTCGTGGCATTTTCAAAATATTCACGCATTTCAAAAATATGTTTGTGGCATTTTAGAAAATTTTAATACAATCTATGAAATGTGTAATTTCACAATTCAAACAAATATTCTATGTTTCTTTGCTAATTTTTAACATTTATTCAAAGAAAAATATTAAAGAATATATTTGAAAAAATGTTCGTCATGTATTTCTAAAAAAATGTTATGCGCGTATAAGAAAGATGTACAAATCGTATTGGAAAAGGTTGACATGTATTTAAAAAGGAAAGAGGATAAAAACATAAAAATAAAGAAAATTAATAAAAACACAGAAGAAAAAGAAACCATAGAAAATGTCCTAAAGCCGGTCCAAACCAGTCCATAGAACCTTCCTAAAACCACTGCAGGAAGCTACAGTGTAGGACAAGTCCGTTAGCGGATCGCCACAGGCCGGTCCGATCGGTAACCAAAGGCCGGTCCGTGCTATAGTCTTTTTTTTAAGGGGTAATGCAACTCTTTATTCATCAAAGACCACAGATAGTAGAATTATATTTGAGTTATGGGGTTGCAAAAGTCAAGTATGGCGACCAGGAGCTAACGAAAGGGAAAATCTAGCTAACTTATGAGCATCCCCATTGACTAAACGACTTTCAAAAGAAAAGGTATAATTGAAATTTCTTGCTCTGGTGTTGATCTCCTCAATGATCACAGCATGTCGACCTCGGCTGCATCTGGCAATGTCCGTAACTACCTGCTATGCATCTGATGCATTCCGTGCTATAGTCTAGTTAGAGCAACTTTAATGGGGTGACCCATTTCGTCCGCCCGTATCTGTTTGAGTCGGCGTGGACAAAAGTGGCGGCCCAACACACCGACCCAAACTCAAATCGTGTCCGTCTGACGTCCGCGTTGACCCATTTCTGACCCAAAATTGCGCATGGAATGCGTCGGCGCGGACGCGTCGCGCGTCTCCTTGCCGTCCGCCGCGTCTCCACCTGGCGGCCACCCAACCGCCACCGGTCGTCTTATTTATGACGACCACCGACAGCACGCCCACGCGTCAGCCAATGAAAGCGTCCTTTTTTAACTACGCGTGCGACAGGGTTGGTCTCATCCACTTCTCCCGTCCACATCTGGCCCCCACCACTCCCTTTGTTTCCTCGCCGGCGACCGCAAGCCCTAGCGCGCCCATGGGCCTCTTCGGCAGCAGCAATGGCAAGGGCACCCCCGGCGCCTCGTCCTCCCATGCTCCCCTTCCTCCTCCTTCTCCGGCGGCGACGTGTTTCCGCCCTGGTCGCCGGTGCCTGCACATCCCGGTGCACCAAGCGCGATGGCACTGGGAGTACAGGCAGCCATTGTCGTACAGGCAGCCACTGGGAACGTGCGCGGCTTGCCGCAATGCCGCCGCCCCAGCAGACGCCGGAGGAGACTGCCCTGGCAGCGTACCAGGCGGCGTTCGGGTGGGCTGGCCCTGCTCCGGTCTTCATCGATCTCACCGACGACGGCGGCGTCGACGGCAAGGGCAAGAGCAAGGTCGACGACGTCTAGGGCAGCGTGCGGGGTGGCAGCAGGCGGGCGCAGACTTTTTTTGATGTTTTATTTAATGTTTATTAAATTTAGGTGGATTTTGGCCGGTGTTTGACCGACCACTTTATGTTTATTTATGTTTATTTCGTGTAACTTGTTATTTTTTCCACGACGGCATATTTGGGTCGGCCTCCCCGTTGAGCGGTCAAGCCGACCCATTTTAAAATGCGGACGCGCACGTCCGCCTCGCCGACCCAAACAAATAAAAAGCGAACAAAACACGCGCCCGTTTAGGTCGCCCCGTTGGAGTTGCTCTTAGATTTTTGATTTCTCTATAACAGGGGCACACTTGTGGCTGGTCCATGCCATGATCCAAATCGTATCCCACATTCTGTGAAGTTTGAGCAATAAAATCGGACCTTCCCTAAAAAAAGTTAATTGTTTGTTCACCCTAAAAAAGCTAACTTTTTTTTGGGTAATCCACCTAGCTACTAGCGTAGCGTGTAGCCTTCCGAGCCTGACGCATGGAACAGAAAAAGAAAATGCTTGCAGCAGAAGGCAAGGCATGGGCGACGGAAAAAGAAGAAGGTGCAGCTTTTTTTTGCGGAGTAGTGAAGAGCTTTATTCATACGAAGAGGCGCCGGCACTATCAGCCATGAGACCGGTTACCAGCAAACCCGGGTGAGAGTCCATCCAGCATTCCGACACCTTCAGTGTACATGCATATTTTGCATGAAGGTGGGCCGAAACGTTTGCATGCCTCTTTATATGTACAATATCAAAAGAAATGAAACTAGCAGCTAGCTCCTCAATATCTAAGAATAACGGCGCTATCAAAGAGCGCGAATTCTGATGCGAGTTCCAGAGGTTCACCACATCCAAGCTATCTGTCTCAATCTGCACCTGCACAAATCCACGAAGCAGTGCCACCACCACGCCTTCAGGTACAACATAAGCCTCCGCAACAACATGGTCTGTAATACCTGGGCATGGCTTACACCAAGCTGACAGAAAAGACGATGATGACGGAGCCATCCCATCGATGCTTGCTCTGTGCTCCAACAAAGAGATCCCAGCATAAGTGTTAATTTTGATACCTCACCGTTTCGGTGGACGCCACCCATGACCTGGCAATATGTTAGCATGCTTGGTTGGAAGCTCTAGCACTGCAAGAGCATCTCTAACTATCTTCAGAAACCCACGAAGAAGAAGGTGCACTCAAAGTTCAATCGTGTGCAGCAGGAGCGAGTGAGATACGCACGAAGGACATGTACCGTGTCGCCTGCTATGTATACGAGTGATGCGTTACGGTGAGTCTGTGACATTGCAAGGAAGCATGCATGCGTGAACCAATCTGTGGTTGATTGGTTAAGAGGAGAGTGATATCTTCAACCCACCAGGGTTTAAGTCATGGTTCTTGCATATTCTTGGATTTATTACATGATTTTCAATGATACTTGTTCAGTGAAAGAAGACGTTTTCATTGACTACGAGGTGCGTCATCTTTGTAAATTTGAAGATAATATGCCGGTTTAGTTTCTCAAAGATGCATGCATGCACCTAGAGCTTGGCTCCCGTGGTAAACTGATAGTACGTGGCTGCTTCTGCATTGGTGCTCTCTTTGTTTTCTGGTACTAACATTTTGACCACACCAGCAATACGTACGTACGTGCATGCGCGCGAGATTGTTTTACAGTCGAAGCTACGCATGGCTACGTGTCGCGAGCTGCGCAGCCAGGGCGCATGCCTCACAGACGAAAAAGAAAGGGTCATGGTAAAATATGCCGTACGATAGTGCAAGCAAGCAAGCAAGCATGCATGCATGCACCTAGAGCTCAGCTCTAGTCGTTACGTGGCTAACTGGCTGTACCGACGCTCTTTGTTTTTCTTTTGGTTTGTATATAATCATTTGACCGGCCAGCTCGACAAAATATACCCTACGATACTGCAACAAGCATGCATACATGCATGCACCTACAGCTCAGCTCTAGTCGTTACGTGGCTGACTGCCTGTACCGACGCTCTTTGTTTTCTTGGTTTAGTATCATTTGACCGGCCTTCACATCAGATGTCTTTTTTTCATGTTAATATGTTTCTCATTTATATATCATAAAAATCATAGTACAACCTATGTACATACTGACCTAGCAAAACTGAAAAAAAATAATAAAACACTAGCCTTTGCACAAAGAAACACCAGTCAAATAGTACAATTACAAACAAGACCGAATAATCTTTTGAGCTTGACACCAACGCCCGTCACCTGTCTGGCATCACCGCAGCAGCGACCATAAATAAAATGATGGATCACCTCCATACCTGAGCTCGAAGTGACTCCATCGCTGATATGCAGTTTTGCGGACCTCCAAGGTGGTTTGCCAAAGACGAAATCATTAGCGTTGAACGAATCAAACCAGAGCAACACCCCGGACACGCCATCAAACTCTAAATCTGGCACCCCCACATGACTAACACGTCGGAGGAGGAAACCATACCTGCCATTCACAAACTACGAACCCAACACACCATCTACCTACCTTCTGTATCTGTATTCATATAACATAGGACAAATCATACCTACCTTCTGTATTCATATAAAAAGTTGCTTTCCATATTTTTATACGGCTACTATGATTTACATGTCCAGTTTAGGTACTGTGCCCCAGTCTGCATCTGGTCATGACCTCAATTTCTCTCTGTTTTTTTCCTTTCCGTTGTGTGGATAAGTTCTCAACTAATTAGGGCAACGCTTGACCTAATTGTGAAGACCTAGCATGGAGGAAATTAATGCCACGTAGAATCACAACTAGAAGAACATACACGCATACCAGTACTTAGAGACGCCAAGCAACTTTTTATATGAATATGCTACTATGATGGCCGCCCGCATTGGAGAGTTCTGTGGTCCTTGTATCATATGATTACGATATATATAACATACTAAGAAATCATATGTGTAAGTTTTAAAAATAATAAAAATCATAAATGTAAAAGATATGTATACACATACACATGTGAAATGTGGTGAGGAAATATGATTAGCAAGCTACCAAATTAGTAAATTAAGTTAATTTGCATCAAACTACCATAGGATGTAAGTTGACATGATTTAAAAAATTCCAACTTACATGAAGTGAAATATCCAAAGGGTCGTATCATTTTACCAAAACTCACGCCTATGCCCCATTCGTCCTCTACACGCACATAAGTATGCTATTTTTTTACAACTTTAGGAAAAAAACTATCAATATGATTCCAGGGTGGTTCACGTGATACAAAATCGTAGTCATAATTATGTATTATTCTATTATGAATATAATGACATCCTCTTTATATAGTTATCGATTAGAGTTTTGTCTCAATGAATGAAAGTACATCTTGCATCTTGGAAACGGAGGATAATGAAAGCTTAGCACAAATCAACAGAGACAAGGATCCATTAGAGTTTTGTCTCAATGAATGAAAATACATCTTGCATCTTGGAAGCGGAGGGTAATGAAAGCTTAGCAAAAACCAACAGAGACAAGGATCGATTAGAGTTTTATCTCAACGAATGAAAATACATCTTGCATCTTGGAAACGGAGGGTAATGAAAGCTTAGCACAAATCAACAGAGACAAGGCAGATAAGCAACATATGGGGATTGAGTCGTTGACATGTGCATTAATTAGCCTTGCCACATCATATCTGAAGATTCTGTCCGCATTAGTATATGCAGACGTCACCGGATAAATATGCTACGGGAATGTCATTGACACATCTTCATTATATATACTAGACTATCCTGATCGAGCAGGATAAGTTGCTTCTGGACAACACTTTTGTTAAATTTGATTTTAAAAGTTGCCCTCTAGACATATTGCTGGAGTATATCCAGAGGAGAAGAATACATTGTTTGATTAGCCCTCTATCCTGACCTGTATACATAGCCATATATAAATGATACTAGTGCCCGAGTGCCGTCTCATTCTTCCTGTTTTTCTTTCAAAGTGAGGCTGGGATTGTCAATTGTCTAGTACTGGTAGTATATCAACGCATACACCAGCTGTATGTATTACTTGGTCCACCTAGTATTTCTTCTGGAGGAGTTAGGCGCTGGCGAAACTACAAAAAGAAATGCACGATACAGGCAGAGTCCACTGATATTCATCACTAATTAATGCAGAAATGCTTAGTAGTGGCTGGCGAAAAAAGTCTAGCAGTGACGAGCAAGGCTCTCACGGGCGCCCGCCACTGACCTCCCGCCACTGCTAACAAGGCATCAGTGGCGGGCAGTATACACATTCGATTGCACACCACGAGGCTACATATATGCATGTCTGTCAGTACAATCTACTAAGCATATACTGTAGTACACTCTGTTATTGTATCATCTGTCCCATACCCAAATCGATTAATCATTTCACAATCATGTACCGTAGTATACAGACCAAGTCAAGATCAGGACCAGTGCTTCATGATGTGCCCTAAGATTCCGTGAAGGATTGGTAACCATCTGATCCCTTCGGAGAAAAGCTAAGATAAGTGAAGAAAATGTGTGCGTTAAAAAACTGTTTTTTACAATTCAAACAAATGCTAAACATGTATTTAAAATTTCAAAACATTTACTCGAATAAAAATAGTAAAACATATATTTGATAAATTGTTCGCCATTTATTTGAAATATGTTCAATGTATTTCATAAAAATGTTACCCGTGCATACGAAAGATGTACAATGTATATTGAAAATTTTGACATGTACTATTTAAGAAAGAAAAACAAAAATGAAAAGAATTGATAAAAAACATAGAAACACAGAAAAAAAAGTAACAACACAAAAGGTTAAGCCGGTCTGAACCAGTCTTTGAACGTTTCTAAAACCACTCACTGTAGGGAGCTACAGTGTTGGACCGGCCTGTTAGCGTGGCCCTCCGCTCCACGACGGCCAGGCCCACAAAATCTTCAGCTCACTGCACAAAAACGGCACGTACGTGCCACAGTCAAAGCCCACGGTCAAACACGATTCAGCTTTACTCTCGGGCAACACAGCGTGGGGAGAACTTACCGTGAAGCACACTGTCCCTCAAGAAAAAACATGGAGTACACTGGACTAGAGTAAAACACGTACTCCCTTCGTTTCAAATTAGTTGATTTGAATTTATCTAAATACGGATGTATCTATATGTCTAGATACATTCGTGTCTAGATAAATATGGGTCAAATAATTTAAAATGGATGGAGTACACACGATGATTTTTCTTTCATGACACAATACAATGTAGATTCCACATACATTCACCCCTATTACCGCATGCATATGCATCCTACCTTTATGATTGACGAAGTCGCCATTCATAGTTGACGAGAACGTCTTCTCCCACTAAACGAACATTGTCAAAAAGACTGAAATAAATTTAGAAAAATACGAGCGTCAGTGCCAAGCCTAGAACTTATTTAACTTTGTGACTGATTCTACCGCAGGGAATCTAATCTTCTGAGCAGTTACCCTAAAAAAAGATATGCTCAGGTTATTTTTAGAAAAATTCCGACCTATTAATGCAATAATGTCAGTACAACAAACATCAAAAATAACAAAATTATATCTAATTCGTAGACCACCTAGTGACAGACGGGTGATAGTAACTACACACAGATAGTTACGTATGCTTCTCGATCACGATAAACACGCACTGGATGAGCCGGTGGTCAAGTTTAAGAACGAAAGGCCTATCCGATCGGTAACGAAACGTCTGCACCGCAATCGTGCACCTAGCTTAAGGGCATGTACAATGGTTGATAAGACAGTTTTATCTTAAGTTTTGCATGTAATTTAGAGATGACAAAAAAGTATGTCTACAATGGGTTATATCTTAGTCTTATCTTTAATAATTAGCAATTCCTTAAAACATGGTGAGGCAAATTGTGCTAAGAGATCATCTCTTGTTTTATCTTAAATAAGAGAAGACAAGCCTTTTTCTTATGAGTTTTCTCTCCTCCACCTCATCGTTTATCCTACGTGGCACTTATAAGATAGTACCATTGTACATGCCCTAACGCGTAGCCTGACAAGCCTAACGCACGGAACAAAAGATTTTTCTTTCCTTGCAGCAGAAGGGATGCAAAAAAGCGCATTTTAAGTTTTTACTCCTGCGTAAGTGAGATACGTACGAAGGGCATGGACGTGTTGGTTGATACATAGCCGGATGGTGCGTCACTGAACGAGAAAGAAAAATGGACACCGATAGAGTATGTGACATTGTGAGGTAGAGCATGCATGCGCCTATAGCTGCGCTCCCGTGGTAAACTGGTACTTACGTGGCAGCATCGGTGCCCTTTTTTTTTCTGGTTTGTTTTACATTTGACCACGCACGATCGCGCATGCAAGATTGTGTGGCCATCAAAACTACGCAGAGCATAGCGCATGCATACAACGTGTCGCGAGCAGCGTGGCCTAGATGCATGCTTCACGGACGGAAAGGAAAGGGACACGGTAAAATATCTATAGAGTTACTAAGCTCCCTTCTCTGGTGAATCGAGGGATGTGAAGAGTACGTGGCCCCATGTGACAGTGGGCAGGACGTGTTGTGTGGGCTGCTTGATCCCTTTCATGTCTATTTTTCTTGTATACATGGAAAGCAAGGTTCCTTGCACGTATGTTTGTCCAGTCGAGACAAAAAAACCCTGGTACCACATACAACCAATGAGAGAGTCTCTATTTGTCTTCAAATTTCATAAACTTTTTCCAAAATGTGAACATTTTTTAGTAGACACATGAATAATTTTTAAATTGTACGTATTTGTTAAATATGTGAACACGTTCAAAGCAATGCATGAACACGGTTTGTAATTATACAAACATTTTTCAAAAGTGCAGACCTAAATCATGAATACTTTTAAATTTATGATCAGTTTTAAAATGTGCGAAAATATCATGCAAACACTTTATAAAATGTCATGAATATATTTTAAAATGTACGAAAATATTTAAAAGAAACAATGTGTACATTTTTTTAAATGTCAAGAGCATTTTCTAAAATACCTTTCGAAATTACTTACACATTTAGTTATTTTTAAAACTTAAGTAAAAAAGCAACGCAAATAGAAAAGAAAAGAAAAAGCTGGCCAACCTATATTAATGGGTCGCCCCAATATATAAATTAGCAGGCAGGGCAAGGCTATCGGACTCTAAGAATCCTATAGCAACCCGACGCTGGTCCGCAATGCGCCGCGGGGTGCGGAAGGGAGATGGGAGAGGGGGCGGGGGGTGTGGATGGGATGACATGGTCAATATTCTTTGTGTTCCATGCTTGTGTGAATTTCATCAGAAACACATGTCATATGTAACTAACGTTGTCTTTCCCCTCACATTTAAACTCTGACTTCAGCAAAAACCATTGCAAGGGGAAACACTAAGTCTAGCATAATTAATGCATGCAACCCAACGATCAATTTACAAACAAAATCATTATATTGACCTTTTTCATATTTTAGCATGATTTGACCCCCTTTCAAAAATAAACTCCATAATTTTTTTGGTGACACCAACATTCATGGCTTTTTGGTTGCATGAAAGACGCCATGGTCTATGGTGTTTACCCCCCGCCCAAAACCCCATGGTTCGTTGTGTTTTATCCTCTAACAGAGACGCCAAGTCACACGGGAGAAACTTTAGGGTCCAAACATCATGGACCATGCCGTTTTCCATGCAACCCAAATGTTGTGGGTGTTGGCATCACCAAAAATGGTCATATGGGAATTTTCTTCTAAAAGAAGGTCAAAGCATCCTAAACTTTGTTTGCAAGGTCAAAATAGTTATTTTGATCTCAATTTACATCCATGAAAAAAGTAGTCCCTATAATTGAAGAACGGCGCGGCAAAGTGCGCGACAGCATCTTGTACCGATGATACCGCGAGCATGCATGCATGCACCCGAAGCTCTGCTCTAGTCGTTACGTGGCTGACTGGCTGTACCACGCTCTTTGTTTTTTTGGTTTATTTAGTAGTAACACATGTAAGTCTTGTGGGCATCTCTAATAACAAATCTTATCTATACCTTTTGTATATTCATCCATATGAAAGCCAGTCGTACATAATTTTATAGGGAGCACAATATTACTACTTTGCATGTCTGATTCAGGTACTGCACGTCCGTCTGCATCTGGTCATGACCTCAACTTGTTAATTTATTTTGGTAAGGAAGGGAAGGAAAGCTTAGCAAAAAATAAACACAGCTTAAGACAGACAAGGCAGATTAAGCAACAATGTGGGGATTGAATCGATGACACGTGCATGCGCGCATTAATTAGCCGTGCCAAATCGGAAGATTCTGTCCACGTTATATATGCAGGCGTCACTGGACAAATATGCTACGGGAATTAATTATGTCATCAACGCAGCTTACATACACTATACTAGACTATATCCAGAGTGTACGTAAGTCTAGGGGCCGGACAAGTTGCTTCTGGACAACACTTTTGGTACATTTTGGAAGTTGTATATTGCTGGAGTATATCCAGAGAAAAATACATTGTTTAATTATCCCTCTATCATACCCGCAAAAAAAAAATATCCCTCTATCATGACCTGTATACATAGCCATATATAGATGATGCCAGTGCCCGAGTGCCGTCTCATTCTTCCTATTTTTTTTATGTATTGATATACATCACTGCAAGCAGCACCAGCTGTATGTATGATACAGGCAGGGTCCACTGATATTCCTGCATAGCCAATGATCAACAGCTGGGACATCCTTCAACTGATTATTCCCAATGACATATACCTCTACACGCTAGCCGCCGTTCATTGGATTGGATATACGATAATCACGAATGGTACTACGTACTACGCGTCTCCAGTTAACAACTGTACGTGCATATCTATGCTACTATATACACACAACTGTAGTGTACTGTGCGTGCACATATACATTCGCATGCACATCGCGAGGCTGCAAACCGGAACATTGTGCATGCACATATGAAATGTTCGGTACAATCTAAACACGTACAGTACGTAGTACGCTCTGCGATCGTATCATCTGTCCCATATCCCAAATCGATTAATCATTTCACAATCATGTATGCATCATATACAGATGGAGTCAAGATCAGGACCAGTGCTTGATGATGTGCCCTAAGATTCCGCAAAAGGATGGGTCGCCGTCCGATCCCTTTGGAGAAAAGCTAAGACAAGTAAAGAAAAGGGACGTCTCGTCAAGTTGTGATCCACATACATACACACATGCGTCGATCGATCGTGTGTATGGCGGTGGTCCCGTGATGATACGATCGAAGGAGAAGAAGCGAAGGAAGCAATTATATATAGCTAGCTAGGTTGGGTGATTGATCGCAAAGGCAAAGCCATGGTCCTGCTCCTGCTCCTGCCTACCTTTCCACGACCACAAAAGCTACCACAAAAGCAGCTCCATCTGCTGTTCCAATCTTCCACAAGAGTGAGCTTTTGACCGCCGCCAAAGCTCTCACAAGCGATATTAGAAGGGCAGTAAGAAACCTTTGAGATAATTCACTGGTTTTCTGCATCTAAATAATTCACTAGCTAGGTGCAACTGGTAAGGAATTGCATTACTTTTGTAGTGTTGATGAAGGGATTATTCCATACATACTAAAAGAATAAAGACATGTGCGGTGGTTGATAGGACGGTCTTATCTTATTCCATTTATGTCGTCTACAGAAAAGACAAATTACATGTTATACAATAGATTCACTCTTTGCATCATCTCTCACAATCTTGTTTGCATGCTCCAAAATTATGATGCAAATAAAATTAAACTTCAAACCATGTGAGTAAGAGATGACATATCTTAATGGGGAAGAATGCCTTATATTTCTTACCAAGGCTCGATTTGCGGTTGCTAGACTGTCTTGCGCCGCATTGCACTTATTATAAGTTAATGTGAAAATTATCACAAAAGTTGGTAAAAGCTGGTCAAACAAACAGTAAAATCTTGAAAGGTGGCGGGTCAAACGGGTTTGTGATAATCCACTTCAATGGCGAACACAGCCTAAGAGACCATCCTCTTTTCTTGTTTCTCTCTTCCAACTCTGCAACATCATGCGCGTCATTTCTAAGATAATGCTATGGTACTTGGCCTAATGATTTCAAGTTCTATCCACACTATCATGTCCCGTTACAGTAACCTAAAATATGCAGGCACAAATACAACTTAATTTATGTCATCTAAAGTATATCATTATTAAAAGTGTATGTTAGCAAAATTTACTACACAGTTCCAAAATACTTGAAATTATAAGTTTGTCCCGACTCAAACTTTTTAAAGTTTGACCAAAATTATAGAAAAATATACCAACATCTGCAACACCGAAGTGGCTTCATTATGTTCCTCATAACATAGATTTAATGTTGTAAATATTAGTATGGCACCTGCTCATAAGAAATAACATAGCGATTTTTTGAGACATATCTAATGTTATAAATCTTAGAGCTCTGGATTGTGGGAACTAGGAAACACATGACTGACATCTCGAATATTATGGATTGTAGAGTACCTTAAAACACACGAGTTTGGCAGCTGCTCCACTTGGATACAACACATGAAATAAACATAGTAAAATTGTTTTGAGACAACTCTAATGTTGCAAATCTTAGAGCTCATCTAGATTGCAGGGACTATAGGAAACACATGATTGATATCTCACATACGGATTTGTAGAGTACCTCAAAACATAGGACTATCTGCATTTGGATATGACACATGAAATAAATACATGAATTTGAGAGAGAGAGAGAGAGAGAGAGAGAGAGAGAGAGAGAGAGAGAGATCAATTGTAGGTCGGCTCATTTATTAGAAAGGCTAGAAAAGCCATGGTCCTGCCCTACCTATCTTTCGACGACCACAAAGCTACCACAAAATAACTGCATATGTTATTCCAAGCTTCCACAAGTGAGCATTTAGACGCGGCTGAAACTCAATCATCTTCTCGATGGAAATTTTAGGGAAGCAATCATTAATCTTTGAGATGCGCACTAGCTACATTTTATTGTCCATTGGTAAGGAGTAGCATTCCTTGTGTGGTATCGGCGAAGGTATATTATTGTTGGTATATCCTTCTCATAGGAGCTATGATGAATTTTGAGCCTTTTAGGTAGCTCAAACATGTGCAAAGGGCCACCAATGTTTTCGCTTATGACCTAAAGGCATATTGAACTTTGCACAAGAGAGATGGAGCTGTTTAGACTCCAATCCGACAACCAAAAGAGAAGTAGATGAAGATTCGGGGGCATCATCCATTGGAGAAGAAAATAAAACTTAGATAGAAATTACTCCCTTGCAGCTGCAAATATTGTTGTCTCTATCCAAGATAATGAAATTTTGATGTATGTGAGCTTCTAGTGGTATGGGAGACTCAAGTGCTAAAACTTATTGTATCCAAACATATGACAATAAAGGAAGAAGATTTGGGTGGCTTTGCCCGGTGCTTTTTTTTAACCCTGATTTAGCTTGGTTCCATGTTTAAGTATGGTGCCTAGGTGTTGATGTTCTATGACACAACTGAGAGTGGTCCTGGCAACCTATGTCGCGTTTCTTATGTTTGGCTTGAGGTTCACGCAAGTTGGAACATACATTCTTATCCAGTTAGTACAACATATAAGTTGACGCATATTTTTTTCTTTCATGACAAGTAACGACCATTGAATTACTACACAAGTGGTGCTTAAATTATACTTTGTTACACTGATATTTTTTGTATTACCATATATGTGTGCAGATTTCCAACAAATACATACTAATGGATAATTATTTCTGGTTCTAGAGCATTGCAACAAAAAAGCATGAATGTTTGAACAGAATTAATTTTTCTGCTGTCTGAACAACAAAAATTCGCTACCTAAAAGCCCATTTTAGTGCCATTCACTAATTTAGATAGAGAAATTTTTTTGTGTATTTATAGTATGCTGAAGAGATATTTAAGAAAAAACTCAAGTATGCCAGCAAAATAACCTTTTCACACTTAAAGTAAGTTTACTGGGGAGGGGTGTGTGCTAATGGGGTATCAAGGGAACTTAAAACCGATACTCCCTAAAAACAAAACCATAGCATAGTTGATCTTATTATGCACTTAGGATGTCAGCTAGAGAATTTTATTACAAATAAAGTACGTATGCCCACAAACTGGTTTTTTCACATTTAGAAAGCTCCACTAAGGGGAGGTTAATTATTGTCGCATGAAGGAAATTGAAAATCTATAATCGCTGTATTTCGAAATAAATGCCATTTAAATTTTTCATGGTCTCTAATGAGCAATTAGATATGTGAGTAATATTGCAGGAAATATTTTTTTTGATAAAACAAAGGTTATAAATTTTAGAATGTTGGGGAACGCAATATTTCAAAATTTTCCGTTGATCACGCAAGATCTATTTAGGAGATGCATAGCAACGAGAGGGGAGAGTGTGTCCACGTAGACCAGACCGAAAGCGGAAGCGTTTAGTAGCGCGGTTGATGTAGTCAAATGTCTTCGCAATTCAACCGATCCTAGCACCGAACGTACGACATCTCCGTGTTCAGCACACGTTCAGCTCGATGATGTCCCTCGAGCTCTTGATCCAGTTGAGGACGAGGGAGAGTTCCGTCAGCACGACGGCGTGGCGACGGTGATGATGAAGTTACCGGCGCAGGGCTTGGCCTAAGCGCTATGACGATATGACCGAGGTGTGCAACTGTGGAGGGGGGCACCGCATACGGCTAAGACAATTGATCTTGTGTGTTCTAGGGTGCTCCCCTGCCTCCGTATATAAAGGAGGGGAGGGGGAGGCCGGCCGGCCCTGTAGGGCGCGCCAGAGAGAGGAGTCCTACTAGGATTCCAAGTCCTAGTAGGATTCCACTTGGTGGAAGGGGGGAGAAGGAAGGAAAGAGGGGGAAGGGAAGGAAAGGGGGCGCCGCCTGTCAGTGTCAAAACTGGCGGATCTCGGGTAGGGGGTCCCGAACTGTGCGTCTAAGGCGGATGGTAACAGGAGGCAGGGGACACAATGTTTACCCAAGTTCGGGCCCTCTTGATGGAGGTAATACCCTACTGTCTGCTTGATTGATCTTGATGATATGAGTATTACATGAGTTGATCTACCACGAGATCGTAGAGGCTAAACCCTAGAAGCTAGCCTATGGTTATGATTGTTATTGTCCTACAGACTAAACCCTCCGGTTTATATAGACACCAGAGGGGCTAGGGTTACACGGAGTCGGTTACAAGGGAGGAGATCTACATATCCGAATCGCCAAGCTTGCCTTCCACGCAAAGGAGAGTCCCACCCAGACACGGGATGAAGTCTTCAATCTTGTATCTTCATAGTCCAACAGTCCGGCTGTCCGAGGACCCCCTAATCCAGGACTCCCTCAGTAGCCCCTGAACCAGGCTTCAATGACGATGAGTCCGACGCGCAGATTGTCTTGGGCATTGCAAGGCGGGTTCCTTCTCCGAATACTCCATAGAAGATTTTGAACACAAGGATCGTGTCCGGCTCTGCAAAACAAATTCCACATACCACCGTAGAGAGTATAATATTTCCACAAATCTAATCTGCTGACAACTTTTCATAACGTGACATCACGCCATGGCCCAGTCATTATTCGAACCGTTTTTCTCAACCAACTACTACACATATTGCGAGGCGGTTTTCTTGGCACATCTTGTCGAAGCAGAGATCGTGTCCCCTTATCACGGGATTCTCATCAATACGGGCGTGGGTAACCCAACCGCGCCTGCTGGTATGACTCCTCGATTTTAGGCAAGTTCCGAACGGTCAGGCGGAGGACGCTTGATATTCATCCTCTTTATAAAGGGGCCAAGGCCTGTCCTTTTCATCTCGCGCTCAATCCTTCCCTTCCCCCGCCTTGAGTTCCAACACCCAAGGCTCAGGGTAAGCGCTTCGGACCTTCAACCATGTCCGGATCCAACCTTCAAGGCCGGTGGATGGCCCCTTCTGTCACAGAGGAGTACATCAAGAAGCTAAGAGAAGCCAGGTATCTGACCGCCGAAATCTCACACAGGCTGCCCGCTCAAGGGCAGGTCATCCCCACTCCCGAACCCAACGAGAATGTCGTATTTGTTTCCCACTTCCTCCAAGGGCTAGGCTTTAGTCTTGATCCCTTTGTTAGAGGGCTTATGTTCTATTACAGGCTCGATTTCCACAATCTAGCCCCAGATTCCATCCTTCACATCTCGTCATTTATCATTGTGTGTGAGGCCTTCCTTCGCATCACCCCACACTTCGGCTTATGGCTCAAGACCTTCAATGTGAAGCCGAAGATGATCGATGGGCGACACGCAGAATGTGGAGGTGCCATAATAAGCAAAGGCACTGATGCCCCATGGCCAAAGGGTTCCTTCCCGGAGGTGTCCAACTTATGGCAGCGGGAGTGGTTTTACATCACAGTGATACGTCCATTTTGCATCATGCTGTTATATCGATATTTATTGCATTATGGGCTGTTATTTCACTTTATGTCACAATACTTATGGCTATTCTCTCTTATTTTACAAGGTTTACATAAGGAGGGAGAATGCCGGCAGCTGGAATTCTGGGCTGGAAAAGGAGCAAATATTAGAGACCTATTCTGCGCAACTCCAAAAGTCCTGAAACTCCATGGAACATCTTAAAATAAATAAAGAAAAATCCTCACCAAAGATGAAGGCCAGGGGGCCCACACCCTGCTCACGAGGGTGGCCCCCTAGGGCGGGCCCCCTACCTCGTGGGCCCCCTGGTGGCTCTCCGACGTCCATCTTCTCCTATATGAAGTCTATCGATGAGAAAAAAAAGAAGAAGGAACTTTTCGGGACGAGACTCCACCGCCATGAGGCAGAACCTTGGCGGATCCAATCTAGAGCTCCGGCAGAGCTGTTCTGCCGGGGAAACTTCCCTCCGGGAGGGGGAAATCATCATCATCGTCATCACCAACGCTCCTCTCATCGGGAGAGGGCAATCTCCATCATCATCTTCACCAGCACCATCTCATCTCCAAACCCTAGTTCATCTCTTGTATCCAATTCTTGTCTCAAAGTCCGGGATTGGTGCTAGTAGGTTGCTAGTAGTGTTGATTACTCCTTGTAGTTGATGCTAGTTGGTTTATTTGGTGGAAGATCATATGTTCAGATCCTATATGCATATTATTACCCCTCTGATTATGAACATGAATATGGTTTGTGAGTAATTACGTTCGTTCCTAAGGACAAGGGAGAAGTCTTGCTATTAGTAGTCATGTGAATTTGGTATTCGTTTGATATTTTGATAAGATGTATGTTGTCTAGCCTCTAGTGGTGTTATGTGAACGTCGACTACATAACACTTCACCATTATTTGGGCCTAGAGGAAGGCATTGGGAAGTAATAAGTAGATGATGGGTTGCTAGAGTGACAGAAGATTAAACCCTAGTTTATGCGTTGCTTCGTAAGGGGCTGATTTGGATCCATATGTTTCATGCTATGGTTAGGTTTACCTTAATACTTTTGTTGTAGTTGAGGATGCTTGCAATAGAGGTTAATCATAAGTGGGATGCTTGTTCAAGTAAGAACAGCACCCAAGCACCGGTCCACCCACATATCAAATTATCAAAGTATCGAACGCGAATCATATGAACATGATGAAAACTAGCTTGACGATATTCCCATGTGTCCTCGGGAGCGTTTTTCCTATTATAAGAGTTTTTTCCGGCTTGTCCTTTGCTACAAAAGGATTGGGCCACCTTGCTGCACTTTATTTACTTTCGTTACTTGTTGCTCGTTTCAATTTATCCTATCACAAAACTATCTGTTACCACTTATTTCAGTACTTGCAGAGAATACCTTGCTAAAAACCGCTTATCATTTCCTTCTGCTCCTCGTTGGGTTCGACACTCTTACTTATCGAAAGGACTACGATAGATCCCCTATACTTGTGGGTCATCACACAGCTCCCCGGTGTACTAAGTGGGTAGCCGCCCTCGCCTTCCTTCGCCCCCCCGCCACAACTGGCGTCATGGGTCAACAAGGGGTTGGACTGGGGGCCAGTTAATGACGTACTGACATTGCAGAGTCGCATCCGATCTCCTTAGGAGGGATGTCAGTCTCATCAAGGTGATGCAAGTTATGCTAGTTCGCCGGGTCCTACCATGCCAACGTCGATCTCTCCGTATGTGGGAGTTCAACCCGGAAGGACCGCGAACTATTCAGCAATTCTTCGGCATGACGCTTGAAGGGATGTATGGATTGTTCTTCGGATCACGAATAAAGTGTCCGGACACCACCGAGGATGCGGGTCTAAACTGCAATCGTCCAGATACCCATGTAAGTAATTCTGCGACCGAACACGTCGTCTTTTCATTTATCATAACATCATTCTGAAAAAATTGCTCTTGGCCAGGACTGGATAAGAAAGGCGAAGACGATCAGGTGTTCGGCCCCCTTTCCTGAAGGCTCACCGGATCCTGTACTAGCCAGGATGCTTGAGCACGCACTTTATCAAGTGTCATCAGGGGAAGATAAAGGGAGGGATAAAGAATTCGAAAGCGGGCCTCATGCATTACTCATCCAAACCGGGGGAATTAGTGTCTCCGCGAAGGAGGATAACCGGGGAGAAGAATTTAAAGTTCCCTCTCCCCAAGGAAATAAGAGGACCGCCTCTAGGGACTTGGAAACGAGGGTTTCCAAACGAGGGAAGAATATTTCGCCAGGGGGCCCTTCCCTGGATGGCATCCTTGCCGCACAGTGCCCGCAAGGGGATCAGCCCTCCACCAAGCTGTAAGTGAACCAATGTACTTTTGATAAATATATCCTACTTTATCTCCAAGGACAATAACCGAGACATATGTCTTGCAGTCCGGATCGTAGCCCTTCTCGACAGAGTTCGTCTTCGGGGGATCTTCTTCCGGAGATGATGGAGAGTGAAACGTCTCCCCCTGTCTCCCAGTCTCCTGGGGCGGACGACCCTGAGGTGTCATCACGGAGGATTCTCCTGATCCACCAGGGCTAGAAGGTAACCCTTCGGCCACCCGAAGTCCAGAGTATTCGGCTCCTAAGGAGAGCAACAGAAAGAGTCTGGGATTGTCTGGTGCACAACCGGACGTACTGATGGGTCTTATGGAGCAAGCGGCTATCTCGGAGGAGCATGGTACTTTAATGGGTATGGTGGTTGAGAGGATCTCATCCGCCAAAAGTGGGTTGCATGAAGCTTTTACGAGCCTGCTAAGAGGCTTTGAGGTACGCAAAGTAATATATAATTTTTTTGATGGCACCGCACACGCTAGGTGTGCTCTATACAGATAGTAGCCCCTGAGACTCTGGTTGCTGTCCAGAGGCGACAAACAGAGGATCATAGTCGGAGGTAATGATCATGCTGCTCACATGTGTAGGCGGCTGAGGGTCCGGTGGCTGGCCGGACTGGTGAGTTTGCCGAACTGAGGCGGCAACTTGATACGGCAGATGCCGACATCGTGCTTGTGAACAAGCGGCTTGACGAGGCACAGGGTATGTATTCTTCGGTGGTCAACATATATTAAGAGGAGCATGATGCTAGTATCTATAACATGCTGTGACTGCAGGTGGAGCTTCCGCCGTGGAGACCCTTCGGGCGGAGCTTGCCCGAGCCAAGGAACAAGCCAGGAGAAGTGATGCGGCCGCTCTAAAGGCGGCCGAAGAGTTAAGAGCCGAACAGGCTGCTCATCGCCAGAGCGAAGATAAAATAGCCAAGATGGCCGTTGAGCTGAAGGATGCCGCCGACCGATATGAGCTTCTTGAAAAGAAAAGCCAAGCAAAAGCGGCGGACCTGAAGAAAGCCATGGTAGCAGCCAAGGAGACCCGCTCTAAAATCAGAGCGGCGAAGGAGGAGCTTCGTCAAGCTAGAGATATCATGGCTGGGAAGCCCTTTTTGTTGCGCACGAAGTTCGGAGATCCGAAGTATGCCCCTCTGGATCAATTATGGAGTGCTGCAGACGTGTATTTAGACTTGGCAATGAGTGCTGCTGACGCGACTGTGTTTTTCAAAGGTCAAAAAGATTACGAAGTGGAGAAGTTGTTCTGGTCGCAGTTCAGTGCTCCAACGCGCCCGCTGCTGTTAAATGAGCAAATGGCCGAGTGGGCTGAGCTCCATAGGTTGTCCGGGCTTGCCATGACGTCTGTCGTGGATCATCTTTGGCCGGAAGGACCAAGGCCGAATAGTTATTTTGGTTTAGTGCAACGATTCCTTGGTGCTGTGCCGCATATCGACGCTGTAAAGAGGTCGGTGTGCATAGAGGGTGCGCGGGTGGCTCTTGCCCGTGTTAAGACATACTGGGCAGAGATGGATGCCACTGCTATTGCAACCCAGGGTCCGGCCGTAGGCCAGGTCTCGTCCGAGCACTATTTTAAAGAAGTACTGGAAGGCGCTCGTTTAATAGAGGCTCAATGCTCGAAGAGTATCATGTTCGGGTGACATGTATCCCAATTTGTAAAAACATTGCTATTTGGCTTATAAAAGGCTGTGTTTATACTTTTGCCTGAAAGTATTATGATGCCTCCTGTGCGGCCGTTTTATGTATGTATATAACCTGAAAGTTTGCAGTCGTCGGCTTCAGCCCCCACGCATATAATGCGGGGGTGTTCGAAAAAGCGCGTATTCACACTTGATCCAACGTCTTGGTCCATTAAGGAGGTGATAGTGCGGCGAACAAGGCAATCGGACTATATTGCTTTAACACTTTCACTTAGCCATAGGAGTTTGACAGTGGGGCTACTATATAGCCCCTTGTACTTCCGCGCTTATCCGAATACGGTGCGCGTACATACATGGCCGGGAAACCGGTCCTTCGTTAATGCGGAGGAATCACGAAGATTCCGCTCAGTCCTCGAGTGGTTGACCAGTCTCGCGCTTTATTATGACAGTCAGTTTTCGGCTTTCTCTACTGAGGTGCTCATCCAGATGAACCAGGGCACAATCGCAGTAGTTCTCCCGGTGCCACCTTAGCCGATAGAGCGGAACGTAAGGTAGCAAAACATGGGAGCCGGGCAAACCCAACTATTGACCAAAGACATGATTCAGAGCTGATGTATATAAGGCCAAACTAGTGACGCCGAACACTCCGTAAGGTATTCGGTCTTTACAATGTATACTGGGCTGAGTAACGCCCTCGATAATAAGCCTTGAATTTCCAGGTACGTGCATTAGTCTGACGTGACGAAATGTCAATAATGTCAGCATCCCTCTTGGTTATGTTGAGTATCCTGAGGGTGTGAAGCAACAAGAGACAGTAAAAAAGGTTTACACAAGGTCTTAATCTGAAAATAAACCTTTGAACGGGACCCTGCTGCATGTCTGCGCCTGTGTCTCCGTTGTGCCGTATCCTGAAAGGGTGTAGCACGATGATCATCTGTAAGAGAGAAAAGCCCAGGTGAAAGTTTTCGTGCAGAAAATTGGTTATTCTTAATAAACCATTAAAATTCAATCTAAATAAGATCAAGCCGAACTGTAGTCCTTTTTACATGTGGGAAGCCCCTAGCACCACCTATGGGGGTATGCTCATCGACCCAGTCTTAGGTTTATCTGAGCTGTTACAGCTAGTGGTGCGCCGGACTCGTCTAGCCGTGTCCGCGGTCTTGACGACCGATCGTTTATTCTGGTTGAAGAGGGCGTTCAGTGTTCGGCTGCTAAAGCGGCCACACGTTCTTCCTCATGTAAGGAATGTTCTGTGTTTCCGCTAACTATGATGATGCCACATGGAGCGGGCATCTTAAGCTTAAGATAAGTATAATGCGGTATTGCATTAAAACGAACTAAGGCCGTTCTTCTGAGTAGTGCTTGATAGCCGCTTCGGAATGGAGCGATGTCGAAGGTTGACTTTTCACTTCGGAAGTTGTCGGGAGAACCGAATACAACCTCTAGTACTAGAGAGCCCGTGCAGCGGGCCTCTGAGCCTGGTATTACTCCTTTAAAGGTAGTATTGCTTTGGCTGATTCTTGTTGGGTCTATCCCCATTTTGCGGACTGTGTCCTGATATATCAGATTAAGACTACTGCCGCCGTCCATAAGGACTCGGGTGAGATGGTATCCGTTAATTATTGGGTCTAGTACCAAGGCAGTCGATCCTCCGTGCCGGATACTAGTCGGGTGATCCCCGCGATCAAAAGTGATCGGGCAGGCCGACCAAGGGTTGAACTTGGGGGTAGAGGGCTCCACAGCGCATACGTCTTGGAGTGTGCCTTTGCTCCTCCTCTTCATTACGTGAATCATGTTCATTGTTTTGACCTCCGGTGGGAATTTTTTCTGTCCCCCGGTGTTCGGCTGGCGAGGCTCATCCTCGTCTTCGCTTGGTGTCTCCCTCCCCTTGTGTTTGGCGCTTAGCTTGCCAGATTGCTTGAAGACCCAGCATTCTTTGTTGGTGTGATTTGCGGGTTTGTCAGAGGTGCCATCAATCTGACATAATCTGTCCAGAATCTTGTTTAGGCTGGACGGTCCATCTCTGCTGCCTTTAAATGGCTTTTTCCGTTGACCGGGTCGAGAGCTCCTGAATCCGGCGTTAACCCCCGTGTTGTCTGGGCTGTCTTCATTGTTTCGATGCTTGCTTTTATTGCGTCGTGGTTTTCCATTGCCATCCCTGACTTTGGATGTGCCTGGGTCGCTGGCGCCGCTACGGGCTAGCCAACTATCTTCGCCCGCGCAAAAGCGGGTCATAAGGCTTGTTAGGGCTGCCATTGTCCTTGGTTTTTCTTGGCCGAGGTGTCTGGCGAGCCATTTGTCCCGGACACTGTGTTTGAAAGACGCTAAGGCTTCGGCGTCCGGGCAGTCAACAATTTGATTCTTCTTAGTGAGGAATTTGTTCCAAAACTTTCGGGCTGACTCTCCGGGCTGTTGAATTATATGACTTAAATCGTCTGCATCCGGAGGTCATACATAGGTCCCTTGAAAATTAGCCCTAAAAGCATCTTCAAGCTCTTCCCAACTTTCAATTAAGTTTTCGGGGAGGCTCTTCAACCAGTGTCGAGCTGGTCCTTTGAACTTGAGGGGTAAGTATTTGATGGCGTGGAGATCATCTCCATGAGCCATGTGGATATGAAGGATAAAGTCCTCAATCCAGACCCCAGGGTCTGTCGTTCCGTCGTATGCCTCTATGTTCACGGGTTTGAATCCTTCTGGAAATTCGTGATCCAGAACCTCATCGGTGAAGTATAGGGGGTGCGCGGCACCCCTGTATTTGGATATGTCATGGCATTCTGACGGTTGTAGTGTTCAATTTTGATTCTGTGTCGGAGCGCGCTTCCTAGATCCATAGATGGACCTGGTCATACCGGCTTTTTGGTGCAAGTCCTCACGTAAATCGTGTGCTGACTTATGTGCGACATCGTTAGCCACCCTATCGCGGCCACGGGGTGGTCGATCCTGCTGATCGGCCGTTTTATTTTTCAGCTGTATAGGCTCTAAAGCCTTGTCATCGAATTCGGGCAGTAGTTTGCGCTTTGGATAGCTCTTTGTGTGGCGGCTGCCGCCGTACTTTTCTTCAGTGTCGAGCACTTTGTTCCATCTACTGTTGAGTGTATTTTGCGCGGCCTTAAGCCTTTGCTTCTGCTTCTTCAGACTCCTTGCGGTGGCAATAAGCCTTCTATGGAGGTCCTCTTGCTCCAAGTGCCTTTCTGGGATGATGTGTGCATCATCGTCCGGATTGTTCTCCTCTCCAGAGATAGGTTGATGAGTTTTACCCTCGGCGTTGCCGTGATCGGACAGCGGCTTCGTACTATGTTTGCCGTCCGCTGGTTCATCCTGCTCTGTCGTTGGGTCCATGTGGTCGTCGTTTGCTTTGGAGTCAACCGGGGTATTATTCTTTCTTGCGCTGTTATCGCTGTTTTTGCCGAGGCGGGATTTGGAGCGGCGCCTACGTCATCACTTTGGTTGCTTCTCGAGGGAATTATCCTCCACTGCATCCTTCCGTTCCTCGTCATTGTTTTCTTTTGGTGTATCCACCATGTATATATCGTGTGATGAAGTGGCTGTCCAGCGCCCTGTGGGCGGTGGTTCCTGTTCCTCTCCTGCATTGTCGTCCATATTGTCGATGTCTTCGGAGTCGAAATCAAGCATGTCGGTTAAGTCGTCGACAATGGCTATTTAGTGGGTGGTGGGTGGGGAATGAATTTCTTCGTCGTCCGCTTCCCACTCAAGCCGGACATAGTTTGGCCAAGGGTCTCCTGACAGGGAGAGAGACCTTAATGAATTTAGCACGTCGCCCAAGGGCGAGTGCTGAAAGATATCCGCGGAGGTAAACTCCATGATCGGTGCCCAATCAGATTCGATAGGCATGGACAGGTTCGGAGCCTGTGGCCGGGGACGGATCCAAGGGTCCGGCAACTCAGGTCTCATAGGAGGTGGAGTCAGTATTTGTCTCTATCGCCGCTGAGTGTGCGGCCTCCGTGGCGGGGTCCATCCGCCCGTCCTCGGACGACACTATCTGCTCGGGATTGAGGGCCGGAGTAGCCACAGGTGTGATCTCCCGAACACCGTCCGGTGGCAGAGCTAAGTCATGCTCGTCGTGACTGTGCGGCGCACCTGACATGGGCTCGAATCCATCGAAGATCAAGTCTCCGCGGATGTCGGCAGTATAGTTCAAGCTTCCAAACCTGACCTGATGGCCAGGGGCGTAGCTCTCGATCTGCTCCATATGGCCAAGCGAGTTGGCCCATAGTACGAAGGCGCCGAATACGAAGATCTGTCCGGGGAGAAAAACCTCACCCTGGATTGCATCGTTGCCGATGATCGAAGGGGCCATCAAACCTTATGGTGACGACACAGTGGAACTCTCAATGAAAGCACCAATGTTGGTGTCAAAACCGGCGGAACTTGGGTAGGGGGTCCCAAACTATGCGTCTAAGGCGGATGGTAACAGGAGGCAGGGGACACAATGTTTACCCAGGTTTGGGCCCTCTCGATGGAGGTAATACCCTACTTTCTGCTTGATTGATCTTGATGATATGAGTATTACAAGAGTTGATCTACCACGAGATCGTAGAGGCTAAACCCTAGAAGCTAGCCTATGATTATGATTGTTGTTGTCCTGCGGACTAAACCCTTCGGTTTATATAGACACCGGAGGGGCTAGGGTTACACAGAGTCGGTTACAAGAGAGGAGATCTACATATCCGAATCGCCAAGCTTGCCTTCTACACAAAGGAGAGTCCCACCCGGACACAGGATGAAGTCTTCAATCTTGTATCTTCATAGTCCAACAGTCCGGCCGAAGGATATAGTCCGACTGTCCGAGGACCCCTTAATCCAGGACTCCCTCACCGCCCCCTTCCCCGAGTCCAATTCGGACTGCCAAGGGGGGGGGGGGGCGGCCAGCCCCTTGTGGCCCTTCTCTCTCCCCACTAAGGCCCATGAAGGCCCATTAGTTCCCCCCGGGGGTTCCGATAACCCTCCAGCACTCCGATAGTTACCCGGTACCTCTCAGAACTCATCCGGTGTCCGAATAACATCGTACAATATATCAATCTTTATGTCTCGACCATTCCGAGACTCGTCGTCATGTCTGTGATCTCATTCGGGACTCCGAACAAACTTCGGTCATCAAATCACATATAACTCACAATACAAATCGTCATCGAACGTTAAGTGTGCGGACCCTATGGGTTCGAGAACTATGTAGACATGGCCGAGACACATCTCTAGTCAATAACCAATAGCGGAACTTGGATGCTCATATTGGCTCCTACATATTCTACGAAGATCTTTATCAGTCAAACCGCATAACAACATATGTTGTTCCCTTTGTCATCGGTATGTTACTTGCCCGAGATTCGATCGTCGATATCATCATACCTAGTTCAATATCGTTACTGGCAAGTCTCTTTACTCGTTCTGTAATGCATCATCACACAACTAACTCATTAGTCACATTTCTTGGAAGTCTTATAGTGACGAGCATTACCGAGAGGGCCCAGAGATACCTCTCCGATACACGGAGTGACAAATCCTAATCTTGATCTATGCCAACTCAACAAACACCATCGGAGACACCTGTAGAGCATCTTTATAATCACCCAGTTACGTTGTGATGTTTGATAGCACACAAGGTGTTCCTCCTGTATTCGGGAGTTGCATAATCTCATAGTCAGAGGAACATGTATAAGTCATGAAGAAAACAATAGCACTAAAACTAAACGACCATTATGCTAAGCCAACGGATGGGTCTTGTCCATCACATCATTCTCTAATGATGTGATCCCGTTTATCAAATGACAACATATGTCTATGGTCAGGAAACTTAACCATCTTTGATTAACGAGCTAGTCTAGTAGAGGCATACTAGGGACACTCTGTTTGTCTATGTATTCACACATGTACTAAGTTTCTGGTTAATATAATTCTAGCGTGAATAATAAACATTTATCATGATATATGGAAATATAAATAACAACTTCATTATTGCCTTTAGGGCATATTTCCTTCATAGAACCTATTTGGATAGGAAAAAAAAGGGAAAGTAAGAATAGGCATGTACTTTCTTCGTTGGCCAAATGTGGAAGCTAAATAAGGAAGAGAGCTTGCCATTCGTTGGTTAATAAAAGCATCCCAAAAGTGTCTATGTCAAAACTCGGCCTTTCTTCATTTGCGTTTAGAAAGTGTATCTTGAAAAAACCACACATTTTGCCATATTATATTACTTACGCCAATAATAGGACTAGGCAAAAAAATTCACATAAATAAACTGCCGGAAAACAGACACATTGTTGAATTGCCACAAAATATGGATTGCTATAGGGGGGGCGGGGGAGAGATTTGAGTTCATGTTGAAATTTCTATGAGAAGTTTTAAGAGGGCAATTTAATCGTAGCCATTGATTGATTGCAGGCAATTGTGTTTATACAGATATGGTAGGTACAATAAAATAAATAGGAAATGGACTTGACATATTTAGTGTTCTCTATTTTCAAGAAGAGATTTCCCCTTTGCCAAAAAATATAGACTTTCATTTATAGTGTGTATGTTCATTCGAAATAAAATATGGCATACATTCGAAAAACAAATTGCTAACTAAAAGCCCCCTTTAGCGCCATTCACTAAGATTTTAGGCCAAAAAAAATGTACAATGTAAAATGTATGCCATAATGCAGCTTGAAGTATATTTTTTCTTAATCTTAGGACATTCCAAGGTTTTAGATTAAAAATCATCTGATATATCATCACGCCACATAAATATTCAAACATTATACCATGTGTTTCTAATGTTAAAAATATACTATCTCTATAGTATGATTAATTTATAATCAACATATTTTAGGTATTAGAAAAATTGTGTATGATATATTCATACATGTTTCTTACAAATGTCACATCATTTGTGTAAATAATATGATCTGGTAGAATATAGTGTCAACATCAATAAATAAATAAATTAGTACACGTGGTGCATATTGTGTTGTGACCAAACCATTGAAAAGCAAAGATAACATTAATTGAATTATATATCTTCCCTTATTGGCATTTATGTTTTAATGACACTATAATTTAACTCCTTATTTGTGGCAGTGCAAAGTCCACACTAGCCCCACATAATCATTCACAATATCTTACTCCCTCTATTTCTGTATACAAGACCACTTCATATTTTTATGTCTAACTTTGACTATTAATTTTTTCAATAAAAAATTAGTTATCTGCCACAAAAGTATGTCGGGGGATGCACATTTCAAAAAACTTTCCGATGATATTTTCCGATGACATACAATCTATATTTTGTTAACAATATTTATAAGTTAAAGCTTGACACAAAGAAACAAAGCGACCTTGTATGCATAAACGGAGGAGTACTTCACAAGAGATAGCAGCAATATTAGCCACCGGATCCCATGGAACCAAACGAGGTAAAGGACACCCGGGTGAATAGCACATTGAAAAAACTAAACTCTATGAACAGAATCCAAAAAATCTGAAATTTGGCGATACTCCCTCCATTCCCTTATACAAGGCCACAAACTCAGATTATAGGTGCCAAGGTAAAATTTAATGACTGCTTTGCAACGTAACTTTTCTTCTCGTTAACCACTATCATTAATATATGCAAGGAAGGAAAGTTAAGGAACTACATGCATGCAAGTATTAAACAAGTTGCTAGTACGAGGGAACATCATTAATTTTTGTCTCGATTATTGTTGGTGGCCTTGTATAGATTTTTAGACATCAGTACAGACACACGCGCTCATATACACGTGCATACACTCATCCCTATGAACGCATACACGCACACTCTACCCCTATGAGCATCTCCGAAAGACTGAGCCGACATATCATCTTGAGATTTACGAAGTCACCGTAGGCGCCTCGTCGTCGACGGGAACGTCTCCTCCCACTGAATGCGCATCGCCGAAAATCCCGAAATAAATCCAGGAATAAATGCGAGCACCAGGATTTGAACTTTGATGGGCTAGGGATACCACAGTCCCTCTAACCATTCAACTACAGGTTGATTCGCGTGGCCTTGTATAGATGCAAAATGTATTTTTTATAATGACCTTGTATAAAGGAATGAAAGGAGTATCAAATATGACCAAATGTTTTGAGCGCTTGCAAAATTTAATGAACAAACGTTTGACTCGCTGGAAATGGAATCAATTGTGTTCACAGCTATGGCTTGTGAGGAGTGTCCACTTCCAGCTAGTGCACGGGCATTCAATACAAGCACCAGCATCTCCGGTCAATGATCAACTTTTCCCTTTCCCCTTGAAAGTTACCGGAAGAATCCGGCGGTCGGTGATCCAACGCAGGCCTTTGCTGGCCGCTAGTGGCATGCACCACCGTCCAAAGACGTATGCCCGGCGTCGGCATGGCCGGCGCAGAGCAGAGAGGCCGGGGAACAGGACACGATCGGCCGGACAGAGACGAGAAAGGATCGAAGGGAGGGCCGGGCTGCGCTGTCGATGGGTGAGGGCCGGGCTGTGCGGTGTGTGCCCCCCCTATCCAGTGATTACTACATCCGTGGTGGGTCTGCGCGCAGGTTCAGCACAGTAGCAGGAGGACTGGAGGAGGCAGGAGCCAGGAAGGCACATGCGTACGCATGCAGCACCACCAGTGGCTCATTGTTGGTAGCTAGCTATCGGCCACTACGTTCGTACCCCTACCGGGTCGTTAACCAGGCTACTAACCTACTGGTTACTAGGCGTACTGTGTCGACATAGTAGTCTCGTACGCCAAGTTAAAATTCTCTGCCTGTTTCACGTGGAAAACTATGCCGCGTTCACGTAAGCGTAGCCGTAGCGTGCGTGCACACTCCAGTTACAGCTCGCAGGCGCGCAGTGAGCGGTGATGAATAGGATCGGTAGAATGTACGTACTGTACGTTGAAAATTCCACGCATGATGCATGCATGCATGCATTAAGGACAGTACTGTGAGGGGATGTTGACCTAGTCGTTCAGGGATGTAGGGAAGTCATGCTTGATAATGCTGACCTAGTCTCGTACATGCATGTAGGGAAGTCATGCTTCATGAGATGATGTGGAAAGAGTGGTGTTATTGTTATTGTTCGTACAACAACGTTATTAAGAAATGAGCACGCTTTTTCTGCGATACAGTAAATGAATTAACACCGATCTTTATTGCACAACAGTGCTCTCTCTCTGATCGCAAATCATTTCAAGATTTGACCGCGTCAAATTCCAACCCTAAAGTTGCACGTAATTTCTAAAATACCGGGATCTACTTATTAGCCACAAGTTTTTGTTTGTGACACTTTTTACCCTATTCATCGGCAATTTCTTGAAAATAGGCCATTTAAGCAAGTTTGTTTCATTCTTTGTCCCTTTAAAGAACTTTGCATTCTTCTAGAACTTGGGTCCCACTGTCATCCTGACGTTCCTCTGACTCACCTCCACATTGAAGGTACATCCCGCGAGGCACTGTCGCTGTGGCGTAGGGGTTGCCTGCGCCTGAGTTGTAGTCGGACAAGCTCCCATGAATCGATTTGCACCTTCTCCTAGTCCTCGTTTCATTGCATGGGAGTTAGGGTAGCGAAGGCGAGCCGTAGGGTAGGCTAAGGTCACACCATCGAGGTGATCACGGAAGGAAGATTAGGCACACTAGGTAGATATTTCTAAATTTCCTTCTTTCTAGGTTGTCAACAGTAGAAATCCCGGCGCTAACCCCTCTATAATACCAGTTGCGGTGGCTTCGACTCCAAGACTCCACCACCACCATCGATTGCGCTACCAAATCGCAAACTCGCATTCAGGGAGAGAAGGGACTTGCTCAGGTGTGATTTAGCCCGACTTGGGGTTGCTGTTTTGGATGAATTAGCTTGCTTGATGCCTCATCTGCCGCATCAGGACGCACCCACATGAGTGCACCATCGATAGCCACGTCCTACTAATAGTAGGCCTCGCCTAACATAGTGGGGGCAAAACCCTAGAAGGTATAAAAATTGAAGAAACCCGCTTAAATTAATGGGGTATTTTGGAGAAACTTCTACTAAATGGGTAAGAAATGCCACAAATTGTAACTTGAAACTTAGAGGAGTAAATAGTGGGATTCACCCTTTCTTCTAAAATGTCAAATTGTTAAATCAAGAGTAATGTCGTAATGCTCACACCCGCGGACTCTGATTTAAGACTTCCTAAGTCTATTGAGCCTTAGACACTCAGAAAACATAATGGATAGCCCGTCCTACATCAACTAAGTCTCAACTTGTTCACAATATACAGGCTGATATAATTTGAACATGTATAGATAATTATTAGTCATTACAGGTATACGAACAACAACATCAAATGCCCCAACTTGTAACCATTCTCCAACAACAGAAATGATCCATACAGTACATATGTACATGACACACCAGCCTCACACTCTCACATATCCTAATCAATCGAGATCAATTATATAACCCATTGCAATAGTATGTATATAGTATGTATTATGCTTCTACCCTACACTACATGCACAAATAACGAAATCTGCACAAGATCACAAACGAATAATGATGGCCAATACACACTACTGTGTATGGCCGAGCAATAGCAGCATGCAGCACCCACCGATCCATATCATATATTCATATCTACATCAAGCTGTTGTAGTTGTAGTGCTCCTCCTGCACCTGCAGCCCTAGGTCCATCAGCTCCCCACCACACTGATCCCCGGCGCCGTCCCTCAAACCAGCGGCTGCGCCGCCGCCCTGAAGTTGCTGGCTGAAGTCGAGGATGCTGTCGTAGCTCGTCAGCGGTGGCATGTCCGCGAAGGGGTCCATGTCGGCGAGCGAGACGCCGGCCGCGCCGTGGGTGTGGTGATGATCACAGGACGTGAGCTGGTAAGGGTGGCCTCCGGCGCCAAGGGAAGGGAACGGCGCCGTAGGCGAGTGGTGATACTGAGGATCGTGGCAGGCGGAGGAGCTGACGTAGTTGGATCCGCTCACGGCAGCAGCGCTGCGAGCCATGCCCCCGACGATCTCTTGCTCGCCGTCCATGGCGTACTCCGTGTCAGCTTTCTTCTTGTGGAAAACTCTGCACAACACCCAGTCCTCCTGCACAGACACAATCCAAATGAAAACACACATATTAGCATCTCAAATCAATTGAAAAGACTCAAGCAAGATCAGATGCCAATTAAACAGACCTTGGGTGGGGCGTGAGGGTTTTCGATGCGGAACTCGTGCATGACCCAGCAGGTTTTACTGCCGTTGGGGGCGCGGCCGCGGTAGAAGACGAGGGTCTTGCGCATGCCGACGATGGCGGCGCGGCCAGAGCGGGATGACGACGACCTCGGGCTGCGGATGACGCGGTCCTTGCCTGTGGCCTTCCAGTAGCCGGACCTGGTGGCGCGGTTCGTGCGCAGCCCCGTCGCGTACTTGCGGTCGCGGAAGCTGAAGAAGTACCACTCGTTTGTGCTCAGTTTCGCCACGTCTGCATACCACCATGGCCAGCCAGACGCACAATTAGCAACAGAAACTTCAGTGGACGTTGATTAGGATTTTTCAACCCTAAGTGTACACGCAAACGTATGTGCTTAATTAGATCATATCCTGTTGTACAATTACAGATAGAAAGAGAAGTCGAGGGGCAAAAGAATGTATGCACTAGTCCTTTTAAGTCTCAAAACATTGGGGAATTTTAAGTTTCTTGGTAGAAGTGCTCATAGAGGGGAAGGGGTGGAGAAAAAACGCTGATATAAATTTGCCACTTGCAAGCCAATTCCTTAATTAATCCAAAGAATTTTACTACAGTACTGCAGAGTTAGACAGATTAATTATAGGAAGTTCATGCTTGCAGTGGTAGCCCACTTAAATAAAATTCTTAGGAGAAACTTGTGCTAGAAGCAACACAGTACTTGCAGGAATTGCTAGGATCGAGATGGTATATGCATGCATATACAATCTTTGTTTTGCATGTATATACAAATGGTATGACAAGTTGATGAGTAGTACTAATTTAGTGCACTAATTAACAAAAACGAAGACAAGACCCAATTGGAGCCAATAAAACGCGGTTGCGTCCTTAGTAAATCATTCCATGGAATGGAGTTAAGTTAATTAAGAGACATGTAGCTTGCTGGAGAGGGACTAACAGCATACTGGATCGAGATCGATCAAGTAGCTAGTAATTAATAAGATTGCTGGAGAGGGACAAGAGAAGGATGGGGTACTACGTAGTAACTATATATCTAACAGTAGTTAAACTGACCTGGCAGCTCCCATGGCTCGTGGACGTGCAGATCGACCTCCACCATGGTCCCGGCGGCTCCTCCGGCGAAGCGCTGGTTGGCCACCTTGCCGTGCAGGTAGTGGCACACCAGCTCCTCGTCGCTCGGGTAGAAGCGGAACCCCGGCGGCAGCGTCATCTCGATGTCCCTCAGCCCCATGGAAACACTTATCTCTCTATCTGTGCACTATCTTCCCTCTGAAACCTCCCCCTGCTCAGCTCAGCTCGACTCTCTCTACAATTTGAATTGTGAATTGCGATGTGTACTACGGGTATGGATGAGAGATCTCGATGAACTTCGTTGCCTAAAGGCACCAATTGAGCTAGCTCTAGCTAGCTAGACGGAGGAGAGAGAGATTGACAAGATCTCCAGAGAGGAGAGAAGAAGCTAGGTATGTAGAGTAGGTAGCAGGAATTAGGCAGGGCATATATCTATGTTGCTGTAGCTTGAACCTTGTGTGATGCTAGAGTATGTATGAATGAGGTTGGGAGCTTGGTGGGCAGGAAGGAAATATATATAGCTTGGCGCTGCCGCTGCCGGAGCCCTGGACCGGACCGGAGGGAATAATTGTATGTAGCTAGGAGGAAGAAGTGTATGGGAGCAAGCAACAAGGCCGGGGTGATGATACAATAGTACAGCTACAAAGCCTTGTCTACCCTGTAGCTCGACCGGTCCGGCCGGCGGTCTCCATCACCCTCCCCTCCCCGCGTGTGCGCGTCGGCCGGTGGCGCGGCCGGACGGATCCAGAGCTAGCTAGCAATGGAGTAAGTACTCTACGCATTAACTCCCAGGCGCAGGGGCCGGGGAAATTAAACGGAGGCGGAAGAGGCGGAGGAGGGGGAGGACGTACGACGGCACACGCGTGCACCGGCTAGCCGGTGTCGCGATCGATCGGGCACGACGATGCTTGCGCAGCACGAACTCCGAGTGATGTGGTGGTGGCTTTAGCTGGGCAGAGAGGGAGAAGAAGAGAGGGGAGGGAGGAGGTGATCCAGGCTCGCAAGGAAGCCCCGGTTTGCTCGTCCGGAGCCCCACAGTAATGTACGCAGCAACATATATGCCACTGTCGACGCGGCCACATTTAGCATCAGCCAGGGCTAATTATTAGCCCATTATCACACACTCCACATATAGTTAGCGTTGTTCATCATTCCATCATCACCATCATCATCATCATCATCATCTCTCTCTCTCTCTCTCTCTCTCTCTCTCTCTCTAATTTTCTCTCTCTGTCCAAGATCTCTCTAGCTCTAATTTTCTCTCTCTGTTCAAGATCTCTCTCTCTCTCTCTCCCGCCTTTATGTGTGCGTACGTGTCTGGCTAGTTAAATTTTGCTTGCAAGTAAGTGCATGTATTCGTACAGACAATTACAGGGCGTAGATTACTTATTCAAGCAACCAATTAAGTATATATTCATAGCTGGGGATTAATAATGGACAGTACGTTTTTTATTTACGCAGAAATGATGGACAGTACGTGTGATAAACTTAAAGCAAGGTACGTACGTGTATCTATCCACATATCCAGCTACTCTTATTATTATTATTACCTCTTAAAACGAGAGGTACGATTTGATCTTAATCTCACACTGTGCAGTACTACTGTCGTTCTTCTCTTCTGCTAGGAGAGAAAGGTAGATTGCTAATAAACCTAGCGATCGAGAGTTAAAGGTGGTAAGTACGTACGTGCGTACGTGCACGGCCGCGCTAAGGAACTACGATGGCACTGGTAGTTTCATCGTTTCAGCTAAGCATCTAACCGGCCCTAACCTTTTGCCTATGCAAGGAAGGAGACAAGGATATGACGACGGCAGATACGATCAATATGCATTCATGTGTACGTGCTAAGATCACCAAGATCAGATTCTCGCCAGGAGAGAGAGATTTCAGAGACTAGAGAGAGAGATGGGGAGATGGATATGGAACGGCAACAGTCCGTGTACGTACGTACGTTGATGAGGGCACATGCAGCCACCTTATTGAAGCAGAGTCTGTACGATCAGCACGACGGAATAAAAGGTGGCACGCGCGTATATACCCTACGTACGTGTGTGGTACAGTGATCAGTGCATATCATGGTACTTACACGATATACACGCCAGGCGTACATGGTTGAATGTGGCTGTTGGAGCATACGCATCATACACTAGTCCCTGCAGCCAGTCGCCCCGTCCCATTTTCGGTGTGTCTCTCTTCAGTACTATATATGAGGTGCAGGTAAATACCCACATGGTCGGTGGTGCCCTGCTCAGGCTTTCCGGGCGGCAATGGCGTCGGTTGCACATCTTTGCTCTTGGGAGAGCGTTTGCATCGTCCGACGGATCGGCGCCTCGTGCCAGGCGAGGGGCTAGGAAGCCCCTTCGGAAATGTAGGATGTTGTCAACGGTTCGGTCGGAGTCTATGGAGCTGTCAGCATTACCCTTACATGCTAGCTGGATCTCCGCAAGGCTTGCTGGTGTCTTGACGGGATGGATTGCACTCAGTGGAGGGCTTCATTGTCTTCAAGCTGGTCTTGTTCTTTAGTTTCTTCATATTTGCTTGTAGATGGTAGGAAGCCTTTTAGCTGCTTGCACAACACTCTGTATCATTTTAGCTGTTTCTTTGTTCTGTCTCTGTAAGTTGGCGTTTGATGTAATCCTGGCCGGTTGATGGCTTTGTTAATTCAAAGCCGGGCTCGACTTGAGCCTTCATTCTAAAAAAAAGGTAAATACCCACATCGGCCCGGTTTGGTGATCTTTCTCTATATACGCACATGTGTACTGTAGGTGTACGTGTCCTTTTTCTTCTAAGAATCGATTATCAGGGGGCAAGTTTTATGTCCACCTGAAGAAATTAAGGCTGGCTCCAACCAGTCTTTTCAGGAGTCAGTGTTATTTTTACATCAATTACATCAGATACACGATGCTTACAAAACAACTTCCAGGCAAGGAAAAAACAAGCAAACAAATTAAAAAAAACGTCGTCGAAACAATGAGAGGCTACCATTGTCGTGGCAAACACCCGGGGAGGGGGGGGGGGCATTTGGAAAATGCCCTTGTTCATTTCCGATTGGTCAGAAATGGGCACGCCACCATCTATCTCTGGCACTGAAGAGGACCCCTGCTCTCTCGTACCGCTTCGAAAGGCGCCACACCGTCGACACGTGGATTGGTTCACCCTAGAACACAAATGGACAACTGGCAACCAAGCTATTTTGAGAGAGGACTTCTAGAATGCCTATCACACAAGCTGAGCTCCTCATGAACACCGCTCTCACTTATTGCGCAAACCACAAAAGATGAAAGCTACAAGGCGCACTTGCAAATGATAAAAGATGTGTAGAGAGGACAAGCATAATTCACTGAAACATCAAACTCTCACAAACCCATATGTGCGGCAAGACGTCATTGGAAGGAACCCTATCCCCACTCGCCTAGGCTTGACAATGAAACCCCATTGGCTAACAGGTTCATGAGGTGGAGAGCAACATCATTGGCCAGACTTTACAAAAGGTTGAGGCCTTACAAAATGGCCGGGATGGTTTCAAATCCAGGCGGGCTCTATGGGGCCACTTTGTTTCAATGAGATAGCCTTCAATTAGATGTATCTGATAGGAGAGATACAACTAGATGGATGTTGAAAGCTTATGGTAAGGTCAATGTAAAGTCAATATATGGACTATTGATTGCAGCTGGTTTTCCTCCAAAAAAAACTTGTGGAAAAATCAAATTTCACCGAAAATCAAAGTCTTTCTTTGGCTAAAGGTTAAGAATAGCATCTTAACAAAAAATAATCTGCTCCTCGAGTGGATGGGAAGGGAGTAATATTTGTTGATTTTGTGGACATGATGAGAGCATTGAGCATTTATTCTTCCAATATGCAGTTGCCAACTAGTATGTAGTCTTTTTGAATGTAAATTTGATTTAAGGAATACCTCTGAAAATTCAATTATTTGTTTTGAAAGATGGATTAAGAGTTATCAAAAGAAAACAAGCAATTGGTTTTGGTTGGTGTTTCAGCTAAAAACTGGACTATATGGACATGTAGAAATGATATTGTATTTGAAAGAAAATAGATTATTGATCCAATAGGCTAATCAAATTGATTTTTCATTGGATAACACATCGGGTAATTTTGGAGATAAAGGTGGAAAATTGAAAGGTGCTGATGTTGGGGGCAAGACTCATAAAGCAGGTGGCAAGTGAGATTTACAGAGCTTCACGAAGGCAGTGAACAGGCATGCTTTCGTCTGTGACTGAAGACCTCCTCTGCAGTTTCCCTTGGTGTGGCGCCATCTATTTGGAGAATAATAGCTCCTAGATGCATTAGTTCTCTTTGGGCCTTTCTCTTTTTAGTTGTTTTAATCTAGTGGTTATGACTTGATGATCTTCCTTGGTGTTTGTCTATTGGCTTATTCTTGGAGTCTCCTAGGTGATCTTCCTATTTAGTTATTGTGCCTCCAGGATTTTGTATGATCTGGAATGGTGAAATGAAGGTAGATTTTTAGGAGTAATGTTTTTTAACAAGATGATTTATTTAATAGAAATATGAGGGGCAGCCTCTATTTTATTCAAAAAAAGATGAGTTATAGACCTTCAAATGTAAAATCGGAAGGCTTACAACAAGGAGAAAACAAACAACATGTAGTTGGGAATGCCAAGCACACCTGACAACTATATTTCTCTCTGGAATTAACTAAGAATAAGTAATAAATGGGTAGAATCATACGGAGGAATAACTTAAGATGCGTACCTATATAATGACTTCACATGCATATGTATGTATGTGCCTGCAAGTTGCATGTACTCACTCACGGATGTACGAATGTAAGGCTAAGTGCATGCACATAATGAGGGAATTGTGTAGGGTGTGCAATCGTATCTTTCGATCATGACAAAGGATGCAAGTTGTTACGTATATGCATGTGTCGTTTAAGTTTACGATGCCCACTCAGTTTTATTTGCGTGAAATTTGAAATCTTTTCCTGTGGAAATGAACAGTCATAAATTAATTTATGGCTATTTGGAAATGAATGCAAGATAAGATAGAAAAATGTGTGGATGTTGGCAAGGGAAGATTTTGAACTTTGCGGGTAGACCAACCCTAGTGTAGGCCTCCTGAAGTAGTATTCCTCTTTATATAATGTCATTTTACCCCATCCCTATTCGGTTAAAAAATAGAGATGAATTCTTTTGGTCCATTTTGTATGGCAAGGTGACGATTACAAGAAGAAATATCACCTAGTTATTTGGAAAACTTGGTGCAAAAAAAGACCTGGGAGAGGCTTGGGGGTATTCAATTTGGAACTTATGTGCAAAGCCTTTATGGCTAAATGGTGGTGGACGTTAGAAATTGAACATGCTCATAATAAATGACTTTGTAAGGTTAAACAAAAGGTGGGATCTCACTTCTGGTCTAGCCTGATGAAGATCAATGACATTTTTTATCAACACTATAAAAGCTGGTGGGCAATGAGGCTAACACCAGATTGTTGGCAGACTGGTGGATGGGAGAAAAGTCTTCGAAAATTGCCTATGCTTGACTTCACAAAAGGTTGAGGCATTACAAAATGGTTGGGATGGTTTCAAATTCAAAAGGCTTTGTGGGGGTGATACTTTGTTTCAATGGGGTAGCCTTCAGTTGAGTTGTGAGGAGACCGATGTATCTAATATAAAAGATACAATAAATGATGTTGACGACTTATAGTAAGTTCACTATCAAGGTTTTATTTAGACAGCTGATAGTGGTTTTCCTAAAAAAATCAAGTGGAAAATAAAAAGATTCACCTATAGTCAAAGTGTTTCTATGGTTAATTGGTAAGAATAGTATACTAACTAAAAATAATGTTCTTAGGATGGGATGGAAATGGAGTAAAGTTTGTGTATTTTATTGTCATGATGAGAGCATTGAGCATTTTTATTCTTCCAAGGTTCAGTTGCGAGGCTGCTTTTAAAATGCGCATTTGATTAATACCCCTGAAAATATAACAGCTTATTTTGTAAGATGGATTAAGAGTTATTCGAAAGAAAACGAACAGTTGGTTATGGTTGGTGTATATGCCATGATATGAATTATATGGCTATGTGGAAGTGACATATTATTTGAGAGAAAAAATATTAATGATCCAATAGTGCTATTAAAATTATTTTGTCATTGGATAATGCGCATTCGATTAATAGTCATTAAAATCTAACCGTTTGTTTTGGAAGATGGATTAAGAGTTATTCAAAAGAAAAACAATTGGTTTTGGTTGGTGTATATGCTATACTATGGACTATATGGACAAGTGAAGTGACATTGTATTTGAGAGAAAAAAATTAATGATGCAATAGTGCTAATAAAATTGTTTGTCATTGGATAGCAAACTAGGAAATTTTGCACACAAATGAGGAACATCAAAAGGTCCTGATGATAAGTACAAGATTCATAGAGCAGGTGGCAAGTGAGGTTTACGAAGCTTCACAATGGCGGTGGCCAGGTGTGCTTTAGATTAGTGGCTGAATATTTCCTTTGCAACTTGCCTTGGTGTTGCACCTACCATTTGAAGAAGATTAGCCCCTAGATGCATTAGTTATTTTCATGTCTTTTTAGTTGTTATGGTGTTTTAGTCTAGTGTTTAATACTTGATGTTCTTAGGTGTTTGCCTATTTGATTATGGCTGGAGTCTTTTAGGCGATCTTCCCGTTTAGTACTTGCACTTTTTGGCTTTTGTGATGATCTGGGATGGTGAAATGCTGGTAGAATGGCAGGAGTAGTGTTTGTGAAGCAGATAGTTTCTCTAATAGATATCAGAGAGATCGATCACTCAACCGCAAAAAAAAAGAGAGAGACCAATCACTCTTTTATTAAAAAACACATTTATAAACCTTATAGTGTAAAACATCCGGAGGTTTAGAACAAGAAGAAAACAAACAACATCTTGTTGGGAATAACATGCACGCCTGATAGATCTATTTCTCTGTGGAATTAACTAAAAATAATTAATCAGTGGGCAAGATTGCACAGAGGACTTAAGATGTTTACCTATATAATGACTTCACATGCATATTTATGTATGTGCATGCAAGTTGCATGTACTCACTCACGGATGTACAATAGTAAGGCTAAGTATGGTATACAATTGTATATGTCGATCGTGACGATGGATGTAAGTTGGTATGTAGTACATACATGTTCCATAAAAGATTACGATGCCCCGCTCAATTTTGCGTGAAATTAGCACTCTTTTCTTGGGGAAATTAATGGCATAAATGAACTGGCTATGTTGTATACTTGCACTATATAGATCAATACTTCTTTTAGTGGATATAGAACAATACTCAACTAGCTAGCTCAATAGCTGGACATATGGACAGGTGACGTGTCATGCAACATTGACCCATAAAATGGACATTGTATTTGTCCCTGGACAGGTCTGAACCAGTCTGTGGACACGGATACGAAGCCGGCCATCCAACCCTTTCCCCCTAAATGACCGCCCCTGTATTTTTCTTAAGTCCGTAACACTCAAATAATTATAAAAAATAGCACAATGTATCCATAAATAATATGTAAATATCCCTAGTACAACAATAGTTCAAATGTAGGATGTTCAACAGGTTTTTGGAATTCAACGTTACTAGAGTCAGAGCCAGCACATGTCGTCCCACACATAGTTCCCCTTGAGCTTCATCCAACAAAGTATGAGCGTAAATGGCTTCGCCTCTGGTACATCACGACAGCGTGTTCAGGCTATACAACATGATAATTATCAAGTTGCAATATTGAGTAAATCAATGAATTGAGAAGCATGTAGAGCAGCAAGAAGCCAAACTTACGATCTTCATAGTTAATGAGCCCGATGGCCACATGGTTTCCCCTCATGCAATCGCACCGTAAAACTTCATGACGGAGTTGCAGATGGTGTACCACCGATGCGTTAGCAAACTTCGCATTGCATTCATGGACAACGTGCATGTCGTAGGGCGCAAAGTTCTTTCGGTCATGAAATGAAGCATGCACGTTTACCAAAAGGCCGAGCCGTTTTTCATGCCTACAAACTCCGCAGATACGGCCAAGTACACATCACACAACTCATCCTCGATCAACGATTACCCCGCCATCATGCTTACTCTATAAAACAACAAAAAGTTCAACAAAAAAGCTAAGTGGCATTTGACCGAATACCCACCAAGCGTGGTGTCTGCCATGGATGGCATCAGGAGGGGGGCGAAGGGTACCTGACTGTGGAGGGATCTTGGGTGGACGACGGCGTAGTCCAACGCGGGCAGGTGCATGGGTCGGGGCTGGACGCCTGAGGATATCTGGGTGGTGGTCGGAGAGGTACAACGACGGCGTTGGACGAAGAGGGTGCGGACGAAAGCAACGGAGGAGCAGGGGTGGAGTGGAAGAAAAGTGCATCGGGAGGGGAGGGGGGGGGGGGTTGAGTGTGCCGAGGTTGTCCAAGTCCTACATGGCATAGTTCAGACTCCCGCAAAGCCTCCCCCCTCTCCCTGTGCGCTTCCATTTTGCAGGAAAACAAAGAGCCGGAGGTGTCGGCAGACCGATGCAAGACTATGTTGGATACCAAAATGCGTCCGAACAGCTTGTTCGGAACGATTGCGGGACGTTTGAGAGTCTGCGTTCGAGATGCCGTAATGAACTAAACCGGAATCAACGTGACGCGATGGATCCGGATTTGTAAATAAAAAACGTGGGAGTTAATCATGGCGAATAATTACTACTCGATCGCCGCATTAATTATTGATCAGTCGATAGGCGACACAAGTGTATATTTCCAAACGATATGTGCGTGTGCTGCGAGATAGCCCATGTAATGTATGTAAGGTGTCACATCCCAATCACGCGCGACGGCGACAGCGACGGCGACGCCTCCTTGTGCGAGATTGGTCGACGAAGGAAGGCGGCGAGAGCAAGCTAGCCGGCTGGTCTAACGGCATGGGAGCTGTCCCGTCGATCCGTCCATTCTCGCGATTAGAGCGATGTGGCAAAGATTAATCACTGTGGGGATCGATCGACATGAATGATATGATCGGTAGATCCGGGAGCTTTCGCCTTTGGTGTGGACTAAAGTTCCAGGAAAAGCAGGGCGAAAAGTTTTCTGATCGAGCCAGCCAGTGCCAAAAGTAAAAAAAGGAAGGAGACCATCAAGTGGTGATAAATATGTGTACTTTACTGCTTCTTCGGACCAGTTCTGTTGGATCTTAGCTGATCATGACGCAAACTGGAATTGACAGTCAAATTTTTAAAATTCAAAAAACAATAATTGTTTTTCTTTTGCGGGTATACAATAATTAATTGTTTTGCATGCAGGCTAGGAAATCTTTGAGCATCTGACCCATTAACAGTGCTACTCCCATGCATGCATGCATACATGTCTGATAGGACTCGATCACTGCTAAATTCGGCTATTATTTTATTTATTTTGGGGTTTTGGAAGTATGCATGTACTTGATATTCACATTTAAAAAGTCATGATTATCATCGCGTGTGCGCGGAAATCTGAGGCTGCTCAACGTTGGGGAAATGCAGCTGTGTATCGCTGGTTCGCCTCCGAACACTGCAGACATACGCACCCGTAGTCCACCCAAAGTTGGTAGACTTCTCGAAACAAACACAAGTAAATGGCAGAGCGATGCAAGGTATTTTCGGAGTAGTAAGAGCATCTACAACCAGACCCTTCAAATACATCTCAAACGGCCGGGCAGGTCGTCCGGTCAAGAAATTTGAACCCAGACGAGCCCCTCAAACAACCCTCAAACGTCCGGGCTGATCGGTACCCCCATATTCAGCCTAAATATCGGGCGGAAATGGGGTCGCCCGGGCACACCTGCCATGTTGGTCTGACGGCGTGGCCCACAGGGAAACGCCCGGAAACCTGGCGGTCCGACGGACGCCGCGTCCGTCGGCACGGTGGGAATGCCGCGTGGCGCCGCTCTGGCTCGCCGCCCAAGACGACATCCGGCTATTTAAGCTGGCCGGCGTCCCGCAACCCTAACCCATCCTCCTCCCACTCTCCGCGCCGTCAGTCCGAGCCCTTCCATGTCCTCCTTTTCTCGCTTCGGCGCTCTGCCCACGCTCCGGCAGTTCACCATGGTCCGGAGCAAGATCACCTACTATGCCATGCTGACGCCAAAGCGCCGCTACGAGATCCAGCAGAAGATCCGGATGAGGGAAGCCGCGCGCGCCGCCCGCATCGCTGCCGGGCTGCCTCTGGACTCGCCGGAGGAGGAGGAGGAACAGCCAGGGGAAGAGGAGGAGGGGAAGGAGGAGGAGATGGCTCCGATGAAGGCGGAGGAGCCGGACCAGTAGGTGCCAGCCTTCAACATGGAGCAGGCGGAGGCGGAGTTCGCCGTCGCCCAGTCTGACGAGATGGCCGCAGCAGGCTATTCTAGAGTCCATCAAGGATGAGGCCTATGTGGAGGCCAACCGGGCGTTCCTCCGACGGCGGGAGGCGAAGACCGACGCGCTCTTCGACGAGCTCGACGCAGAGATAGAGGCGGCTGCGCCAGAGGAGCCGGAGCTGCAGTGGTCACCCATGCTGCCAGAGCCGGGCACGGAGATCGTCGTGATCTCCGACGAGTAGATAGGATCGACGTAGTATGTAGGTTCTACTTTTTTGCATGTCTTTGTATGGATATAAGAATCTAATATGAGATGTCCGGATGCAAGAAGTGAAATTTGAGGCGTGCCCGGTCACTGCCCGCGGAAGCGCCCGGGCGCGTCCGCGGGGTTTTGAGGGGCTGGATTTGCCATATGTGGCTGTAGATGCTTTAAGGAAGCCCTCTTAAAGCGAAAGTATCTTTCTACACCCAGAAGCAAATGCTCCTGGGGTGAACAGTACAATCAAAAAATTAAGAAAATAAAATATTCTGAATTTTTTTGGGACATACTTTCACATATATTTGCCGTGCATGCAAAATTTCATCACAAAATTGTTGGGAAACGTAACATGCAATTTCAAAAAATTCCCTACGCTCACGCAAGGTCTATCTAGGAGATGCATAGCAACGAGAGGGGGAGAGTGTGTCTACGTACCCTCGTAGACCGAAAGCGGAAGCGTTTGACAACGCGGTTGATGTAGTCGAACTTTCTTCTCATTCCGACCGATCAAACACCGAACATACGACGCCTCCGAGTTCTGCACACGTTCAGCTCGATGATGTCCCTCGAATTCTTGATCCAACAAAGTGTCGAGGAAGTAGATGAGTTCCGTCAGCACGGCGGCGAGGTGACAGTGATGGTGAAGTAATTCGCGCAGGGCTTCACCGGAGGCGTAAACTATGGAGGTGGGCGCCGCACACGGCTAACAATTGTTGTTGTGTGTTCTAGGCGCCCCTCCCCACGTATATATAGGTGGGAGGGGGAGGGGGAGAGCCTTGGGGTGCCCAAAGTAGGAGGAATCCTACTTGGGGGCCTAGTCCAACTCGGCCCCCCTTACCATGTTTTCCGGAGGGGAAAGGAAGGAGGAGGAAGGAGGGAAGGAAGGGGGGATGCCGAATCCCTCCCCTTCCTTCTCTCTTCCCCTCGTTCCTTCTCCTCTGGTGCGGCCCAGATGGTGGGCGCAGCAGCCCCTGCTGGCTGCTGCATTTCCCTCTTGGCCCATTAGGTCCATATATTTTTTGCTGGGGGTGCCCGGAACCCCTTTCGGTGACCCGATATGTACCCGACACCCTCCGGAACACTTTCAGTGTTGAATACTATCGTCCTATATATCAATATTTACCTCTCGACCATTTCGAGACTCCTCGTCATGTCCGTGATCTCATCCAGGACTCTGAACAACATTCGGTCACCAAATCACATAACTCATATAATAAAAAATCGTCATCGAACGTGCAAAATAAAATCTACGTACTACGTAGATAACCTAAGCTAGCCTACTACTCGTTGTTGGAGATGTCAACGATCTCCACGCTGGGCTTCGTGTACATTGCTGTCTGCCACAACTCTGGCTCCTCCAACTCCTCCTCCAGATTGGCGAACATCTCGTCGATCTCCGTGTCCAACTGGCGGAGCAAGTGGAGGTTGAGCTCACGTCCACCTCGATGAAGTCGAGGATATGGCCTGCTGCTCCACTGCCTACTCTGCCTAGGCCACCTCGAACTCCGATAATGCCTCGGGCATGCCAAAGCCGACAGCAGGAGGCGCCGAATCCACGCCCGCCAAGGCCGCGTCCTGGTCCTCCTGCTCGTCCTCCACCTCCTCCTCTGACACCGGCAAGTTTGGAGGTAGGCCGACGACGATTCGGGCTTCACGCCTAGCATTGATTTCCTCAAGGAGCTACAGCCGCAGATCCAACGTGAGCATGACGTAGGTTGCCACCTAGTGACGAGGCGTGGATAGCTGCGGACAGCGAGTGGAATATGATGACGACTAACAGGAAAGGAGGTAAATGTGGACGAGGTAGGGTTTTGGTGTCGGCGGGCGGCTTAATTAAGTAGCTGGACTAGGGCCGTCTAGCGGCGTGCCGGAGCGGCGCCATCGAGTATCAAAGGAGACGCCCACCAGACTGAAGGGTTTCAAAGTGTTTTTGCATGGGTCTCACTGGTCAGCATGACGTGGCAGACGTGCTCAGGCTCGTCCGAGCCTCCCCATATCTACATCTGAGTTGGGCTGGATATGAGGGGTGTCGGTCAGCTCGCATGTTTAGGGCCGAAATGAGGAGCCCGCCTGGGTCTTTTTTTATCGGTCAGTGACCTGGACGTCCACCTGGGCCTACGGTGGGGGGGGGGGTATGGGAGCCCGATTGTATATGCTCTTACAAAGAAAATCCCGGGACAATTGAACAACAAAAATCGCCGTACAATGCCAAGACCAAAAGCAAAATTATTATGCTGCTTAAATACAGTACCAGAAGGCCTAAAGAATCGTACCGAGTTGCCCTAGGACACCTAAGCTACACGAGAATGCCCTCAGGAGGGAAGATAGTGCCAGGCATCGCTGTTGTCGAGCCCGAGCTGGACAAGGGTTTTCACCCGGAACCCTTGCACGAGGAGGAGAACCTCAACGACGTCCTCAAGAGGAGAGAGGCACCTGCATGCATCACCCTACAACCTCAATCCATGCAGATCCGTTTAGTGTTTGGGGGAAGCCTGACTCGGATCGATGACACGATCATGGAGGACCAGAGGGGAACACCGCCATAGATCCACAACTCCTTCTAACAAGACAGATCCCCAAGCGATCCACCAATGGGAGCCATCAACCACCAGCACCCGCAAATAATACGACTAGGTGTAACGGTGGCCAGATCCACCACCGGCCGAGCTCCCGTGTGAGCCGAACTTGCCACGGCCTCCGTCGAGCCCATATTGTCCGCAACCCACCAGAGATCAGATCTGGGCGAGCATAGACCTAGTCGCTTCCACACGGACACACCCTCAGAAAATATGTATTGGGGGGTCAAGTGTTGCTAAAATAGGTTGGGAAAGGGCCAAACTATTGAAAAACCATTATTACTAAAGATGTCATTGTTCGTTGTAAATTGGCACTAAATTCTTAATGTGTGTGTGTGGGGGGGGGGGGGGGCTGCCCCTACCGGTCCCTTGTCTTTGCCACTATTGCCAGCGGCTCACCCCGCCGCCGTTGAATCACGCCTACGTAGCCATCGCCGCACCATGCCCATGTCGTCGTCGCAACGAGGCCCCATGCCACCCTAGATCTGCGACCGAGGGCAACAAGGCCCGCAGACACCTGTGCCCGGCGGACGCCCTTCGACGCCGGCGATGTGATGAGGAGGACGGAGAAGGGCACTTGGCCGATGGTAGTGATAGGGTTCCTTTGGCACATGCGGAGTGCGTCACAGAAACCCGGGCTGGGGGATGTCGTGGGAACTTTGTACAACAAGTTTCTCAGTTGGCATATGTCGGCGTTCTGGGAACGGGGGTCCCCAGACTTGCCTGCCTGCGGCCTGCGGCGTGGCTCAAAAGGGGGCCCAGCACGGCCCGTCTTCATCAACACAGACCCAAGACCCTCGCGAGGGGCCAAGCCTCGCAGGGCGGACGACACGGAGCTTCCTCAGGCACGGCCTCATCAAGCTGGCTCGCGAGGATGCGGAGAGATCAAGGCGGGGTACCTCACGAGGTGCCCGTGACGCAAGCCATGACGACCAAGGGCGCCAGGCGGGCGCCAGCCCGCGCAGTGTCCTCCTTTCCTCTTTGGTGCAAAGGGAGCAAGCGCAGGCGGGAGCATCAAGCAAAGGCACCCGTTTCGGTGCAACGAGACCAAGACCAGTCCAACGGCAGGGAGGAAGTCATTGTGGAGCCCAAGCCAGTGTCACCACCAGAGTCTTTGGTAGGCGAGGACCAACTTTAGTCAGGATAAGTGTACCAGATGTTCCCCTTCAAAATGGCCAATTGTTGGCGCCCTTCCTGCTCAATATTTGGGGGAGAGGCCCAGGGCCTTTGCCTATAAATAGGACTAGCCACCCACAGGGTAGAGGGATCCAGAATCGGCCAACCCAGAAACTAATCAGGATCGCAATCGAGAAGAGAGAGAGAGAAGGGTGACTGAACTCCTGCTAGCAGTTCATCCCCCCAGCCAAGAACAGACCCTCGCGAGGCTGTTCTTCCTTGTATTGCTCATCATCATCAGCCCAAGAGGCAATCCACCACACCACAAACTGGAGTAGGGTATTACACCACAACGGTGGCCCGAACCAGTATAAACCCTGTGTCTCTTGTGCTGTTCTTTCCATAGCTTAGATCTTAGCGAGGCGGAGGGGTGCAGGTAGGTAGAAGGCGAAATCTCCACGCGCACCCCAGTGTTCGAACCTCAAGGGTCTGCGGGAACCCGAAATCCGACATTTGGCGCGCCAGGTAGGGGTGCGCCGGAATTCGTCTTCCACCACCCCGTTCTCCTCCGACCATCGCGTCCATGTCTGACGCTCGTCGGGCCCGCGCCGAGCATCGGGCCGCTCTCGCTTCCCGCGTCGCCCAGACGGCTCCTGTCGGCGGGCGTCCTCGCCGTTCCCCGTCACCTGCCGTCAACGCCGCCACCGGCCCGGCGGGGGACGAGCGGCAAGCGTCGTCTCAGCATCCGTCCGTGCGGCAAGACGGCCGCACCGCTACTCCCTCGCTCACCCTAGCTGGTTCTTTGTCCCGCGCGCTCCGCGCGCCCATGGAGGCTCGAGCTGCGCTCATCGCGGCAAACGAGCTCGTCCACGCATCCCGTCGATGGCGTCTACGAAGAATGGCTCGACCGCGTCGCCGAGGTCGTCCACGCCGCAGGGGGCTCTCCTGCGCCGTCCGTTCCGCTGCACTGCACCCCGCCCCGCGCAGGCGACGAAGCTCCGGTGGCGCCCCGGCCGCCTCCTCCTCAAGAAGGCACCATGGCTCCAAGGCGCGTGGCCCCTGGGCGGAACCCGCTCCGTCAGGTGCCAGCGCGGCAAGAGCAGAGCTGCCAGGAAGTCCCTCGCCCGCAAGAAGCTGCCCGGGCGCTCCCTACTCCAGCACGTCGCGACCATGCTCCTGCTCTCGCGCGTCAAGACCCCGCGCTGCTCCCAGCTGCAGCGCGTGGGGACATGCAAGACCAAGCTCTCCGTCACCCAAGGCCTCCCGTGGCCACAGCTGGCTGCCGTGCCATCACCACCGAGCTACGCAGCGTCGTGTGGCCCGGCAAGTTCAAGCCAGACCTGCCTCCTCGTTACGACGGCACGGCCGACCCTGCGGAGTTCCTCCAGCTCTATGAGCTGGGCATCGAAGCTGCCAACGGAGACGAGAAGGTCATGGCGAACTGGTTTCCCATGGCGCTCAAGGACGGGGCCCGCACCTGGCTCCTGAACCTGGCTCCAGGCACGATCTCCTCCTGGGACGAGATGCGCACCCGCTTCATCGCCAACTTCCAAGGTACTCGCGACCGGCCACCCGCCGTGAGCGACATGCGCCGCATCAAGCAACAACCCGGAGAGACCCTGCAGAAGTACATCCAGCGCTTCAACAACGCACGCCTCAAGATTCCCAAGGTGACCGAGGAGGCCATCATCTCAGCCTTCTCCGACGGCGTGCGCGATGTCAATATGAAGGAGGAGCTGGCGATGCATGAAGACCTGTGCACTTCCTTGGAGTTGTTCAACTTGGCAACCAAGTGCGCCAGGGCTGAAGAAGGGCGTCTCTCCCTCCTCGAGCTGCCTGCCGCAGACCTAGAAGAGAAGAAGCCCAAGGCCAAGAATGTGAAGTGCAAGGGAGCGGCAGAACCAGACACCAAGCGGGGCAGAGATCAGTCCGAACCTTCCAAGGGCAGTCGGTACTGTGTGTACCACGACCTCCACACCCACAACACCAACGAATGTCAAGAGCTCCGAGCCGTGCGAGAAGGAAGGATCGGCCGTCGCCCCGACCGCGGTGACCGGGGCTACGGTCGAGGAGGAGTAAGGAACGCAGGACGCTAGGAAGACCGCTGCCCGCGCCAAGGGTGGCGCGATCAACCTCGCAAGGATCGCTGGCAAGACCCGCCTCGCGAGGGAGACTAGAGGGATCAGCCTCGCGAGGATCACCCGCAAGGCATCGCAGGCCGCCCTCCGCTGCCGCCGCAGCCAAGGAGAAACGAGGACCGCCATCAGGACGAGGGGGCTGGGGGCTTCCAGGAGCCGCGCGCGATCGCCTGCATCCTGGGCGGGGCTCAAGCCCCAGCCTCTCAACGCATCTTCAAGCAGTTCGCCCGTGAAGTGAATGCAGTCCTCCCCAAGCTCGAAGCCACGCGCCCTCTCAGGTGGTCGGCGTGCGCCATCACGTTCAGCTCAGCAGATTGGCTCAAGTGTGCGGCCACAGCTGGAGTCCTCCCGATGCTTTGTTCCCCAATCATCAGCAACGTGGTGGTCACCAGGACCCTCATCGATGGCGGGGCAGGGCTCAACGTCCTGTCCGTGGAAACATTCAACAATCTCCAAGTGCCCTACAACCAGCTTCAGCCAACAAAGCCTTTCTCCGGAGTCACCGACGGCTCCACGGTCCCGATTGGGCAGGTCCGCCTCCCTGTCACCTTCGGGGCACGCGACAACTACCGCACCGAGCTCATCGACTTCGACGTCGCCTACATTCGCCTGCCGTACAACGCCATCCTTGGGTACCCAGCGCTGGCCAAGTTCATGGCCCTAACTCACCACGGCTACAACGTCCTCAAGATGCCAGGAAGTGGCGGAGTCATCATGGTGCCCTGTGAAGAGAAGGACGCAGTGTGTTCCCTGAAACGAGCCTTTCAGGCCGCATCGCTGGATGACCCGGATCGCGGAAGCAGGAGGCTTCCCGAGACCGCCCCCAAGAAGAAGAAGACATCGTCCGGCCCGGCCCCTCAGGAGGCAGGCCCCTCAGGGCCCGCGCCTGCGCAGGGGGAACCTCCTTCCACCGCATAGGAAAGTGCACCCGGTGCCCTCCTCAGGCAGGGCTCGGGGGCTCTCCCCTGGAGGGCCATCGACCTGGCTAAGGTCACGAGGGAGGCGCTTGGGCACCACATGGAGGCATGTTTCGAAGCACGTTTCCCTCAAGAAGGAGTAAGGCAAGGAGGGCCAGACCCTTAGGAGTTCGTCAGCAAGGCTATTCAGGAGCTACAGGAGTCAAGAGTCATGAGAGGCGGCCGCTGCCTACCAGCTGTGGCTCCCCATCCAGGCGAGGATGGTGGGCTGCGCGTCTGCATCGACATACTAGGGCTCAATCGAGTCACCTCTCTGGAGCGCCTCTGGCCCTCGCGAGTGGGGCGCTGCGAAGGTCCACCCCACAGCTATGTTCGCATGCCTTACGGCTTGCCGAACGCGGCTGCCACGTGCCAGCGCCTCATGAGGGGCATCATGGAGGCTCAAGAGGCCAGGCGTTCCGCAGCCCTGGCGGAGATGGAGATGGTCCGCGAAGAGCCACCAGTGCCTCCGGAGCCTCCCGAGGCCCCTGGGCCTGGGGGCTCGTGAGGATCGGCTTCCGCGGCCCACCGAGCCTGCTACACCGACACTCCTTCGTCCTCAACATCATCAGGTGACATCTTTCAAGTTTCATTTCCAGCTGTGAGAGCCCCCCCAGGGCTACATTATTCCCAGGCCGCGTGGGTCCGTCCTTGCGGCATGTATCCCTTTTATTTCATGTTGTTAGCTTACTTTGTTGGGGGCGCCCCACGGGCTGCATCATCCCCAAGTCGCTCGGGCCTGACCCAGTGATGTTCGCCTTCCCAACATCTATTTGAATGAATCCACTCCTTCGCGGCTAATGTATTTGACCCAGTTGGCCGCTCAACTGACACCAACTAACGGAGCTGCTCCCAAACGGCACGACGCTTGCGCATGGGTCCGTCCCTGCAACGCCGACAAACCTGAATGGCTGAGCTCTGGCCGCGGCAGCCCCGCATGGCACCACCTCGTCAAGCTTTCAGTGCCTCATCGCCCCTCGGAAGCAACCAACGACTGACTGTCAATTGTCATGGCAACCTCTCGTTCTTTCTATGATGGGTCTACAGGATCTCCTAAAGGAGCTGCGTCAGGCGAGGCCCTTGCGGTATCTCCTTCACTCTCAACCGGGCGAACCGCTCGCACGTTAAAGGGGGAGGGGGGGTGCCTGAGCATCGCGACTCAGGGCTCCTACTGGCTCTCCAGCCCTCACCCTCTGGCCTTGTCTACTAGCGACGGCTGAGACTCGCTCGAGGGCCGGGACCCGAGGACGTAGAGCAGAAAGGGGAGCAAAGGCGAGAGGGGAGGGACACGCGAGGACCTCGCTGAGCAACCTCACGCCTGCCGATGCACGGACCCGGCGACACACCAGAGAGCGGCCCCTGACTCTTGAGATAAGTCACCACCCGGAAGCATCAGCTACCGTGTCACCATCCCCGCACCTAATGCAATTCCGTGTTAGCGACGCCGCTCTCCTTTCTCACCGAACGACGGCTGCTTGAGCGCCAAAGGGGACCTCCTGAGCATCGCGACTCAGGGGCTCTTACCGGACCCCGGGCCGCTCACCTCCTGGCCTTGACCACGACATCGCGACCTGGCATACCAGCGACGGCTGAAGCCGCCTTGGGACTGGGACCTGTCGGCGCAGAGCACCAAGCCCTCGTGAGGTTCGAAAGGGAGAACTGAGCTAAGGCGGAATGAGCAACTCGCACAATTCTACGACAAGGGTTATATTAACAAAACAGGATCACAGGCACCTTACAAGCCCCCACGGGACGCGTCTTTGATTCCTCGCAGGGAACAGATCCTAAAAGGACGCTAACTACACGCGCTCCTGCAAAAGACGCCATCATCAACAGTGGGCCGTCAAGCACCTGCGCCAACCCCATCCAGATCAGAGTCGGCGGCGGCCTGACGAGCCCGCCCTGCTCCAGGAGCGGCGCCGGCTCGGGGGCTCGTAGCTATCGTCGCTCGTCTCCGGAGTCGCGGAGAGCTCGCCGGAGTCGCTGGAACCTCCGCCGCCTCCGCCGCCTGAGGAGCCGCCAAGGGAGTGGTCGGCGGGCCCAGTCCTCGCTGTAGCAGGGTCCCGACCACCTCTCCTGGGGCAGCACTCCAGCCGGCGCCCGTTCGCATCGAAGACCTTGAAGAACATCACCGAAGCACCGTTGTACTCCAAGTGGATCGCGAGGGCGCCTCTTGCCCTGCAAACCCGGGCGATTTCGCTCCAGCCTCGAGTCATGAAGACCTCGCCAGGGGCAACGACCGTGACCTCTGCCTTGGTCGCGAGGGTGCTGCAGCCGGCGTGCTGCAGCCAGAGCTCCAGGAGTTCTCCCTGCCGGATGATGGAGGCGAAGAAGGGAGGAAGGCGAATCCAAGACTGAGGAGGCATGGTGGCGTGGATCACGAACTCTCGGGAGGAGCCCTCGGTGTGGACCCCAGGGGGGACGACCCACACCTTCGTGACCCGTCGGCGCCGACGGCGGCGCCGCCCGTGGCGATCGGCATCGACTCCTTCAGGGCCCTCGATGTGGGCATACAAGGGAAGCGGGAACCCCGGCGGTGGCCGCTCGCACCAGGGCCTCGACACCACCTGATGGGCCCCCTCGTCCCGGCCACGGAGGGCGAGCCGTTTCTTCGGCGGGAGCAGGTCTGGTTCCTCTCGGGGAGCCTTGCCCTTCTCTGCCGTCGAGAACCGGCGGATTGGAGCCATCGCAGCAAGACGGAGCAAGGACCGGGAAGAAGGAGAAGCGAGAAGGGATGGACTGGAAGGGCGCGCGCCGTTCCGTACTTATGACCGGCGAAGGCCAACCACCGACCTCCACAATCGCAGGTAATCATGACCCGCTTTGCATGCAGGTACTTGTCCAATCCGTGCAGTTGCCGAGGCGCCATGGGGAAGTGGAGACGCCCACGTCCAGTCAACTGCCATGCGGCGCCCAAGGCCGCAGGCTGTTAGGGCCTGCGGCGCTTCGCTCTTGCCCTTTCGCCTCCCTGCACGGCCAAGTCCGGGCGCGCCTTGGGCCCGGGGGCTACTGTCGGCGTTCTGGGAACGGGGGTCCCCAGACTTGCCTGCCTGCGGCCTGCGGCGTGGCTCAAAAGGGGGCCCAGCACGGCCCGTCTTCATCAACACAGACCCAAGACCCTCGCGAGGGGCCAAGCCTCGCGGGGCGGACGACACGGAGCTTCCTCAGGCACGGCCTCATCAGGCTGGCTCGCGAGGAGGCGGAGAGATCAAGGCGGGGTACCTCACGAGGTGCCCGTGACGCAAGCCATGACGACCAAGGGCGCCAGGCGGGCGCCCGCCCGCGCAGTGTCCTCCTTTCCTCTTTGGTGCAAAGGGAGCAAGCGCAGGCGGGAGCATCAAGCAAAGGCACCCGTTTTGGTGCAACGAGACCAAGACCAGTCCAACGGCAGGGAGGAAGTCATTGTGGAGCCCAAGCCAGCGTCACCACCAGAGTCTTTGGCAGGCGAGGACCAACTTTAGTCAGGATAAGTGTACCAGATGTTCCCCTTCAAAATGGCCAATTGTTGGCGCCCTTCCCGCTCAATATTTGAGGGAGAGGCCCAGGGCCTTTGCCTATAAATAGGACTAGCCACCCATAGGGTAGAGGGATCCAGAATCGGCCAACCCAGAAACTAACCAGGATCGCAATCGAGAAGAGAGAGAGAGAGAAGGGTGACTGAACTCCTGCTAGCAGTTCATCCCCCCAGCCAAGAACAGACCCTCGCGAGGCTGTTCTTCCTTGTATTGCTCATCATCATCAGCCCAAGAGGCAATCCACCACACCACACACTGGAGTAGGGTATTACACCACAACGGTGGCCCGAACCAGTATAAACCTTGTGTCTCTTGTGCTGTTCTTTCCATAGCTTAGATCTTAGCGAGGCGGAGGGGTGTAGGTAGGTAGAAGGCGAAATCTCTGCGCGCACCCCAGTGTTCGAACCTCAAGGGTCTGCCGGAACCCGAAATCCGACAGCATACTTCTTCTTACATGCATGCATGTATCGGTGCGAGAACAGACATTATATTTCTTATGAGTAGAACGGACACAACATGCATGGGGTGCGCCATCAAAGTAGTCCCACATATGTTATTCATGACTTGCCTCAAATTCAGATTCTTGTCGTTGATTTCGAGTGAAGTATCAAGTGGCAGAAACATGCGCCACACCAAGTATCATCAAGGCGCGGGTACGTCGATGAGGCCGATCCAGGAATGATCCAGAGTTGGTAACAATGTGGCATGACAATCCGGATCCGATGGAAAGGAGGCACTCATGGGCTGGAGAGATGAATGATTAGGGAGCCACCGGAGCTAATAGCAAGAAAGAAAGAAAAAAAGCAAGTCACAAATAGGTAGCCCCAAGTAGTCGTATCGATTAAGAAAACATGTTGATTTCTTATGAATAAGCCATAATTGAGTTCTGATTAGATTTGTATGGTGTCAAAACACCAACCATGCAATTCTAATTATGGATATAGCTTTTTCCCAAGAGCGTCTTAAGAGAAAATGTTTGACCATTTGTAACTTGGCTAATGACTCCTTCTGATCGACCGGACGAAGCTTTGGCTGGGTGACTCACTTGTGCAGCTCTCCCCCTATGCAAGCCGCATGTTCCACCAGGCCCATCTACAGCTCAAGCTTTTCCCTTATCCTCTCACACGTCTGCCACCTACCGCCGCTCATTCCTCATATTTATCCTCTGCTACCGCTTTCTAGCGCCCACCTTCTCACCGTCGTTGAGCTGAACAATGTTGGGGATCGTAGCAGAAATTTAAAATTTTCTACGCATCACCAAGATCAATCTATGGAGTAATCTAGCAACGAGGGGAAGGATAGTGCATCTACATACCCTTGTAGATCGCTAAGCGGAAGCGTTCAAGTGAACGGGGTTGATGGAGTTGTACTCGTCGTGATCCAAATCACCGATGATCCTAGCGCCGAACGGACGGCACCTCCGCATTCAACACACGTACGGAACGGAGACGTCTACCACGCCTTGATCCAGCAAGGAGGAGGGAGAGTTTGAGGAAGAGAGTCCAACAGCAGCACGACAGCGTGGTGGTGATGGAGTGGCAGTTCTCCGGCAGGGCTTCGCCAAGCTCACGCGGAGGAGGAGAGGTATTGGAGAGGAGGGGCTGCGCCAGGTTCAAGGGTGTGGCCGCCCTCCCACCCCTCCACTATTTATAGGTGGGGAGAGAGGGGGGCCGGCCCCCCTAGATCCCATCTAGGGTTGGGGGCGGCGGCCAAGGGGGGAAGGAGTGCCTCCCAAGTCAAGTGGAGGCCCTCCCCCTTAGGGTTTCCCCTCTCCCATGCGCATGGGCCTTGGGGGGGCTGGTGCCCTTGGCCCATTAAGGTTAGGGCGCCCCCTTACAGCCCATGCCGCTGTATTGGACGTGGTGGAATATTTTCTGGACCTCCGGACCCCTCCGGAATCCTCCGAAACCTTCCGGAAGCTTCCCGGTACAATACCGGAAAAAACCGAACTTTTCCCGGAACCCGAACAACAACTTTCCATATATAAATCTTTACCTCCGGACCATTACCGAACTCCTCGTGACGTCCCGGATCTCATCCGGGACTCCGAACAACATCCGGTAATCACATACAAGTCTTCCTAATAACCCTAGCGTCATCGAACCATAAGTGTGTAGACCTTACGGGTTCGGGAACCATGCAGACATGATCGAGACAACTCTACGGCCAATAACCAATAGCGGGATCTGGATACCCATGTTGGCTCCCACATGTTCCACGATGATCTCATCGGATGAACCACGATGTCGAGGATTCAATCAATCCCGTATTCAATTCCCTTTGTCCAGCGGTATTGTACTTTCCCGAGATTCGATCATCGGTATCCCGATACCTTGTTCAATCTCGTTACCGGCAAGTCTCTTTACTCGTTCCGTAACACATCATCCCGTGATCAACTCCTTGGTCACATTGTGCACATTATGATGATGTCCTACCGAGTGGGCCCAGAGATACCTCTCCGTTACACGGAGTGACAAATCCCAGTCTCGATTCGTGCCAACCCAACAGACACTTTCGGAGATACCTGTAGTGAACCTTTATAGCCACCCAGTTATGTTGTGACGTTTGGCACACCCAAAGCACTCCTACGGTATCCGGGAGTTGCACAATCTCATGGTCTAAGGAAATGATACTTGACAATAGAAAAGCTTTAGCATACGAACTACACGATCTTTGTGCTAGGCTTAGGAATGGGTCTTGTCCATCACATCATTCTCCTAATGACGTGATCCCGTTATCAACGACATCCAATGTCCATGGTCAGGAAACCGTAACCATCTTATTGATCAACGAGCTAGTCAACTAGAGGCTTACTAGGGACATGGTGTTGTCTATGTATCCACACAAGTATCTGAGTTTCCTATCAATACAATTCTAGCATGGATAATAAACGGTTATCATGAACAATGAAATATAATAATAACCAATTTATTATTGCCTTTAGGGCATATTTCCAACAAACAGTTGATCCCTATTTAACCCTAATCCGTGGTTGCACACAGAGAGGCAAGCTAGACGATGTTAGGGCGTCATGCTTAGGAGGTCAGGCGGGGATGTGTGAGGTGACGTCGTTGAGTGCGGGAGCCCGGTCATCGGCTTGTGCTGCGCAACGACATCGTGTGCTGGAACCGGCTAAGCGTTGCGCTACAAGATCTAGACGCATTGCTACAACCAGCAAGAACCAATCATCTGTCGTGCTGGGACCAGCAACCGATGGTGCTTCCACCAAAGGTAACTACAGACCGTGTGCTGCGTCCGACGGTGCCAGATGCTGGGACTGCCTGCAAGGAATGCCACTACCACGGTTTGCAGATGCTCGAACAGGTGGCTCATGGCATTGCCACGGCCGACCAACAACAAATATGGTGGTATTTTTTTGCTGGAACCAGCACCAGATTTTGCTACCACTGTATTTGGTTTTTGTTGCACCAGCCAATTTTCTGCTACCATCATCCTGGTTCTGCTGGAACCGGCCTCTCATTGTGCTTCCATCATGTTTTTCTTTTTGTTGGAACTGGCCAAATTTTGCTACCAGCATCCTTGGTTTGCTGGAACTGACATCTCATTTTCCTTCCACTGTGTTATACTTTTGCTAGAAGTAGAGCACATGGTTTTTGCTACCAATGACTTTGCATGCTCGCCATCGCCATTGTCGTTGCAACTGGGGGTGTGCATCCCCGACGAGGAATGTTTGTTGTGGTCGGTGCTGTTGAGCTTACCATGGATGCAACAGGGAGCGACGAAAGAGCTGCTACAGGTCAACGACCCTTTTTTTGTCTATGACTGACGACTGTGAGCTTCGGTGGTGAGCGTCAACAGCGAGCGTTGGATGTGAGGCAAACAAGTAGAGGAACGCTCGCCATGCGAGGCAAGTGAAGGGGGGTGGGGCGGCCGCCATGAATCTTCCACGTGCTCTGCTTTTTTTTCCACAGATGAACATAAGGGGTGAAGAGTCGATGGGGAGGGGAGAAGGGAGAAGCATCGGACAACTACATGCGCGGGCACCTGACGGATGTGCAGCGACCGGCGCCTAGCTAGCGTCCTTCTTCTAACTTTGCCTTGTGGTATACTGAGATATGCTAGAAATCCTCAAATAATAATATTTTGTAGCTTTCATGTATTCTTAGTGCAATAAATTTGCAATCTTCTGTTCAACCAAAATTTTGAAATGAAGAAAACAACCCATTACCCATGGTTAAAATCACACAACTAGAGATGATGTCTATGTCCAAAAAACGGCATATTTTACGTACACTATTACCATAATGTACATATATCTTTCTTGCAAAAATAATACTAATGTACATATACTTTCTACCAATAGTACGTTTTTCTTTCCGGTTTGCTGGGCCCGTCTCCAAAAATTTCATCCAACTACTAAGACAGATGGTGAATGGAGGAATGCAATTCGTAGTTTGCAAAACTACTAAGGGCATGTACAATGGTGCTATCTTAGGAGTGCCACGTAGTATAAATGATGAGGTGGAGGAGAGAGAACTCATAAGAGAAGGCTTGTCTTCTCTTATTTCAGATAAGACAAGAGATGATCTCTTAGCACAATATGTCTCATCATATTTTTAGGAATTGCTAGTTATTGAAGATAAGGCTAAAAGATGACCCATTGTAGACATTTTTCTTTGTTATCTCTAAATTACATGCAAAACTTAAGATAAGACTATTTTATCAACCATTGTACATGCCCTAAGCTTTAAATATCGCATTATTGCATTGATTAAGGCTAATCAATAAGTACAATCATTTAAGAGGCTTCTTAAACGGGAAGTGCATCTTACCTCTAAAGCGATCGGCGCAATCATGTGATGATCGATGTTTCTAATTCCAGCAGAGATATTATTCTCTTCTCCGCTATTTACTCCTATTGCATTACATGTATGCGGGAAGAGTGACGGCTCCACACTCCATTGCTTCCACCCGGGCCTGGTCCTACGAAAGCGACAGAAACTAGAGGAAAGCATCAAAATTTCTATCTTTTAATCTACCTTTTGTTTTGGAGCACAGTATTATGGTATGTGAAGTCTACTCCAACACTCCAAGAAGTGGCATCGATCAACTTCATAAAATACACCCCGCAAAAAACTGCATAACATACGATATTATTGTACCACGCCTAGTGTCCTGTACTTAGTTATTAATTTAAGGTTGATTAGGGTTAAGGCAAAGTTCCTACGCATTGCGTGCATGCATGAGCTAGTACATATCTTCTTATGCATGCGAACCCTGTCACGAAAATATGCATGTGTAATTGGTTATTAGTTAAGCGCCATATCAAAATGCATGCATGCAGAGGAAATGCACATATATATTTTCTGCGTTTCCTATTACCCTGGCAAGTACTCCCTTCATGTATATTTACTTCACATATTAGGTTTGACTGAAGTCAAATTTTATAAAGTTTGATTAACCTTGTAGAAAACAATATGAGCATTTACAACAACAAATCTATATGATGTGAATATGTATTCAATGATGAATCCAATGGTATTGATTTGATGATGTATATGTTAATATGTTTTTCTATAAACTTGTTGAAAGTTTATGAAGTTTGGCTTTAGGCAAACCTAATATGCGGAGTAAATAAAAACATAGAGAGTAGAAATAAATACGTAAATGGAATCTTTCCACATCCGCAGCCCCGAGGCCTTTTTCACTGTTTCGACCTTCTTAGCAAATCTTAGCACAAAATAAACTCCTTCGAAAACTATTTCACGATCTGACCTTTTTGATAACACCACAAGCCGCGGCGTTTCCCCTCTCTTTAAAAACACCGACCTAGCTAGCGTTGCACCCCTACATAAATAAGTGGCAAATGTAAAAAGATACTTGCAACGCCACCAACATTGGCGTTTCATAGTTGGGCACCAACGCCACACCCTTTGGCGTTTCCAGGAACGCCAGGCACTTAGGCATTTCTGCACTGCCACGTAGCGCCTCGACCAGGCCAGCAACGCGAACTAGTTTGGCGTTTTATATAGTGCAGCAACGCCACGACCCGTGGCGTTTTTGAAAAGGGTCAGATCGTGAAATAATTTTGTACAGAGTTCATTTCGTGCTAAGATTTGCTGAGAAGATCAAAACAGTGAAAAAGGCCCAGCCCCGAGGCCATGGGGATCCCACAGCCGGCCATAATTCCGGCATCCCTCGCGAACCTTGCTAGGAATGTGCTGGAGGCAGCAACGACGTGGTTGACCGCGGTGTCGCACACGAAGGTGAGGCATAAGTTTGACTGCCCGTTTGCATGGAAGATGGTGAGGTTTAATTAGAGGGAAGGCCAAGGACACCGGTGGCACGACGGGAGGTGGTGGCTTGTGCGGGGTTGGGTGTCGAGGTGCGCACGGTTGCGTCGCCGGCCGTGGGTGGCAGGGGGCAGACCAGCATTGGATGGAGGTTCGTTAAGAGCTGGAGGAAGAAGACGGTTGGCAGGAGGCAGAAGACTCTTCGAGCGTCCGATCCATAACCTGATGGATATGAGAAAATGACTGAACTTAATTTTTTTGGTCACCGGATTAATTGTTGGTCCCATGTTGTTTCCAGAGAGAAAAGATACGGACGCAGTTGCTTATATACACACAGCAGAGACATGATACACACATATTCTATCTCTATGTCCGCTTTCGAAAGACTGAGTCGATAGATCTTAAGTTTGACTGAGTCGCACAATCATCATGGATGCACAGCCCCATATTTTTTTGTTGGGGAGGCAACGGAACAATCAGGCCGCCTGTATATACGATCGATCGAATCCACAATGCTGTAGTGTGGAATCAAATCTAGCCGCGGCTGCAGTGCAGCATGGATCGATGTGATGTATCTGCATGCGCTTCTGCATGTCTAGTGAAATCCCTGCAAGCATGATGCTCGATCAGGGGCTCTCGTCCGGACATCCACGGAACAAAACCTCGCAACTCTTTGCTCCCCGGCGGGTCCCATGCCACTGAGCGAATCCAATGGCACGCACGATCGTCGGCCGTTTTGGTTGCGCGTGTCGAGTGGGCGCTGTCCCCTTGCAGGAATGGCCTGTGCACGGACAGCACTAGCACGAGCAGCTTGTTGTTGGTGGGGACTTGTCGTGTCGCCCTCGGCGGCGCCTAATTGACTGAGGATTGATCAACGAGCAGGGCGCGCGCTCGCCATGACTACCTCTCAATTTAAACTCTAAAAACATCTTACATCAAGTTACAGAGGGGGTATATTTCTAGCTCCTCGCGTCAAATCATGCATCCCCCGTTCCAGGGATCCTATTTTGATTGTGAGATCGATCCACCCGCATACATTCGAACCACACTGTTCAGGCAGCAGAAGCCATCCAACGTACCGGTCCGCGGGGCGGTCCGGACATGTTTTCTCCCGCAAACCGGAGACAAGTGTGCTGGGCTTTGCGGGATTCCAAACCGATGTCACGCTCGCTTGTGACCGCTCTAGCCCATCCAAACCTCCTCCTCCCTCATCAGCGCGTGTTTCTGCCCGACGCCAGCTGCCCGCATTCATGCCGTTGTAGAGCGCGCGGCTTCACATTAAAGACGGCTTAGGATGGACGCGACCTCTCACTGCCTCCGCCATTGAAGCTGCGCGTCGACCGATGGCGTCGTCCGCTGCACGCCCGGCTGAACACCCCTCCTCACCGCATTAAACATAACGTCGGGTAAGCTCCTCCCATCCGCCTTTTTATTTAAAGGTGGCCAGACGTCGGACAAGAATCACAGCACTCCGCCGCACCCCATCTCCTTCTTTCACCATTTTGTCCACCCTTTCATTGGCGTCCGATGAGAAGGAAGAACTGTTCTCCAGCATAAAAGCCGGCTGGATGGTCCACCGAGCCCGCTAGATACGAGCGAGGCAGCTCGTTGCTCCACCTCCCTTGTCTAGTCCGACGGAGCAAGTTGCCGCTCCAAGCTAGCGCGTGGTTCAGCAACTCGCCGCTTCATGCCAGCTTGTGTAGGAGTGGCGAGTTGCTCCAGGCCAGCACGACGGGTAGCACGACGGCACGGGCATCGTTATCGTTGTGGGCAACGCCACGTTGTACCGCGCCATCCGCCGTCAACACACGTGTAACCGCGCCTTGTCGGCAGAGAAAGAAGCCGGATACGCGGATGAGCCGCCAAGATCGAGGGAAAATAAAACACGGGAGATTGGCGCCGCTTGGGTTCTAGAAAGGCCACCGCCGGCATGTCGTCGACCCCCGCCTGGGCTCCACAGAAGCGGAGGCGACCCACCCCACCCCTCGCCCCCCCTCCCCCCCGGGCGCCCTCCTCTCGCCTTCGGCCGTAGCACCCTCTTTGCCACTCTGATGAGCAGCGCCGCCGGACATAGGAAAGATACGATAGAAGATTATACCTCCGGGGCTCCCGGCAGTCCGGCGAGCGGGCTGCCGGACATGGGGAATACAATGGGATCTGTCGTGGCCAGCCGTAGACTAGTGTATAGTGTATCCGTGTGTCGTGGGAATGAAGCTCTCCGCGGCCGGACATGCACATAGTTTTAGCTATTTTAATAAGAAATATGCCCAAAATTAATGAATTTCGTCATGTTTATATGAAATCCGATGTGTTCGCATGAGTTTCATCTGGTTTGTCGAAAAAGTGTTTGAAATGTATGCGGGTACGGTTGAAGGGGGCCTCCCGCATGTGTTCGTACACGGATGCGGAAGAAAATTTGCGGGTTGTCGTTGTAGATGCCCTAATGTCGATGCTTTTATCTAATATAAAAACTGAAACATATGCTTTCTCAAAAAGATTGAAATATACTTGCATGGTTTTGGAATTATCGTATTGTCGCTTTTGTGGCGGTGTGATGTGTAGTAAGTTGACGGACTCGAAATAGCAGTTGCGACCTAAAAACAGGAGCCACGTGGTATTAGCCATCGGTTTCGTGGATTGGTGAGTTGAGAAGAACCGGTCGATACCCCGAGCCGTGCTGCTCAATGAAGCAAAAGATCCTACACTGACAGGGGAGATAAAGAAGCAGGTGCAAATTTTGTTGCGGAGCTGGACGGGACAGGGAGGGAGGTGTCCGGGGGCGCACGCATAGGCGTAGGCTGAGCGGCCGTGGCGCGTAGCGAATGATTGATCCGGCTCCCGGTGGCCGTCGCGCGTCAGCGCAAATATATTCCCCCGGAGACGGCGACGCTGGCGTCTGTACTTCACTCGCCGGAGTAATTGCACTGCTCGATCGATCGCGAGTAGAGTAGCTTCTTCCATATGATCCATTAGTTTCTCTCCTCGGGATCGCAAGAGGTGGGGGGTGGCTTGGCGGGGTGGGGAAGCGGTTGCCTGCAAGTAAGCTGCTCCATCGGGACAACGACCCGCGCGTCGCCGGATACGCCTACGTGGACATTTGCCCCGCCCTCGCTTTCCTCCGGCCAACCCGCCGCCGGCCCGCTCTCGCGACGAAAAAGGCAACGCGTCGACGGTGCCAGCCAGCCGGCCACGGGTTCCGCGCCGATCCGCACACATCGGGCTCGGCTCGGGGGAACCGTGACAAAACTCTCGCTCGGTCGCGTCCCTGATCACGTCCCCCGCTCCCCGCGCCGATGGAGAGGATGTGTCGATGACCCGGCTAGACCCGTCCCCTTGCCCTCGTCGTGTCGTCTCCATCGATCCCCCGGCCGGCTCCGGTGCCTCATCCGGCTATCAAGGGAGGAAGCCAACGCGTCAAATTCTGTTGCGAGTTGCTACCTACGCGTACTCGTGCTGCCGGTGATGGACTGGATGATGATGTACGTGGCGGAACAGAATAGCACTGTGCCGCGCGCTTCTTGTTGACCCTGCGTGGGCTAGGCTAGGTAGCTAGCCCAAAAGGATGTCATCATGGTAGCTAGCGAGCCCTAAAGGAAATCATCACGGTATCTCTGGTCCTTCGAACAATACCGCTTGTTCTTTTGCATCTTCTAGCAACTTACTGTAAAAATAAGCCAAAAGCTAAAAAAACTCGTTTTGAACAAATGAGCTTAACTTATTTTCACCCCCCTCCCCTTCATAATGAAAAAAAATGCTAGGGCAGGGTGGCTTCCCGCAGCTTCTCACTTAAAATGAAGGGTATAATGAAGTAGACCTAATTTTGCTCAAATTACACAAAAACAGTCACTGCCAAACCCGCGTCTCACCTGACCTTGTCGTAAAAAAAAAATCTCGCCCCGCTCGCACTGGATCACTCCTTTCCCTCTCGCACTATATTCCCTGCTCACTCCCAAACAGAGAAAGCTAGGGTTACTCTGCAAGTAGCCGCCGCCATCGGTACCAAGCTCATCTGCTCATCGACGCGGTTATCTCCAGCGACATAGCCGGCGGGTAGGCCCCCATTCCCACCGCCGCTCCTCCCTCTGCCGTGACCCCTCATGCCGACGCCGCCATCCCCAGTAGCAGTCCGGCTAGCGCACAGCTTTGGCCACGCTGCTCCACTCCGGCTGACTTCCCACTTGGCGAGCGGACAGTTGTTCCCCCTCCCCTCCTCCCAGTCCGACGGCTTGAGCCTTAGCATGAGCTCATCCAGTAAGGTGAGGAGCTCATCTGATTCTTTGCAAGCAAATCATGTTGATTTACTATGTGTAGCAGCTGATATATGCATCTTGATTTGCTATGTTTGGCTGCGGATATATGAGTAGCTGCTGATATATGATCTTTCCATCATGAGTAGGTGCATGATTTTTTTCTTCAAAATTTTGATATGGAGGTGGTGCTACTATATTTTTTATAAGTAGCAATATCTAGATGTTGTATGCTATCTTTGTATTCGCATTAGGACAAATATTAATGTCCTGTTTGTCCTACGTATTAATTCTTGCAATTCTTGTGTATGGAGATAATGAAAATTGATGAAAGCACAGTGGGATAATGTGGGCCTTAGAACTTTCATTGATATTTGTGTGGAAGAAGTGAATGACAATAGCCGTGCAAAGAAGGATCTTTGGCCAACCTTGGGTACGATGATAAGGGTGTTCCTTCAGCGCACGAGGAGATAATATATCAAAAATCAATTCAAGAATAAGTGGGATGTGCTGAAAAAAGAATATGTTGTTTGGAGCACATTAACCCAAAAGTCATTCAGCATTGTGTTTGATCATGCTACCAAGACCATTGCGGCTAGCGATGAATAGCGGGCAAATGGGATACATGTATACATATCCTCATATTAATTTCACTGGTTATTTTCTTCCTCTGCCAATTGTTGCACTAATTTCATTGGTCATCGCTTTGGCATTAATTAGTAGTTACAATGGCACACAAAAGTGTGTGACGTTTCTTGAGTGCACACACCATCGCTTCCTTCCCTCACACACGTGGATCGCTAAGTGAAGGAAATATGCCCTAAAGGCAATAATAAAGTTATTATTTATTCCTTAATTCATGATAAATTTTTATTATTCATGCTAGAATTGTACTAACCAGAAACATAATATTTGTGTGAATACATAGACAAACAGAGTGTCACTAGTATGCCTCTACTTGAGTAGCTCGTTGATCAAAGATGGTTATGTTTCCTAGCCATTGACATGAGTTGTCATTTGATTTACGGGATCACATCATTAGGAGAATGATGTGATTGACTTGACCCATTCTGTTAGCTTAGCACTCGATCGTTTAGTATTCTGCTATTGCTTTCTTCATGACTTATACATGTTCCTATGACTATGAGATTATGCAACTCCTGTTTACCGGAGGAACACTTTGTGTGCTACCAAACGTCATAACGTAACTGGGTGATTATAAATGTGCTCTACAGGTGTCTCCAAAGGTACTTGTTGGGTTGGCGTATTTTGAGATTAGGATTTGTCACTCCGATTGTCGGAGAGGTATCTCTGGGCCCACTCGGTAATGCACATCACTATAAGCCTTGCAAGCATTGCAACTAATGAGTTAGTTGCGGGATGATGTATTACGGAACGAGTAAAGAGACTTGCCGGTAACGAGATTGAACTAGGTATTGGGATACCGACGATCGAATCTCGGGCAAGTAACATACCGATGACAATGGGAACAGCGTATGTTGTTATGCGGTCTGACCGATAAAGATCTTCGTAGACTATGTAGGAGCCAACATGGGCATCCAGGTCCCGCTATTGGTTATTGACCAGAGAGGTGTCTCGGTCATGTTTACATAGTTCTCGAACCCGTAGGGTCCGCACGCTTAACATTCATTGACGATATAGTAGTATGAGTTATATATGTTGGCGACCGAATGTTGTTCGGAGTTCCGGATAAGATCACAGACATGACGAGGAACTCCGGAATGGTCCGGAGATAAAGATTGATATATGGGATAATAGTGTTTGGACTCCGGAAGGGTTCCGGAATTCACCGGAAGGGGTTCCGGATGTTTCCCAAAATGTTTGGGTACGAGAACACTTTATTTGGGCCAAAGGGGAAAGCCCACAAGGTTTTTGGAAAGCGCAAAAGGAAGTTTTGCGGAGTCCAGGGGCCAGACACCAGGGTCCCTGGCATCTGGGTCCAGACGCCGGGAACCCTTGCGTCTGGCCCTGGAGTCCGAGAAGGACTCTTGCCTTTCGGGTGAAACCGACTTTGTGGAGGCTCTTACTCCAAGTTTCGACCCCAAGGCTCAACATATAAATAGAGGGGTAGGGCTAGCACCCAAGACACATCAAGAAACACCAAGCCGTGTGCCGGCTACCTCATCCCCTCTAATTTATCCTCCGTCATAGCTTTCGTAGTGCTTAGGCGAAGCCCTGCTGAGATTGTTCTTCACCAACACCGTCACCACGCCGTCGTGCTGCCAGAACTCATCTACTACTTCGCCCATCTTGCTGGATCGAGAAGACAAGGACGTCATCGAGCCGAACGTGTGCAGAACTCGGAGGTGTCGTGCTTTCGGTACTTGGATTAGTCGGATCGTGAAGACATACGACTACATCAACCGCATTGATATAACGCTTCCATGAACGGTCTACGAGGGTAGTAGACAACACTCTCCCCTCTTGTTGCTATGCATCACCATGATCCTGTGTGTGCGTAGGAATTTGTTTGAAATTACTACGTTCCCCAACAATGGCATCCGAGCCAGGTTTTATGCGTAGATGTTATATGCACGAGTAGAACACAAGTGAGTTGTGGGCGATACAAGTCATACTGCTTACCAGTATGTCACACTTTGATTCGGCGGTATTGTTGGATGAAGCGGCCCGGACCGACATTACGCGTACGCTTACGCGAGACTGGTTCTACCGACGTGTTTTGCACATAGGTGGCTGGCGGGTGTCAGTTTTTCCAACTTTAGTTGAACCGAGTGTGGCTACGCCCGGTCCTTGAGAAGGTTAAAACATCACTAACTTGATGAACTATCGTTGTGGTTTTGATGCGTAGGTAAGAACGGTTCTTGCTCAGCCCGTAGCAGCCACGTAAAACTTGCAACAACAAAGTAGAGGACGTCTAACTTGTTTTTGTAGGGCATGCTGTGATGTGATATGGTGAAGGCATGATGCTAAATTTTATTGTATGAGATGACCATGTTTTGTAACCGAGTTATCGGCAACTGGCAGGAGCCATATGGTTGTCGCTTTATTGTATGCAATGCAAACACCCTGTAATGCTTTACTTTATCACTAAGCGGTAGCGATAGTCGTAGAAGCATAAGTTGGCGATATGACAATGATGCTACGATGGAGATCAAGGTGTCGCGCCGGTGACGATGGTGATCATGACGGTGCTTCGAAGATGGAGATCACAAGCACAAGATGATGATGGCCATATCATATCACTTATATTGATTGCATGTGATGTTTATCTTTTTATGCATCTTATCTTGCTTTGATTGACGGTAGAATTATAAGATGATCTCTCACTAAATTATCAAGGTATAAGTGTTCTCCCTGAGTATGCACCGCTGTGAAAGTTCTTTGTGCTGAGACACCACGTGATGATCGGGTGTGATAGGCTCTACGTTCATATACAACGGGTGCAAAACAGTTGCACACGCGGAATGCTTAGGTTAAACTTGACGAGCCTAGCATATAACAGATATGGCCTCGTAACACGGAGACCGAAAGATCGAGCGTGAATCATATAGTAGATATGATCAACACAGTGATGTTCACCATTGAAACTACTCCATCTCACGTGATGATCGGACATGATTTAGTTGATATGGATCACGTGATCACTTAGAGGATTAGAGGGATGTCTATCTAAGTGGGAGTTCTTTAATAATTTGATTAACTGAACTTTAATTTATCATGAACTTAGTCCTGGTAGTATTAGCATATCTATATTGTAGATCAATAGCTCGCGATGTTGCTCTCCGTTTTTTATTTATATGTTCCTAGAGAAAACTAAGTTGAAAGATGTTAGTAGAAATAATGCGGATTGGATCCGTGATCTGAGGTTTATCCTCATTGCTGCACAGAAGAATTATGTACTTGATGCACCGCTAGGTGACAGACCTATTGCAGGAGCAGATGCAGACGTTATGAATGTTTTGACAAAAGTTCGGTATGATGACTACTTGATAGTTAAGTGCGCCATGCTTTACGGCTTAGAACCGGGACTTCAAAAATGTTTTGAACACCCACGGAGCATATAAGATGTTCCAAGAGTTGAAATTGGTATTTCATACTAATGCCCGTGTCGAGAGGTATGAGACCTCTGACAGTATTTTGCCTACAAGATGGAGGAGAATAGCTCAACCAGTGAGCATGTGCTTAGATTGTCTGAGTACTACAATCGCTTAAATCAAGTGGGAGTTAATCTTCCAGATAAAAAGGTGATTGACAGAGTTCTTTAGTCACTATCACCAAGTTACTGGAACTTCGTGATGAACTATAATATGCAAGGGATGACAGAATTAATTCCCAAGCTCTTCGCGATGCTCAAATCGGCGAAGGTAGAAATCAAGAAATAGCATCAAGTGTTGATGGTTAACAAGACCACTAGTTTCAAGAAAAGGGCAAAGGGTAAGAAAGGGGAACTTCAAGAAGAACGGCAAGCAAGTTGCTGCTCAAGTGAAAAAACCCAAGTCTGGACCTAAGCCTGAAACTGAGTGCTTCTATGCAAAGGAACTGGTCACTGGAAGTGGAACTACCCAAGTAATTGGCGGATAAGAAGGATGGCAAAATGAACATAGGTATATTTTATATACATGTTATTGACGTGTACTTTACTAGTGTTTATAGCAACTCCTCAGTATTTAATAGTAGTTCAGTTGCTAAGAATAGTAACTCGAAACGGGAGTTGCATAATGAACAGAGACTAGTTAAGGGTGAATTGACGATGTGCATTGGAAATGGTTCCAAAATTGATATGATCATCACACTAGTAGAAAACAGGGCTTTGGTCCAGGCCGGGTCAGCCCATTAGTCCCGGTTCAGTCCAGAACCGGGACCAATGTGGGCATTGGTCCCGGTTCGTGAGCCCAGGGGGCCGGCCGGGCCACGTGGGCCATTGGTCCCGGTTCATCTGGACCTTTTGGTCCCGGTTGGTGGGATGAACCGGGACCAATGGGCCTCGCTCCTGGCCCACCACCATTGGTCCCGGTTGGTGGCTTGAACCGGGACCAAAGGCTCCCCTTTAGTCCCGGCTCATGTCACCAACCGGGACCAATGAGGTGCCTATATATACCCCTTGCTCGCGAGCAGAGCACCCCAGTGCTCTGTTTTTCTCTGGCCGAGGGGGAGAAGGCTTGGTGGTGCTCTAGCTCACCTCCTATGCACACAAGGTGTTCGATGGAATGCCCGAGCCACACTACTTAAGCTTTCTCCTCTCCAAGCTCGACCTCCAAGATCCATTTTCCATAATATTGTCTAGGTTTAGCGGTCTGTCACGCCCCGTCCCTGTCTTCACCGCCGTCGATCACCCGCGCCGAGCTCATCGCCGGCACCACCGTGGTGAGCCTCTTGTTTTATCTTCTTTCTGAAAGGAAAAATATTCTTACTTGTATGTTTACATAGATACTTGTATTATATTCTTACTTTTATTATTGCATCTTATATAGTGCGATGGTTTTTTTATCCGCCCCCGTCGGCCCTCGTCCTGTCTATGATTCGGATGTGGTATATATATTATCTTTATAACTATTGGTTCATTTATTGTTTATGAAAATTATGCCGACCAACGTGACATAGATTTTATTTATGTAGGATGTATGTGAATCGGAAATGCCAACCGACCCTATTGTCGAGAGGTTAAATTTAGTTGAAGAAGAAAACAATTTGCTGAAGGAAAAAATAAAAAAAATTGAGGAGGAGAAGATGATATTGGAGTTGCATGTTGCGGATGTCGTCGATGATCACAAGATCAAGATGGATGCAATGCGCTTGAAGATTAGAAAGATTAGAAAATATGCCATTCATACCGAGGCTTGGTATCATTATGCCGTTGGATCAATTGTTACCTTGGTTGTGATTATGATCGCATTTGTTTTCGCATTGAAATGTTTTACATAGTTTCAATGTATGGTTTAATTAATTAGATGCTCTGGAGAGCTATATGTTGTTAGATGAGAACTATGTATGCACTTTGGTTTTAATGTGATGATGAACTTCTATTAATTTGGACACTTAATTATATATAATGCACGCAGATGAACCGGCAATGGATGTACGGTGACAGACACACCCGCGAGTACATTAAGGGCGTGCATGAGTTTCTCGATGCGGCTGAGGCAAACAAGCAGAATGGTTTTATGTGTTGTCCATGCACTGAATGTGGGAATACGAGGTCTTACTCTAACCGGAAAATCCTTCACTCCCACCTGCTTTACAAGGGTTTCATGCCACACTATAATGTTTGGACGAGGCACGGAGAAATAGGGGTTATGATGGAAGACGGAGAAGAAGAAGAGTACGATGACAACTATGTGCCCCCTGAATACGGTGATGCTGCAATGGGGGGAGCTGGTGAAGATCAAGAGGAACCAGACGATGTGCCCAATGATGCTGCAACGGGTGAAGCTGCTGAAGATCAAGAGGAACCATACGATGTGCCCGATGATGATGATCTCCGCCGGGTCATTGTCGATGCAAGGACGCAATGCGGAAGTCAAAAGGAGAAGCTGAAGTTCGATCGCATGTTAGAGGATCACAAAAAAGGGTTATACCCCAATTGCGAAGATGGCAACACAAAGCTCGGTATCATACTGGAATTGCTGCAGTGGAAGGCAGAGAATGCTGTGGCTGACAAAGGATTTGAGAAGCTACTAAAAATATTGAAGAAGAAGCTTCCAAAGGATAACGAATTGCCCGACAGTACATACGCAGCAAAGAAGGTCGTATGCCCTCTAGGATTGGAGGTGGAGAAGATACATGCATGCCCTAATGACTGCATCCTCTACCAAGGTGCATACAAGGATCTGAACGCATGCCCGGTATGCGGTGCATTGCGGTTTAAGATCAGACGAGATGACCCTGATGATGTTGACGGTGAGCCCCCCAGGAAGAGGGTTCCTGCGAAGGTGATGTGGTATGCTCCTATAATAGCACGATTGAAACGTCTGTTCAGAAACGAAGAGCATGCCAAGTTGATGCGATGGCACAGTGAGAACCGAAAGAAAGATGGGAAGTTGAGAGCACCCGCTGACGGGTCGCAGTGGAGAAAAATCGAGAGAAAGTACTGGGATGAGTTTGCAAAGGACCGAAGGAATGTATGGTTTGCTTTAAGCGTGGATGGCATTAATCCTTTCGGGGAGCAGAGCAGCAATCACAGCACCTGGCCCGTGACTCTATGTATGTATAACCTTCCTCCTTGGATGTGCATGAAGCGGAAGTTCATTATGATGCCAGTTCTCATCCAAGGCCCTAAGCAACCCGGCAACGAAATTGATGTGTACCTAAGGCCATTAGTTGAAGAACTTTTACAACTGTGGAATGGAAACGGTGTACGTACGTGGGATGAGCACAGACATGAGGAATTTAACCTTAAGGCGTTGCTGTTCGTGACCATTAATGATTGGCCCGCTCTCAGTAACCTTTCAAGACAGACAAACAAAGGATACCACGCATGCACGCACTATTTAGATGACACTGAAAGTATATACCTGGACAAATGCAGGAAGAATGTGTACCTGGGCCATCGTCGATTTCTTCCGACCAACCATCAATGTCGAAAGAAAGGCAAGCATTTCAAAGGCGAGGCAGATCACCGGAAGAAGCCCGCCATGCGTACCGGTGATCACGTGCTTGCTATGGTCAATGATTTACACTATGTAATCTTTGGAAAGGGTCCTGGTGGACTAGTTGTTCCGAATGACTCTGAGGGACACACACCCATGTGGAAGAAGAAATCTATATTTTGGGACCTACCCTACTAGAAAGACCTAGAGGTCCGCTCCTCAATCGACGTGATGCACGTGACGAAGAACCTTTGCGTGAACCTGCTAGGCTTCTTGGGCGTGTATGGGAAGACAAAAGATACACCTGAGGCACGGGAGGACCTGCAACGTTTGCACGAAAAAGACGGCATGCCTCCGAAGCAGTATAAAGGTCCTGCCAGCTACGCTCTTACGAAAGAAGAGAAAGAAATCTTCTTTGAATGCCTGCTTAGTATGAAGGTCACGACTGGCTTCTCGTCGAATATAAAGGGAATAATAAATATGCCAGAGAAAAAGTTTCAGAACCTAAAGTCTCATGACTGCCACGTGATTATGACGCAACTGCTTCCGATTGCATTGAGGGGGCTTCTACCGGAAAACGTCCGATTAGCCATTGTGAAGCTATGTGCATTCCTCAATGCAATCTCTCAGAAGGTGATCGATCCAGAAATCGTACCAAGGCTAAGGAGTGATGTGGCGCAATGTCTTGTCAGTTTCGAGCTGGTGTTCCCACGATCCTTCTTCAATATCATGACGCACGTCCTAGTTCATCTAGTCGATGAGATTGTCATCCTAGGGCCCGTATTTCTACACAATATGTTCCCCTTTGAGAGGTTCATGGGAGTCCTAAAGAAATATGTCCGTAACCGTGCTAGGCCAGAAGGAAGCATCTCCATGGGCCATCAAACAGAGGATGTTATCGGGTTTTGTGTTGACTTCATTCCTGGCCTTAAGAAGATAGGTCTCCCTAAATCGCGGTATGAGGGGAGACTGACTGGAAAAGGCACTCTTGAAAGAGACTCAATAATATGCAGGGACGGATATTCTTGGTCTCAAGCAAACTACACAGTTCTACAGAACTCTACCTTGGTGACCCCGTATGTTGATGAACACAAGAACAGTCTGCGCTCCAAACACCCGGAGCAGTGCGACGACTGGATTACATGTGAACACATCAGGACATTCAGCAGTTGGTTGGAAACACGTCTCAGAGGTGACAACACTGTTTGTGATGAGTTGTACTTGTTGTCCAGGGGACCATCTTTGACTATATTGACTTACAAAGGATATGAGATAAATGGGAATACATTTTACACGATCGCCCAAGATCAAAAGAGCACCAACCAAAACAGCGGTGTCCGCTTTGATGCAGCAACTGAGAGCGGAAAGGACACATATTATGGTTACATAGTGGAGATATGGGAACTTGACTACGGACCTGATTTTAAGGTCCCTTTGTTTAAGTGCAAATGGGTCAATCTGTTAGGCGGCGGGGTACAGGTAGACCCACAGTACAGAATGACAACAGTGGATCTGAAAAATCTTGGGTACACTGACGAACCGTTCGTCCCAGCCAATGATGTGGCACAGGTTATCTATGTGAAGGACATGTCTACCAAACCGAGAAAAAGAAAAGATAAGGAAGCGAATACATCATACGATGAGCCAAAGCGCCACATAGTTCTTTCAAGAAAAAGGGACATCCTGGGAGTGGACGGCAAGACAGACATGTGTGAAGATTATGAAAAGTTTCATGAAATTCCTCCCTTCAATGTCAAGGCTGACCCAAGCATCCTGATAAACAATGAAGATTATCCATGGTTACGGCACAATAAGCAAATGACACAAGCAAAGAAAAAGTGAAGACTTTCTCCCGCAACTATTATGATGATACCATGCCAACTTTGTAACACACGAACATGCTACCATTGTCCATTTTGTACATGCACATGCTATGTGGGTGAAATTATGATACCATGCCAACTTTCAACTTTTTCATAGTTCATTTGAAATGCTTTCATGTCTTATGGTTCGGCCCTCATAATACCATGACCATTAGTCCCTGGCCCATGCCAACTTTCAACTTTCAACTTTCTAAAACTAATGGCACTAACATAAAGTTTATAATTTTGCTCCTCGCCCCTGGCCCATGATCATTAGTCCCGGTTTGTGCCACAAACCGGGACTAAAGGGTTGGTCCTCGTTGCGGGCAGAGTTTAGTCCCACCTCGCCAAGCGAAGGGGGCTCACACCGGTTTATAAGCCCTTCCCTCTCTGCCTTGTTGAGCTCCTCTCAAAGTGAAAATAGATACCCTAATAGAGAAAAGTTTAACCTAAATTCATAGTGTATTTTTCTGAAATTCATAGAAATATACTAGGAATTTAGGTTGAATTTTCTCTATAAGCGCATCTATTCTCATTTTTTTAGTAAGTTAATCACAAACTTGTGATTCAAACAATTTTCAACGAATTCAAATTAAAAGCAAAAATTTTATAATGGCACTAACAGAAAGTTTATAATTTTTCTAAAACTAAAAGCAAAAAGAATAAAAAAATAAAGCAAAAAACAAAAGAAAATAAATAATGCAGAAAACAAAACAAAAAAAACTGGAAAAATAGCAACAATAAGTATTTTGATGTAAGTAGAAACAAAATAAAATAAATAAAGCCACAGAAAGTTTATAATTTTGCTGACCTAAAAGCAAAAGGAATTAAAAAATAAAGCAAAAAACAAAAGAAAATAAATAATACAGAAAACAAAACAAAAAAACTGGAAAAAAAATAAAAATAGCAACAATAAGTATTTTGTTGTAAGTAGAAACAAAATAAAATAAATAAAGCAACAAAGAAAACAAAAAAACAAAAAAAGTGTTTTCAAATTTGAAAACTAATGGCACTAACAGAAAGTTTATAATTTTTCTAAAACTAAAAGCAAAAAGAATTAAAAAATAAAGCAAAAAACAAAAGAAAATAAATAATGCAGAAAACAAAACAAAAAACTGGAAAAAAATTAAATATAGCAACAATAAGTATTTTGTTGTAAGTAGAAACAAAAAAAAAAAAGTGCCACCTACTGGGCACCCACGGCCTGAACTAGAAACCCTACCATGGGCCAGGATTCAGGTCCGCGGGAGGCCCAGTAGGCCCACAGGCACAGATTGCATGGTTAGGCCCGAAAGCCTGCTTTAGAGAGGAGCTTGAGAGGGAAGGCGCACCGCACCTTATAAACAGGTGCGGCTCCCTCTCAACTAGCGAGGTGGGACTAAACATTTGGGCGCGGGGCAGCACAAGGCCTTTGGTCCCGGTTGGTGGCACCAACCGGGACTAAAGAGGGGCATTGGTCACGGTCGGTGCCACGAACCGTGACCAATGCCCCTCTTTAGTCCCGGTTGGTGCCACCAACCGGGACCAAAGGCCGCCGCTTCCCGCCCTTTGGGCTGCTGAAAATTGGCCTTTGGTCCCGGTTGGTGGCACCAACCGGGACTAAAGGGGGGCATTAGTCCCGGTTTGTGCCACGAGCCAGGACTAAAGGCTTTGCTATATAAGCAGCACTTAGCAGTTTCTCCAAAATCCATCCCTTTCTTCTCCGCCCGACGCCCGCTGCTCTGCCTCGTCCCCGTCGCCGCCGAGCCATCAGGCTGCTCCACCTTGCCGTCGCCGCCGCCTCCGACGCCGTCAGCCTGCTCCACCTCACCGTCATCGCCGCCTCCGACGCCGTCAGGCTGCTCAACTTTGCCGTCGCCGCTGCCCTCGAACGCCACCTCACCGTCGTCCCCGCGCCCCGACGCCGCCCGCCGTGCTCCGCCACCCCTCTGTGAGCACCTGCCTCGCGCCCCTGCCTTGCCTCGCTCCCGCGCCCCTGCCCTGCCCTGCCCCGCCGGCGCCACCGCTGCCGCCATGCCCCTCTGCCCCGCTGGCGCCACCACTCCCGCGCCCCTGCCTTTATTAGTTTAATTTTTTTCATATATATATATATATAATGTATGTGTATGTATGTGGCTATATGTTTTTGTTCATATGTTGCAATATGTTTTTTATTTTTATTAGTTTATTTTTTGTTCATATGTGATGTATATGTGTATGTGGCTATAATGTATATGTGTATGTGATGTATGTGGCTAGAATTTGCTAAATATATATGTTAAAAATGTTATTTTGTTCATAGAAAGTTTTTTGTTCATATATAGAAAGTTACAATTTTAGAAAAGTTTTATATATGCAAAAGTTACAATTTTAGAAAAAGAAGGATAGGAAAGAAGAAAATAAGAAGAGGAAAGAAAGAAGAAGAGGAGAGGAAAAGAAGAGGAGAAATAAATAAGAAGAAAAAAGAAGGAAAAGAAGAGGAGAAGAAGAAAGGAATAGTGGAGAAGAAGAGAAAATAGAATATTCTATTTTCTCTTCTTCTCCACTATTCCTTTCTTCTTCTCCTCTTTTTTTCTTCTTTTTTTTCTTCGATCTTCTCCTCTAGCTATTCCTTTCTTCGAGGGTTCTATAGGGTCGAGGGATCGAGGGTCGAGGGTTCCAGGGTCGTCTAGGGGTCGAGGGTTCCAGGGTCGTCGAGGGTTCGAGGGGTCGAGGATTGCCGAGGGGTCGAGAGAGGTTTCCTAGTGTCAAAGTATTGAAGAAATCCATGGCTTCATCATTAGCCGGAAGTAACCAGGGCATGACGAAGTCCTCCAAAGTTATTTTGGAATGGTGTCCCGGATAGGATAATTTGCCTTTTTGTATGAATTTCAGCAAAGGCCTTCCAAATAACGATATTTGGAAGGTTCTTGCTGAACTTTGTACCAAAAAGCGAATTATCTTATCTGGAACTCCGTTCCAAAATAACTTTGGAGAGCTTCGTACCATCATGCACCTGTTACTTTGGCCTAATGATGAAGACATGGTTTTGTTGAATCCTTTGACACTAGGCAACCTCCCGACCCCTCGGCGATCCTCTCGAACACGAGAGGAAGAAGAGGATAAAAAAAGAAGAGGAAGAAAAAAAAGAGGAGAAGAAAGAATAGAGGAGTTCTTCTCCTCTATTCTTTCTTCTCCTCTATTCTTTCTTCTCCTCTTTTTTTTCTTCTTCTTCCTCTTTTTTTTATCGATAACGAGGGTCGTCGAGGGTTAGGGTCGCCGAACGGTAGAGGAAACCCTAAATAGAAAGTATCGTGGGTGTGAGATACATGTGGCCGTCGGTGTCGGACACTACATCCACGTCCCACAAGTGGCGCGGGCTTCGACGCCCACGTCACTTGTGGGACGTGGATGTAGTGTCCGACACCGACGGCCACATGTATCTCACACCCACGATACTTGCTATTTAGGGTTTCCTCTATCGCTCGGTGACCCTCGACGACCCTCGTTCCCGATAAAAAAAAGAGGAAGAAGAAGAAAAAAGAGGAGAAGAAAGAATAGAGGAGTAAGAACTCCTCTATTCTTTCTTCTCCTCTTTTTTCTTCTTCTTCCTCTTCTTTTTTTATCCTTGAAGCGTTGTCGAGGCCACCCCAAACCCTAGAGAAGCAGCGTCGAGGCCACCCCAAACCCTAGAGAAGCAGCGTCGAGGCCACTAATTAATATTAGTTCTACGTTTTTGCCACTAATATATCCATCTGTCATGTTTGAATAATAATTGCCATGTTGTCAATATTTGTAGAAACTATGGACACCGCCCGAGACGAAGTACAAGAAGAGTTGTTCGGGGACATAATCGCACGAGGAAGTGATGCCATCTGCTCATTGTTTCTCAACGAGACCGATAGTCTAGAAGTAGCTGATTATGATGGCTCCGGTGACCTAATGCCGGTGCAAGAAGGAGACCGTGAGGACGGCTCCGATGACCCAATGCCGGTGCAAGAAGGAGACCGTGATGACGTCTCCGGTGACCGAACCGAGTCCGGCCAGGTATATATATTAGTTAAGCTTCCGCTGACTAGCTAATTGATGCATTCATTGTTTTGGTATGTACACATATTAATTAAGTCTTTGTTCTTTTTTCTAGCATTCCGGATCGAGCACAACTTTGGTAAAGAGACGAGGCCCGAAGAAAAAGTTGACCTCAGATGAAAAGTTTGAGATCATAGCAATCGCGCCCGACGGCCAACCGATTGAACCCCTCCGGAAAAAGAGCGCATTTGTTGCTCAGTACGGGGTTTTGGTTAGGGACAAGATCCCGATCAGCATTCAGCAATGGTTTAAGCCGGCTACAGAAGACCCTGAGGTGTCTTATGTCAATGATATGCAGAAAAATGATCTTTGGACTGAGCTGAAGTCAAATTTCACCCTACCGCCAGAGGATAATCCAGAGAAGCCAGTTAAAGAGCAATTAATCAAGTCTTTTGCTCTTAAGAGGATGGAAGAACTATTCAGGAGGTGGAAGAAAGAGCTAAATAAGTTTGTCGAAAATAATGAGACACCAGAATTCAAGGGAAGATATGAGAAGATCGGAGATCACTGGCCCGCATTTGTGGCCCACAAGACATTAGAAAAGAGTAAGAAGATGTCGGCGACAAACAAGCAAAATGCTGCGAAGAAGAAGCATCACCATCGCACGGGGTCAGGTGGCTACCTTGTAGCCCGGCCTAAGTGGGCCAAGACTGAGAATGATCTGGTTGATAAAGGGATCGAACCAGAGACAATTAACTGGCCAGACCGTTGCCGGACTTGGTTCTTCGGGGCTGGCAGAACCTTGGACCCTGTAACAGGGAAGTGCATTTGGACGAACGATCAAATGTACATACCAGTCAGGAAGCTTCAACACTATATCGAAGCAGCGCAGCAAGGGACGTTCTTTCCAGACAGAGAGAACGACGAGCTCACAATGGCCCTCGGGAATCCTGAGCACACTGGACGGACACGAGGCACGCCAGGCTCCATTCCGTGGAAGGTTGGGTTTCCGGACGCAGGCGATTACAAATCCCATGAGAGGAGGAAAAAAGTGCAGCAGACCCAAATGCAGGTGCTGCAAGCAAGGGTACAAGTGATAGAGGAACGAGAAGCAAATCGCAGTAAACGTACTGCCGAAGCTTCCCCCGAAGCTACCCCGCCATCTCAGCGGAGAAGCAGCGTGGCTTCCACCGAGCTGCTTCAGCCGGAGCATGCCTTGACGGCTCCTGCCAGCTATCCCGTGGATGCTATCACGGAGTCTTAAAATTGCCACCTTATGACGCAATGGATGAATTTGAAGGTCAAGGCGGCTGTTGGCTCTGTTTATCCTACTGAACCCGGCGCAACTTTTCACTGCCGGCCGATTCCAGAAGGATATGCTAGGGTGATGGTGGATGAAATAACGGAGGGATTTGAGGACCTCCAGCTTGACCACCCTACCGGTGAAGGGGAGACTAGGATGGGGTCTGCTCTGAAGACTCCATGCCTATGGCGGAAGGAGCTCATCAACCTTCCGAACTGGACGCCTCCGCCTCCTCCTCCTCTTCTGTCAAGTCAGGGCACTCCGCCTCCTCCTCCGGCGAGTCAGGGCACTCCGCCTCCTCCACCGCCTCCTCCTCCGGCGAGTGACGATCAGGGCACTCGACCGGCTCCTTCTCCAGCGCGTGGCGGCACTTCGCCTCCTTCTTTGCCAGTTCCGATGCGCCCGAGCATCCAGCCTCCTCCTTCTCCGCCTCGTCAGCAAGGGAGGAAGAGACCTGCCGCCGCTCCGGCTGCTCCGGCGCGTCGTAGTCCTTCTCCCCCGCCTCGTAAGCAAGTAAAGAAGACAACCGCTCTGTCTGCTCGGCCGGCGTCTAGCAGTACAGCCAGAGGCGGGAGGAGAACGCCGAGATCACACGAACCGAAGTGGATGACTGGTTTCAAGGGTTGAAAGCAAAGAGACATCCACTTCCGGAGGAGAAGGTAGATCCGGTGAAAGCGAAGCGCACTCTGGCTGCCCTGACAAAACCACCCAAGTCTCCGCCGAAAGGAAACTATGAGCGCATTATTGGAAAGGAATTTGCCGAAGCAGAGCGGTCGAGAAGTACTGTCAGTGATCAAAGGCTGAAAGAACGATGAGATGGGAAACAAATTGCCCAGCTCGGCGAAAAAGCGAAGCAATCGTGCCCCCCGCTCAAGGTGCCTAGCCACAACGTTGCTAATGATCCGAGGATGGTGCCCGGATATAGCAATCTTGCAGATTACCTGCCCTACGATGTACATTATGAACCCATGGAGGTGCAGATACAAAGATACGAGTACGGGAAGCCTCTCGTCAAAGATGAAAGATCTCTATCAACGATGATGCGAAGATTGCATGATTGGTACTTGAAAATCTGCAGAGACTCTGGGGGGAGGAGTACTTTGTATGTGAAAGTTAAAAAGGAGCATGACCTCGTTGGAATTGAACTGTTGCCTGTTCCATTTGAGGAGTTCTATCAGTTTTTCAATCAATTGGCCCTCGATAAAACAACGGTCGCCTGCTACTGTCTGTAAGCAGTACTACTTCTGTCATTAAGTCTCTCTATATAGCTCAACTCTTTCATTGCATGTATTTATAATCATCCTCACTATATTATGCAGACTGAAGATCGCCGAATTGAAGAAAAGACAAGTCGGTGATATTGGGTTCATTAACACATATCTCATAGATGCAACTCAGGTTAAATTTCATGCCGCAGCTACCGAGGCCAACTTGCTACGATCGTTGGTAATAAATGAAAACAAAGATATAATACTCTTTCCTTACAACTTCAAGTGAGTGTTACTGTCTTGTGCGTATTCGGTTTCCCTTATATATTAGTCAAGATTATAGTAATGTAATTGATGAGTTATGCATGCGTGTGCAGTTTTCACTATATTCTCTTAGAGATTAAGCTTGAGCAGGGACTAGTAACCGTCTTAGACTCAAGACGAAAAGATCCCCAGGACTATGCAGACATGACTCAAATACTCGAGAAGTAAGTTAAATCGATCATTATCCACCATATCAGCAACTTTGTTCATTTCCTGATATATCAAGTAATTGTTTTCTTTGTCCGGCAGGGTTTGGAGAAAATTCACCAGAAAATCTCCGAGACTGCCGAAGGAGCTGGAATTTAGACACCCAAAAGTAAGTACTATAGTAGCATGTTCCGCGCATCTACTAGTCATTCAAGCGCTAGTTTCATCAATACCATTTGGCATTCTTGCTTATCAGTTTGATTGACCTCTATTTCTTGTAAAGTGTTTGTGGCAGGAACAAGGGAATGATTTCTGTGGATACTACGTTTGCGAGTCCATCCGCCACACGACCTGTGAGCGGGGCTACACTGACGAACAATATGAAGTACGTAAATAACAACATTCACAATTTTATTTTATTACCATCATTTGTGTTGAGTTTCATTCATTCATATATATATGTATTGACCCCCTTCTTTAAATTAGATGTTTCGGAAGCGGGATGAACTCCTAGCACCAACTCGCATGCGAGCAATTCAAGAGGAATTGGTGGCATTCTTTCTTGACCACGTGATCCCTGAAGACGGAGAATACTATGTGGACCCTGAGTCCATATGATTATATTTGTAAGAGATAATTATTGTATATATGTAGCCGGTAGTGTCAGATAGATATACGAGAACTTGTTGTTCGACCAATCTCTCGGAGAAGGAGAGGTGGTCGATATCACTTCTCTCTGTATGCATATATGTTCATGACGATCTTCTGTTTCCTTCGTTTGCTTACTAGCTAGCTAGCGTGTCTAGTCCTCTCTATACGTATGTATAGTACGTAGCGTCGACCAAGCACGGACATAAGAGAGGGCACTTCTCTCTATTAATTATAGCTAGCTAACACAATATATGAAACACCTAAATTAACCCCCCAAAACCCCCAAACCCCCCCCCTTTCAAAAAAAAATAAAAACCCCAACCACAGAAATGCTGACGCATGGATGCCTATTGGTCCCGGTTGGTGCCACCAACCGGGACCAAAGGGTCTCCTGCCTGGGCTCCGCGCACAGGCCACGTGGAGGCCCATCTGTCCTGGTTCTGGATTGAACCGGGACTAAAGGGACAGGGCATTAGTACCGACCCTTTAGTCCCGGTTCCAGAACTGGGACAATAGGCCCTGTTTCTACCAGTGTCATCGCACACTCCCTATACTTTCGGGATTAGTGTTAAACCTAAAATAAATGTTATTTAGTGTTTGCGTTGAGCATGAATATGATTGGATCATGTTTATTGCAATACAGTTATTCATGTAAGTTAGAGAATAATTGTTGTTCTGTTTACATAAATAAAACCTTCTATGGTTATACACCCAATGAAAATGGTTTGTTGGATCTCGCTCGTGGTGATACACATTTTCATAATATTGAAGCCAAAAATTGCAAAGTTAATAATGATAGTACAACTTATTTGTGGCACTGCCGTTTAGATCATATTGGTGTAAAGCGCATGAAGAAAATCCATGCTGATGGGCTTTTGGAATCAGTAGATTATGAATCAGTTGATGCTTGCGAACCATGCCTCATGGGCAAGATGACTAAGACTCTATTCTCTGGAACAATGGAGCGAGCAAAAGATTTGTTGCAAATCATACATACTGATGTATGTGGTCCGATGAATATTGAGGCTCGCGGCAGGTATCATTATTTTATGATCTTCATAGATGATTTGAGCAGATATGAGTATATCTACTTGATGAAACACAAGTCTCAAACATTTGAAAAGTTCAAAGAATTTCAGAGTAAAGTGGAGAATCATCGTAACAAAAATAAAAGTTTCTACGATATGATCGCAGAAGTAAAATATTTGAGTTACGAGTTTGGTCTTCAGTTAAAACAATGTGAAATAGTTTCACTACTCACGTCACCTGGAACACCATAGTGTAATGGTGTGTCCGAACGTCGTAACCGTACTTTATTAGATATGATGCGATCTATGATGTCTCTTACCGATTTACCACTATCGTTGTGGGGAGACAGCTACATTCACGTTAAATAGGGCACCATCTAAATCCGTTGAGACGACACCGTACGAACTATGGTTTGGTAAGAAACCTAAGATGTCGTTTCTTAAAGTTTGAGGTTGCAATGCTTATGGGAAAAAGTTTCAACCTGATAAGCTCAAACCCAAATCGGAGAAGTGCGTCTTCATAGGATACCCAAAAGAAAATGTTGGGTACACCTTCTATCACAGATCCGAAGGCAAGATATTCATTGCTAAGAATGAATCCTTTCTAGAGAAGGAGTTTCTTTCGAAAGAAGTGAGTAGGAGGAAATTAGAACTTGCTGAGGTAATTGTACCTGCTCCCTTATTTGTAAAGTAGTTCATCATAGAAATCTGTTCCTCTGACTACTACACCAATTAGTGAGGAAGCTAATGATGATGACCATGTAACTTCAGATCAAGTTACTACCGAACCTCGTAGGTAAACCAGAGTGAGATCCGCACCAGAGTGGTACGGCAATCCTGTTCTGGAGGTCATGTTACTTGACCATGACGAACCTACGAACTATGAGGAAGCGATGATGAGCCCAGATTCCATGAAATGGCTTGAGGCCATGAAATCTGAGATGAGATACATGTATGATAGCAAAGTATGGACTTTGATTGACTTTCTCAATGATCGGCGAGCCATTGAGATTAAATGGATCTTCAAGACGAAGACGGACGCTGATAGTAGTGTTACTATCTACAAAGCTAGAATTGTCGCAAAAAGGTTTTCGACAAGTTCAAGGTGTTGACTACGATGAGAGTTTCTCACTCGTATCTATGCTTAAGTATGTCTGAATCATGTTAGCAATTGCCGCATTTTATGAAATCTGGCAAATGGATAAACAAAACTGCATTCCTTAATGGATTTATTAAAGAAGAGTTGTATATGATGCAACCAGAAGGTTTTGTCAATCCTAAAGGTGCTAACAAAATATGCAAGCTCCAGCGATCCATCTATGGACTGGTGCAAGCATCTCATAGTTGGAATATACGCTTTGATAAGTTGATCAAAGCATATAGTTTTATACAGACTTGCGGTGAAGCCTGTATTTACAAGAAAGTGAATGGGAGCACTACAACATTTCCGATAAGTATATGTGAATGACATATTGTCGGAGATAATATAGAATTATTCTGCAAAGCATAAATGAATGTTTGAAAGGAGTTTTTCAAAGAAAGACCTCGGTGAAGCTGCTTACATATTGAGCATCAAGATCTATAGAGATAGATGAAGACGCTTGATAAATTTTTCAATGAGTACATACCTTGACAAGATTTTGAAGTAGTTCAAAATGGAACGAGTCAAAGAAAGAGTTCTTGTCTGTGTTACAAGGTGTGAAACTGAGTAAGACTCAAAGCCCGACCACGGCAGAAGATAGAAAGAGAATGAAAGTCATTCCCTATGCCTTGGCCATAGGTTCTATAAAATATGCCATGTTGTGTACCAGATCTATTGTATACCCTACACTGATTTTGGCAAGGGAGTACAATAGTGATCTAGGAGTAGATCACTGGACAACGGTCAAAATTATCCTTAGTGAAATAAGGATATGTTTCTCGACTATGGAAGTGACAAAAAGGTTCGTTGTAAAGGGTTACGTCGATGCAAATTTTGACACTGATCTAGATGACCCTAAGTCTCAATCTGGATACATATTGAAAGTAGGAGCAATTAGCTAGAGTAGCTCTTTGCAGAGCATTGTTGACATAGAAAATTGCAAAATACATACGGATCTGAATGTGGCAGACCCGTTGACTAAACTTCTCTCACAAGCAAAACATGATCACACCTTAGTACTCTTTGGGTGTTAATCACATAGCGATGTGAACTAGATTACTGGCTCTAGTAAACCCTTTGAGTGTTGGTCACATGGCGGTGTGAACTATGGGTGTTAATCACATGGTAATGTGAACTATTGGTGTTAAATCACATGGCGATGTGAACTAGATTATTGACTCTAGTGCAAGTGGGGGACTGAAGGAAATATGCCCTAGAGGCAATAATAAAGTTATTATTTATTTCCTTAATTCATGATAAATGTTTATTATTCATGTTAGAATTGTATTAACCGGAAACATAATACTTGTGTGAATACATAGACAAACAGAGTGTCACTAGTATGCCTCTACTTGACTAGCTCGTTGATCAAAGATGGTTATGTTTCCCAGCCATTGACATGAGTTGTCATTTGATTAACGGGATCATATCATTAGGAGAATGATGTGATTGACTTGACCCATTCCGTTAGCTTAGCACTCGATCGTTTAGTATTCTGCTATTGCTTTCTTCATGACTTATACATGTTCTTATGAATATGAGATTATGCAACTCCCATTTACCGGAGGAACACTTTGTGTGCTACCAAACTTACAACGTAACTAGGTGATTATAAAGGTGCTCTATAGGTGTCTCCAAAGGTACTTGTTGGGTTGGCATATTTCGAGATTAGGATTTGTCACTCCGATTGTCGGAGAGGTATCTCTGGGCCCACTCAGTAATGCACATCACTATAAGCCTTGCAAGTATTGCAACTAATGAGTTAGTTGCAGGATGATGTATTACGGAACGAGTAAAGAGACTTGCCGGTAACGAGATTGAACTAGGTATTGAGATACCGACGATCGAATCTCAAGCAAGTAACATACCGATGACAAAGGGAACAACGTATGTTGTTATCTGGTCTGACCAATAAAGATCTTCGTAGAATATGTAGGAGCCAATATGGGCATCCAGGTCCCGCTATTGGTTATTGACCAGAGAGGTGTCTCGGTCATGTCTACATAGTTCTCGAACCCGTAGGGTCCGCACGTACGCTTAACGCTCGTTGACGATATAGTACTATGAGTTATGTATGTTGGTGACCGAATGTTGTTCGGAGTTCCGGATAAGATCACAGACATGACGAGGAACTCCGGAATGGTCCGAAGATAAAGATTGATATATGGGATAATAGTGTTTGGACTCCGGAATGGTTCCGGAATTCACTGGAAGGGGTTCCGGATGTTTCCCGAAATTTTTGGGTACGAGAACACTTCATTTGGGCCAAAGGGGAAAGCCCACAAGGTTTTTGGAAAGCGCAAAAGGAAGTTTTATGGAGTCTCGGGGCCAGACACCAGGGTCCCTGGCGTCTGGGTCCAGACGCCGGGAACCCTGGCGTCTGGCCCTGGAGTCCGAGAAGGACTCTTTCCTTTCGGGTGAAACCGACTTTGTGGAGGCTTTTACTCCAAGTTTCGACCCCAATGCTCAACATATAAATAGAGGGGTAGGGCTAGCACCCAAGACACATCAAGAAACACCAAGCTATGTGCCGGCTACCCCGTCCCCTCTAGTTTATCCTCCGTCATAGTTTTCGTAGTGCTTAGGCAAAGCCCTCCGGAGATTGTTCTTCACCAACACCGTCACCACGCCGTCGTGCTGCCGGAACTCATCTACTACTTCGCCCCTCTTACTGGATCGAGAAGGCGAGGACGTCACCGAGCCGAACGTGTGCAGAACTCGGAGGTGCCGTGCTTTTGGTACTTGGATCGGTCAGATCGTGAAGACCTACGACTACATCAACCGCGTTGATATAACGCTTCCGTGAACGGTCTATGAGGGTACGTAGAGAACACTCTCCCCTCTCGTTGCTATGCATCACCATGATCCTGCGTGTGCGTAGATTTTTTTTGAAATTACTACGTTCCCCAACACTAAGTTGGTTTCCCCTGACGAAGGCTATCAAAGCAGGTTGTGCGTCAACACATGGTTGTGTTGTGCAGCCTACTCTAAAGATCAAAATCACTGATTTGACCATCAACGACAAAGATCCTACTCTAGGGCCTCTTTGATGCGTAGGATCTCCAAAACGCATGAGAGGAAAGTGCAGAAATAGTTCGACATGTCATCTTTAGCAATACAAGACCGCATGAAGTTTTCATGAAATACTTTGAGGTTTTACGAAATGTCGAGGAGTAAGTTCAGCTTATTGCCGTATCGATTCTCGCAAGTGGGCCCAACATATTTATATGGATGACTTTTATGAAACTTTCGTATTGAAACTTCAACCTCATATTTACATTTTTTTTATTTTTATGGGCATGTTTTAGTGGCGAGAAGCAAATTTCAGCTTATCAGCGGATCAGTTCGTGTAAGTGGCTCATATGTACCAGCAGACACCCTTCTTAAAATACCGCTATTCAAAATTCCATCCTCGCGTTCACACTGTAAGAAAATTCTTTAACTTATCTAAAACTTCCGTAGATCAATTATGCATAGAGGGGATATTTGTTTGTGCATGTTTATGGTCCATTTGTTCATCTACGTCCCCCTAGTGTGTGAGACCCACAAATTCCATTTATCCTTATTGCTAGTAAGGAATTGATTTAGGCATATTTTAACTCACTAGTGCTTAGTTCAAAATTTATGATTTCAATTCGTGTGGCAGCCAAACAATCATATATCTTTTTCTAGCCACAATACTGGAATTCCTAATTCATGGTAGCCAAATGAGGTAAAATTCTGATTAGGGAAGAAAAGTTTATCTAAATTGCAATCCCACAACGTCAAAAAAAATCCTAAAGCTAAATCCTACAACGGTATTTCAGAAATACTTTCAATCAAAGAGGGAACTCATTTTGCAGCTAGAAGGGGAAAATCGAGTTACAAATAGACCACTAGCAAAAGCAAAAAAAAAAAGAGAACCAACCTGTCGTTGGCTTGTTATTAGGAGGGTGGTTGTACTACGCCCCCAGCCCAGTAGGGATGAAACTCGAGGTTTGACACTTGTTTGTTTCACAAAAGTGAAAAAACCCTAGTGAAGGGCGATATTTTGTGCGTTCATAAGAGTGGGTGTATGTGCATCTATGTGAGCGCCGACGCCTGTATTGTGTTTCTAAAAAAATCGTCCAAAAGAGAAAGCTAAGAAGAAATGCAACCTCCCTTAGATTTATTTTGCAAGATTGGTTTTCTTTTTTAGGGATCCCACACTTTATTAATTCGGAACAATATTCAAAGGGATACAAATGGGGTCATGAGGGGAAATAAGCCACAAGTGGAGACCCTATGGAAGCGAGGCAGACAATTTTACAAGATTGTGCATCTCCTGATTTGAAGGACGTCCTTCTGACATAAAATTACAACTAGCAAAATATGCTCTTCTATTATTTATCTTCTTGTTGACTCTAATATGAGGGCCTCCTACCCCCTTTTTTATGTCATCCATGGTTGGTTTGCAGTTACTAGAAATTACCAAGTGATTCAAATATATATCACCCGCAAGTGGCAAAGCCTCACGGCAAGCAATGGACTCTAAAACTGTAGGCTAATAACATCGGGTATAACAATTGCAGAGGACCCAAGGTACTGACCATCTTCATCCCTGCATACTACTGCCGCAGCTCCAATACGCCCATCATGGGAGATGAAGGAAATATGCCCCAGAGGCAATAATAAAGTTGTTATTTATATTTCCTTATGCCATGATAAATGTTTATTATTCATGCTAGAATTGTATTAACCGGAAACTTAGTGCATGTGTGAATACATAGGCAAAACAAAGTGTCCCTAGTATGCCTCTACTAGACTAGCTCATTAATCAAAGATTGTTAAGTTTCCTGACCATAGACATGTGTTGTCATTTGATGAACATGACACATCGTTATGAGAATGATGTGATGGACAATACCCATCCGTTAGCTTAGCATAATGATCGTTAAGTTTTATTGCTATTGCTTTCTTCATGACTTATACATATTCCTCTGACTATGAGATTATGCAACTCCCGAATACGGGAGGAACACCTTGTGTGATATCAAACGTCACAACATAACTGGGTGATTATAAATATGCTCTACAGGTGTCTCCGAAGGTGTTTGTTGAGTTGCCATAGATCGAGATTAGGATTTGGCACTCCGAGTATCGGAGAGGTATCTCTGGGCCCTCTCGGTAATACACATCACTATAAGCCTTGCAAGCAATGTGACTAAGGAGTGAGTTGCGGGATGATGCATTACAGAATTAGTAAAGAGACATGCCGGTAACGAGATTGAACTAGGTATGATGATACCAACGATCGAATCTCGGGCAAGTGACGTACCGATGACAAAGGGAATAATGTATGTTGTTATTGCGGTTTGACCGATAAAGATCTTCGTAGAATATGTAGGAACCAATATGAGCATCCAGGTTCCGCTATTGATTATTGACCGGTGATGTGTCTCGATCATGTCTACATAGTTCACGAACCCGTAGGGTCCGCACGCTTAACGTTCGATGACGATTTGTATTATGAGTTAAGTGTTTTTGGTGACCGAAGTTTGTTCGGAGTCCCGGATGATATCACGGACATGACGAGGAGTCTCAAAATGGTCGAGAGGTAAAGGTTCATATATTGGAAGGTAGTATTCGGACATCAGAATGGGTTCGAGTGGTTCGGGTATTTTACCAGAGGGAAAACTTTGTTTTTGCCACTCTAGTTTTTGCCAACTTTGCTTATGCCACTCTAGAATTTGACATCTCACTTTTGCCACTCTTAGCTTTTGACAATACATCACAAATGCCATTCCATGGCAAAAATGATAATTTTTCATTTCACTTTTGACACTCTTAGCTTTTGACATGTATCACAATTGCCACTCTAATTTTTTTGCTTTTGCCACGGAATGGCAAAAGTGATATATTGTCAAAAGCTAAGAGTGGAAAAGTGAAATGTCAAATTCTAGAATGGCATAAGCAAAGTTGGCAAAAACTAGAGTGGCAAAAACAAAGCTTTCCCTTTACCAGAGTACCGAGGGGTTACCGGAATCCCCCGGGGAAGTATAGGGCCTAGATGGGCCTTAGTGGAGAGAGAGGAGGGCCGCAAGGGGTGGCCACGCCCCCCCATGACAGTCCAAATTGGACTAGGGGAGGGGGTGGCGCCCCCCTTTCCCTCTCTCTCTCCATCTCCTTCCTTTTCCCCTCCACTGAAGAAAGGGAATGGGGTGGGGGGCGAATCCTACTAGGAGTGGAGTCCTAGTAGGACTCCCCCATGGCGCGCCCCTCCTGGCCGGCCGCCTCCTCCTCCCCTCCTTTATATACGGGGGCAGGGGGGCACCCCAAGGCACATCAATTGCTCTCTTAGCCGTGTGCAGTGCCCCCCTCCACAGTTTACTCCTCCGATCATAGCGTCGTAGTGCTTAGGCGAAGCCCTGCACGGATCACATCACCATCAACGTCACCACGCCATCGTGCTGACGGAACTCTCCCTCAACCCTCTGCTGGATCAAAAGTTCGAGGGACGTCATCGAGCTGAACGTATGCTTAACTCAGAGGTGCCGTACGTTCGGTACTAGACCGGTTGGATCATGAAGACGTTCGACTACATCAACCGCGTTAACCTAATGCTTCTGCTTTCAGTCTACGAGGGTACGTGGACACACTCTCCCCCTCTCGTTGCTATGCATCTCCTAGATAGATTTTGCGTGATCGTAGGATTTTTTTTTTGAAATTGCATGCTATGTTCCCCAACAGGACATACCCCCATCTACATGAAATTTAAAATGACCATTCAGAGTGGGTTTCCAACAACTTCGCGTTGTTATCACAGGTTCACGCCTAGCCGAAGTTGAAGCCCTAGCAATGTTGAGTCCATCCAACTCAGCAAGTGATGCATGCGTACTGTGCACATGCATGATACATACATATGGAAGAAGGGTGTGGCTTGAAGTTATTTTCCCAATGAGCCTCGCCTTTTTCCATACCAATCTTTACTGAATCAATGCCTATGGTAAACCCATGGCAGGCTTCCAATCCTCAGACACATAGTTTTTTTTCTTCCTATGGAAGAAAGAAAGGCTATCTTGCCTATGCGTCATCCTACTCCTGCTCTCCTAACATGACAACCTCATGGTCGTTAGTACTGGGGGGATTGTCAGATCAAGCGAGGATGACATGGCGATGGAAGCATCCTTGTGTTGGACTAGTCTTTTTTGACTCCATTGCCATGAGCCGTTTGTTCTGGCGTCAGTGTGGAGCACTGGAGGTTATTCAGGAGTGGTTGGCTGATGATGATCTACATCTGCGTTAGTTGGAAGTCGTTGGATCCGTGGTTGAAGGATGGTGGGTCAGGTTTTCTACTTCGATATCGTCATGCTGGGTGTCAAATCTAGAGTTCGATGGCATGTTTGGGGTACTGTCTAGCTAGATTATTTTAATGAAAATGGCTTTGTCTTTGGTGAGTTACTTTGGAGGTATGGGAAGCTACAGATCGGCCATGGATTCACTTTGAGCTCGGATAAAGAGGTGCTCTATCTCTTTTTTCTTCTTTAGTGGTTGTTGTGGGCCGAAGGCAGGTGAAGAATGTTAGCATAAAGCTCCGATGAACTTTTTATCTTGATTGTACACAAAATTCTTGACTGGTGGTCATTTTGGGTATTGTTAGGGCTCTGTTATCTTTTTAGTTTTGTAAGGTTGGAGTTTACTTTGCTGATACCATACTATTTGTTTTATGGGTGAGACTCAAATTATCTTTAAAAGCCTCACCTTTTGCGTATGCTACATTAGGACATGTACAATAATTCTATCTTAGAAGTGTCACCTTTGATAAATGTTGAGTTAGGGGAGTGAGAAACCATAAGAAAGTGCATGGCTTTTCCTTTTTGCAGAACAAAGGGCCGATACAGATCAGAAAAAAGAGTTTACAACAAGCCCTTCATTGTGAGGGGCACCTACACAACTAATAGCAATCCAAGAAGACGTGCGAAGACTAGTTCTAGCATAACGAGAAAGTTTGTGACTAAACTTATTCTGCTCCCTACCAATCTTCTTGAAAAGAGTGTGTCTTTGTGAAGCAAGGTTCTTCGCTTCCTGGATTAGAGTTGTGTATCGCATTCTGTGCTGGCTTCTTTTAATTAAGAGATGATTTCTTAAATAATATATGTCTCATCACATATTTAGAGATATCTAGTTATAGAAGATAAGTGATGCAGAGTATCCTATGGACATTACCATGTCAAGAGTCCGTTTGACAAGTGACTCCTGTGACATCTACTTCATACATACAAAGGTGAATCATCTCCTTTCCACGTGTCCACTTGTACCCTTCGAGGATGATATACTACTTGACCCCTCTCTCATGTGCATACATAGGTGTGCGCGGAGGTATACATTCATCGTGGAGGAGTCCAAGCGCAAGAGAAAAACTACACCATCCATGATGGAAGCCTAGAAGCGAAGAAGGAACCAGCCAAGAAGAAGACAGCAGCTCCCAAGCGACCCCGTGCGCACGGACCCCCCAACCCCGTGCCCATGGGCCTCCCAGGCTGGACAGTCCTGAAGACCCCATGTGCACGTGCATGTACCATGCCCACGAGACCCCCGTGTCCACGGGCCTCATAGACCCCGTGCGCACGGGCTACCGCGTCAGGTCACTGGAGACCCCGTGCGCACGGCTCCACTTACCCCGTGCACACGGGGCCCCCTGTAGGTTGCTGCGGGCTTTGCCCATGTAATCCCCATTTCATCCCTCCTTACCCCTTCATGCCTTGGACCTATATATACTTCTCCATCTCCTCCGTTTAGACTTAGCTAAGAATAGATCTAGATATTAGAGCTTAGCTCATGTACCTCCCCTTGTGGGATTCCTCCTCTTGAGAGAGAGAGAGAGAGAGAGAGAGAGAGAGACTCCATTGGAGTTCAAGGCCTCCTTTGGAGAAGATCCCTAGGGATTCAAGACCTCCTTGTGGGAAGGATCTATCTAGATCATGAAGACATCATCTCCTTTGGATTTGAGATGAACTTTACCATGTATCTTTGTTTCCCTTTGATTGTTCCTGTACCTTGTGAATCTCGTGTGTTTGTTGGTCTAGTAGATGTGTGATTGGACTTGTTCTTCAGTGTTCCTCTTGTGATTTCCCTTTATGTTCTTCGTGTTCTTCTTGTTCTTCGGGGAATCCCCTCCAATTCGTGACCACTTAGGGTTCCACTCTACAACAATAAGACTAACAAATAACCCATTGTAGATTACATGGTGAATTTAAGATAAAACTGTCTTATCAATCTGCCCTTAAATGCTAGTGAAAGTGAAAGTACCTTACCTTTTCTGTATACTACATTAAATGCTAATTTTAGAGCATGATTACATTTTCTCCTTTAAATTTGCGTTGGTGGTAGGTGAAAAGAGTGGTACCTAGGTGGCTTAAGTGGAAACATAACAGACTTTCAATTAAGCTATATGAGGCTCTCCCATTAAATGATAATTTTGGTTTGAAGGAACCACCCATCCTTGGCACGTCCTCGTTGGCCTGAATAAGAGGAGACCGATCCATCATCATTCATCATCATACATAGTTCATTGAAGCCAAGCCTGGTCCAGCCGGAAATGATGGGGGTTTAAAGGGAGCGAAAGAAAAGTGACACCAGCTAGCCGGCCGGCCGGCACGGGATTAAATGCCGCGCCGCGCTCTCGCGGGATCGTTCAAGTCTTAGATCGACCTTATTAGCTTAGGCCCTGCCACGACAAAAAAACGTGGGATTTGATCGGGCCTGTTTCGTGTCTTCTAGTCCATTAATCGATCTCAGATCACGCGCCTCGCCAATTAAGAGTGGAAAGAGACGGCCATGGCATCAAGCAAGCGACCTATGTACCTGGACCAGATTTATCTGCCGATGCATGCAGGGCAGATGAGTGTCGAGTGCCGGTAGTTAATAAACCCCCGAAGTGATCACATACTCCAAACGAGATATAATCATATAATCCAAGATCTAGCTTAGCCTGCTTCGGGATGGATTATACTGCATGCCCGCAAGTAGACAGTGGGAGTCACGCGATGCTGAGCCGGATCAGTCGCCCTCAGTATCGTCAGTGCGTCACATGCATGGCTCGATGATAGTCTACAGGCACAAACGGCCAGCGACGATCCATGGAGATGGAAGACCAGCTAGCCGGCCGGCGGCCAACGCATGCGCATCACTGTTCACTGCAGCGGCGGCAGGAGCACGATCGAGCACGAGGAGCTGAGCACTCGGTTTCATGCAGATGCAGATGCAGGGGAGGATGACAGACAGGAACACCGGTAGCCGGTAGGTGAGCTACCCTACGAATACAATCGATCAATAATGCTTCCTCGACAGTAACAGGATCGTCCGAGCCGTCTACAGCGGAGCAGGAAGAAGTTGGCCCGCCCGTGGTCCCGCTGCCTGCTACAGCAGCAGGGTCGACGGCTACTTCCATCGATCGGTCTGGCCTGTAGCTTCCATGACCGGCCCGTCCAAAAAACCCATGCCTCGTTTTGTCTACTCAGCTCAGCATCACCAGCCATGCAAGCAACCACATGCACATGAGCAACAACATACGGTACGTACGTACACCTCCAGGCGAGTGCGATGCTCGAGGTGGTGGTGCCGTGGGGGTGGTCCGTTTCACCACAGTCCACACTTGGGCAGACAGAGATGATATATATGCATGGCACCAGTAGTGGGAAGGTCAGGAGTGCTCATGGGGATGCAGAATCAATGAAATGGGTTATGATGGAACTCGCGTACGCGTGCTGCAGGAGATCCATCGATGTGCTACAGGGCTAGCTGCTGTGCATGTGCATACGAGGATATATGAGCGTTTGCGTGCATTGCACCATGGGCGGGCGGGGGAGGAGAAAGACTACTACGGAGGTCGAACTGGGGGTACCTGAGAGGAGAGGACAACAGCCCGGCTACTGTCTTTTTTTTAAATCTATCTATCTATCTATCTATCTATCTATCTATCTATCCCTAAATCTGGAGTTTCATGGTGCGTCGAGGACTACGGAGGTCGCCATGGGCCCCGCATATAATGATGCATGTGGCTCGTTGAGAGTTTTGTGTCCATTTATAGAAACCCAACCACCCCGGACACATGCCAAGTACACTGGTTCGATGTACTCCAAAACTTTTTAAAGGATTTAGTGGGCGGCGATCTGACACATCATATGATATAATGAAATCCTGGTAATTCGAACTTCAAAAAAAAAAGACTAGGTTCTACCCATGTAGCGTAGAATAGTTTGATTTACAAAACTCACATCTATGTAGCTCTACTAATAGGCCCGCCGGTTTTCTCGGTTTTGAAAAGGTTCTGCTTGGTTTTTAGATTTTCTTTCTTTTCCATGTTTTCTCTACCAGCTTTAACAGTTTTTCCATTGGTTTCATACCTTCTTTACTTTTTTATTTTACGTTTTATTTTTCCTCTCTTTTCCAAATTTTAATTCATGAATATTTATTATAAATCATGGATATTAAAAAATTATTTTTAAATTCATGAACATTTTTTGTAATCCATGACCATGACACTTATTTTGGATCAGAGGGAGTAGCATTTTTTAATTCCATGGTTTTTCTAAATTTCATGGATATCTTAAATGTTTAAGGCTTTTTAGAGTTTTTAAACATTTTAAATTTTGAAAACCTTTTTGAATTAGGAATACATTTTGTAATTCAGGAATATTTTCAAAAATCCAGTTTTTCAAATCACAAAATTTATTAAAATTCAAGATGTTTCCAAAAAATATAAATGAACAACTTTTGATTTAACAAATATTTTCAAATAATAAGAACTGATAGCCGATTCTTCTGAGCTAAACCTGCGAGCAGAGTAGGGAGCCGAGCTAACCAAGCGAGAGTTTCATGTGCCCGCCCATTTGAGCGTAGTAGCAGCAATTTCACAGTTTCAACATGCAAATAGGAGCTCCCAAGCGGCTCACACAAGCACCACCTGCTGACACTAAGGCCAAAACGTGTAAAGACAACACAATCATGCACCGAAAAAAATCCTCTTTTCTTTCAGAACAAATACTATTTCGAATAACATCTGACACGATATATGGACACATAGACAATTGCTAAAACATAATTAAAACCAAAGCCATTCAGTTGAAACCAAAACTAGCAGTCAATCCAATAACTTGCTAGATAAAAACGATTTAAATCCATGAGTGAAGAACGGCGCAATGAAGCATGCATTTGCCTCTAACCTACATCTGAAGTGGATTCCACTCACTTTCACAGGTGCAAATTGGATGTTAATGTGCATGAGTGTGATCTTTAAGTTTGTTCGCTATTCATTTTGTTGCTTGTGTTAGTTCCAAACCTTATAAATTAGATTCTTTTAACAAGGGAAGGGTCCAGAAGGACCTGGTACTACATTAAATCAAAGCGGTGGAGCAGAAAAACTTATAAGCAGGACCCTAAGAAACTCACAATTATACACAAGTCCATGAAACTTGTAATGAGGACCCCTAACAGAAATGCCAGAATGCAATCATGCCCGAAATTACTCTCGAGCAACACCAATCTCCCTAGCCCCGGGAATGGGGCCACTTGATCCGGCAAGACCTCAAAAGCTACATGTCGTGGACACCACCTTAATGCAATACTGTCTCCCCTTTTGCATCATGACCGTGAAAAAAAGAACTTTGCCACCCTTCAGCCATAAAGTTGATGGCTCATCGGAGGAGACTGGTCATCGACCAAGATCGTCAACACTTCTTCAAAATCACCATCCTTGATGATCACAGTCCCCGTCTATTGCATTACCTCGCCTTGACTATTTCTTCTCCAACTCGAGTATGTACACAACGGCCGAAGATGCAGAACACCCATGGCAGAGCAATCAAGAATCAACTGTTGCATTTGCCACCACACCCTCCTCTGCCGATTGGACCAAATGCGGTTGTCGATTGGCAACAACTGCAGAATAACTCAATTGGCCGACATATGGTTGTCCTTGGGCAGTGATTTAGTATCATGGAAAGTCAAGCCTTCTAGAGTTTTCTCCACCAGATCCTTGCACAAAGAAATCTTCAAAGCAACCCCTCAAGTGAAAATGATAGGGATTTGGTAGACCAAATTCCAACTAAAATCATAATATTTTTGTGGCTACTGAACAGGAACAAAATTCCTGGTGGGTACCAAGTGATCAAAATACATTGCTCAAACGATGGCAAAGGTGTCTGGTGTGGAGAGATAAGAATAGCGAGCACATCCTATTCTGATGTATCATAGAAAGATGTTCGTAGAGTGTTATCCATGAGACAGCGGGGTGCACATGGAACCCGACCGGGTTTGTGGATTTTTATCAACTTATTCATGGGACGAGTGGCAAGGATAGCATGCTTTGTTCTGTTGGCTCTGTGGTGCTTGCTTTGTTGTTATAGACATCGTGTAATAAAGCTCTTATGAAGGGGCATATGTTTAAACACCCAGAGGATCTCATTTATAAAAGGATGTGTTATTGCAGCTGTGGAAACCTATGGGACACTGTAGCACCATCCGCTCATTGACAAAATCCTGTAGCACCATCCGCTCATTGACAAAATCCGAACAAATTGTCAGGAGCTTCGTGCCACATGGCGACAAGCAAGATAGTCAGAATTCGATCACCACTAGGAAAAAGCCTACTAATGGCGCACCTGTTTTGGCTACTAATGGCGCATTACAGGTGCGCCATTAGTATCCCACAGGTGCGCCATTAGTATCTGGTATACTAATGGGCACCTCATGGAAGTGCGCCATCCATTAGTAACCATTTTTTTAATTTTTTTTCATTTTTTCTTAATCTCAGGTCACTATTTCACATATGAGATATCCAACACACACACACACATATATATATATATATATATATATATATATATATATATATATATATATATATATACAACAAGCATCCATATAACAATCATATCCAACACACAAGTTTCATCATATATACATACATAGCCAACACATAGTTCCATCCTTACATATTACAAAAGTTTCACATTGTTCATCCAACACCGTTATCCATCAATTCACAAAAGTTTCACATTGATAAAAAATAAAAACACAAATGGAAAAGAAGCACTCCGTCCATGCAAGCTTCCGTGAATTAAATCAAATCTGCAAAATGATAAACAAGAAGTTAGAAGAAGAAGAAGAAGAGAAGAAGAAGAAGAAGACTAGAAGAATACTAGAAGAAGAAGAACACTGCTAGAAGAATACTAGAAGAAGAATAAGAAGAATAAGAAGAAGACTATAAGCTTATTATGTAAACTTGATCATTTTGTGCTAACATAAGTAATTTTGGAGCTAACCTATAGGAAACTAAGCATATAAGCTCTCTAAGTTAGCATATTAGAGCCAACTTATGTAAAATGAAGCTAACCTATGCCATTTTGGAAAAGAAGAAGAATAAGAAGAATAAGAAAAAGACTATAAGCTTATTATGTAAACTTGATCATTTTGTGCTAACATAAGTAAATTTGCAGCTAACCTATAGGAAACTAAGCATATAAGCTCTCTAAGTTAGCATATTAGAGCCAACTTATGTAAAATGAAGCTAACCTATGTCATTTTGGAAAAGAAGAAGAATAAGAAGAAGACTATAAGCTTATTATGTAAACTTGATCATTTTGTGCTAACATAAGTTATTTTGGAGCTAACCTATAGGAAACTAAGCATATAAGCTCTAAGTTAGCATATTAGAGCCAACTTAGGTAAAATGAAGCTAACATATGTCATTTTGGAAAAGAAGAAGAATAAGAAGAAGACTATAAGCTTATTATGTAAACTTGATCATTTTGTGCTAACATAAGTAATTTTGGAGCTAACCTATAGGAAACTAAGCATATTAGAGATAACATAGGTAACTATATATATATATATATATATGTATGTATGTATGTATGTATGTATGTATGTATGTATGTATGTATATATCATTTTGGAGATCTGACATACCTGACATAGTTCAGTTCTCATTGTTCTTCTCCTTCTCCTTCCTCAGCCTGATGCGCCAAGAGCGGCGAGGCGGTGGAGGCAGCTGTGGGATGTAGTCTTCTACCATAATTGGCGTGGTCATGTCGCCCAGTTGTGGGATCGCTGGCGCCACCACCGGTGCGTGGTCATTGTCAGGCACCACCACCATCGTGAGGCCACCTTCAGGCAGGACGGGCACGACCATCGCTAGGTCATCCTCAGCCACCACCATCTCTTGCCCATGGTCAGCCACCACCATCTCTTGCCCTTGGTCAGCCACCACCAGGGCTAGTTCATCCTCAGCCTGATGCCCATCGTCATCCTGCAGATCCTCATCCCCACTCTGCTCCTCTTCTCCCCCACTCCAGTCCGGATCATCCTTCTTGTTGTCTTTGCTGCTGCCAGAATCGTTGCTGCTTTCGCTAAAGCCAGAATCGCTGTTGCTTTTGCTACAGCCATAATCGCTGCTGCTTTGGCTGTAGCCAGTGTCGCTGCTGCTGCTCCCATTGCCTGTCCAAATGCAACAATGACCGTTAACAATCGATGTGAGACAAAGCCAAATGTAGAGGAATAAGAAGAGGAAGAGCGCACTGGCATCTTCGTCGTCAGCGTAGCGCATGCGACACATAGTCGCGTTGAAAACCTTCATGATGAGCATTGTGGCGTCATCGTCGTACATGAAGAGAAGAAAGTACCCGGTCCGCAGGTCGTAGGCACTGTAGAACTTCTCCCAGCCACGGCACAGGTACATGTGGCCCTCCTCGATCACCAACTCCACGTCCCACAGCCTGCGAACCCCACTGCCGGCCTGTCGGAGCTTCACATTATCTAGCGGATCTTCACCCAGCATGTTCATAAAAGTGTCAGGCAGCCTCTGCAATTTGGGACAAGGAGTGATGTAGCAAACAACAGAGTTATCATAATGAGATGGGTGAAGGGGAGATCTCTCGCTTTATATACCTGCCTCGTGGCTGATACGGAAGTCCCAAGTATGATACTGAAGAACTCGAAAGCATCCAACTCGTACTCCGGTGAGGCAGAGCGGCGGTGGCTGCTTCCCCTCATCTCTGATAAGCAGTAGAAGAGACCAATTAGTACCCTTACAACATTATCATACAACATTATTGCAGCATAAATTTTGAGCAGAAGATAATCAACTACACCAATGCACTTCCGAAGTTCCTGCTTCCCACCCATGATGTTGTTAAGCGAGGACTAGTGCCAAATGCATTTTCGGTACGAAAATACATCACAGGCCACTATGTTATTTAATATCATTCTTCTCGAAGACTAATGATTGTTACATCCTACTAAAATGATGTTATGTCCTCAGAGATGTCTCGTTGCTTATCAGGAAGCAGCAAATAAACACTTGAAAAAAGCTCTCGTCCTCGAAGATGCATTCTTGGTTATATTACCGTTTTGAGTTATGTTGTTTTGTTATTTTATTTGAAGACATGAAGGGTTACTTATTTTAAGATGCTACTCCTAAGAAAGGTCAACTTTTCGATCATCAGCCTCTACAATTAAACAATGATGCATTCTTCCTTTTCCTTTCCAGCTTCTTCTTCTCCACCTCTCTTCTTTTCTTGTTCTCCTTTTTCTTTCTTCTCCTTCCTCCTCCTCCTCTTCTCCTTCCTTTCTTGTTCTGTTTTTCAACTTTCTTCTTATTCTTCTTCCTTTTTTCCTTTTTCCTCTTCTTCTACTTCTTCTTCTTTTTTTCAACTTTCTTCTTCTTCTAATTATCTAAACCTAAATCTAGCACTAACCTAAACCAACCACTAACCTAAACCTATCAATAACCTAATTAAACCTAAACAACAAAGAAAAACAGTAGAAAAAAACAAAAAAATGCTCACCTTGGCTTCGGGGGCAGGGGGTGGTGGTGGACGGCCGCGGTTAGGGCAGCGGCGGCGGGCCTGGCTCCGGGGGGGGGGGGGGGGGGGGGAGGGGTCGCGAGGCGGACGCAGGGGGCCCGCGACGAGCCTGGCTCCGGGGGCGGTGCGGGCGCAGGGGCGGCGGCGAGCCTGGCTCCGGGGGCGGCGCGGGCGCAGGGGCCGACGGGCAGGTGGTGGGGGCGGCGGGGCACCAGGTGGGGTGCCGTTCGGGCGACGGGGTGGGGCGCCGTTCGGGCGACGGTGCACCGGGGCGGTGGCGGGTGGTGGGGGCGACGGGGCGAGGGGCGGTGGGGCCAGGGGCGGTGGCGGGTGGCGACGGCGGCGGCGGGTGGTTGGGACGGTGGGGCGACGGGGCGAGGGGAGGTGGGGCTCGGCATTACTAACAATTTTTTTTTATTTTTTTCAAAACTACTAATGGCGCACGGTGGGTGTGGTGCGCCATTACTATGTCAACTAGTAATGGCGCACTATACCACGGTGCGCCATTAGTAACAATTTTTTTTTCAAAACTACTAATGGCGCACCACACACCAGGTGCGCCATTAGTAATATATTACTAATGGCGCACCAACACATGGTGCGCCATTAGTGGCCATATCATCTATAGCCCTTTTCCTAGTAGTCTGACTTGATTCCTAGAAACCTACGACTTCACGAGCCTACGGAAGCGTGTCGATGCAAGTCCCACTATGGATCTGGATTAGGTAGAAGCCATGTTGAGCCGTGATCCAAATCACAGAATCCTATACAAAACTGTAGAATCCCGACTATGCTATGGACCATGTCCAATTCTACTAATTTATCTAAATCGTTTGTTTAGATTTAGCAGAATCGTATGCCATCATCCAAACCCCTTTTCACATGCATCATGGCCCTTTATTACCCTCCCAAGCCTAAACACTCAGCCGCCGACACCGTTGATCTTGCCCTCAGAAACCCTGGATCAAACCTGAGGATCAGACTTGTCGACAAACTGAATTGGAATGAGATGGAGGAAGTGTCAAGATTAATCGCAGAAGGAGAGCAAGACCCTTCAAAGTTTAGCACTGCAGGCCAGCTATACAAGTGATCGGCTATTCACATACTCTAGAAAGCACCCAAGTAAATTTCGTGCGCTGAAGACTTAAACGTTCTATATATTTTCCTCTCATATATGCTCCATACATGCAAGCTAGATAGTAGGTTAGCTATGAAAAGAAGTGGAATACAGCTAGCATTGATGTGTATGTCTTTTTGCTCTATATTTAGTATTAAAACTCCATAGAACCCATATAAATTTCTGGTGTGGATACAAAATATCTTATTTGAGTAAATCTAGCTAGTGGAATCCTCGAGTCCACGACTTGATACTACGACTTGATAATGTCGAAGGGAAATCGATCCGACTGCAAATCCCGACTCTGACTACCTTGACGACAAGACAACATAAGCTAGGGAAGCTTTTTGCCCGGTGTAAGAGCGTGCTACTGGGCGGCTCATGGGCATCATTTCGCCTTTGATTAGTATTTTTGGTCTCTTCCGTTGCTTGTTTTGGTCTCTTCCGACCATGTACTGAACCTTTTTTAGTTTCCTTTTGAGACTTTATTTGTAAATTTTAAGGGCTTCAGTTTAAGGTTGGGCGACCACCTTCTTGCTAAAAAACTATATCGATGGATGCATGACCTATGCGATGATGCCACTTTATTGAGATTATTGGGAAGCCTTGATGGCATCGTATGTCATCTTAGCTAAAGAAATCTACCGGGGCTTCATGGGGTAGAGGCCTCTCTCGCATCTACCTTGTAGAAGAATTAGTTTCGTTGCCTGATCATTAGTAGAATACAATTTGAGAATCCTAATTACTCCTTTCGTTCCAAAATTATTAAAGTTATTGGCTTGTGCAAAGTCAAACTTGTTTATCTTTGACAAACTTTATAGAAAAATGTGCCAACATCTACAAAACAAAATACACATAGTACGGAAACATATTTCATAAAGAATCACGTTTTAGATGTCAACATATTTTTCTATAGACGTCGTCGAACTTAAACAAGTTTGACTTTGGACAAGCCCAGAACTTCAATAATTGAAACGGGGTACTAGTAATTAAGCTTTCAAGAGGAAATAAGTTCTTCTTGGCACCAGAAATATACAGATCATTTTTTAGACTAGTAAATGTGTACGTGCAATGCACGTTGATATTAGGTAATATATTAATTACACGTAAATATTAGGCAGAATATTATTTGCGTATTAATTATGTGATTAGCATTGGCATTAATATTCGGTATGATATTAACTACACACTAAACGTGTTGAACGCTCATCATTGAAGCAGTCTGAGTCGTTGGATTGACCTGATTTGACGGCCGAGATTTGTTGGATCTGCCCCTTTGGGTCTTTTTATATTGGTATAGATATAGATATAGATGAAGTTTATTAGATGAGGTATATGAACAGCGGCGCTTCCTATGTAACAAATGTCTATGCCTGTCCCGTTGGGTGTGCGTCTTATCGTAGCCGGTGTACCGGTTTGTGTCAACGTACGAACATATGGCCGAGCAATATAGCGGCATGGAGCACCAACCGATCTACTCCGTACATTATATACACACATCTACATCAAGCTGTTGTAGTTGTAGTGCTCCTCCTGCACCTGCAGCCCTAGCTCCATCAGCGTGCCGCCACACTGATCCTCGACGCCGTCTCTCAAATCCACCGCTGCACTGCGGCCGCCCTGGAGTTGCTGGCTGGCGTCGATGATATTTTCGTAGCTCAGCAGCTGTGGCATGCCGGCGAAAACGTCCACATTGCTGAGCGAGACGCCTGCTGCGCCGTGGGTGTGGTGATGATCCCAGGGCATGAGCTGGTAATGGTGGCCTCCGACGCCAAGGGAAGGGAACGGCGCTGTAGGCGAGTGGTGATACTTATCCGGATCGTGGCACGACGAGGAGCTTACGTAGTTGGTTCCGCTAAGGGCAGCAGCCCTGCGAGCCATGACGCCGCCGACGAGCTCCTCCTCGCCGTCCATGGCGTACTCCATATCGGCTTTCTTTTTGTGGAAAACTCTGCACAGCACCCAGTCCTCCTGCACAAAGAAAATTCCAAGAAATATGCATATTAGCATCGCTTATCAATTAAAAACACAGATAACATCAGATTTATATTGCTAGAGCTTGGCAATTGAACCCACCTTCGGTGGGGAGTGAGGGTTCTCGAGGCGGAACTCGTGCATGACCCAGCAGGTCTTCGTGCCGTTGGGGGCACGGCCGCGGTAGAACACGAGGGTCTTGCGCATGCCGACAATGGCGGCGCGGCCAGAGCGGGATGACGACAACCTCGGGCTGCGGATGATGCGGTCCTTGCCGGTGGCCTTCCAGTAGCCAGACCTGGTGGCGCGGTTCGTGCGCAGCCCCGTCGCGTACTTGCGGTCGCGGAAGCTGAAGAAGTACCACTCGTTTGTGCTCAGCTTCGCCACATCTGCATACCACCATGCCCAGCCAGACGCACAGTTAGCAACAGAAGCTTCAGTGGACGTCCCCGTCCCCCCCCCCCCCCCCCCCCCCCCCAAAGCGTATACGCAAACGTATGTGCGTATTTCTTGGTAGAAGGTTATATCTTTTAAGTAATAATAAAGCGCCCCTTTCCGAAAAAAAAACTTGGTAGAAGTGCCCATATAGGGGAGGGGGTGGGGCAAAAAAGGTGATATGAGGTGCCAGTTGCAAGCCAATTCCTTTAATCCAAAGAATTTTACATACCGTTCCACAGAGTTAGACACAATAATTAATCCAAAGAATTTTAAAGTGGTAGCCCACTTAAAAATCTTAAGAGAAACTCGTGCTAGAAGCAACACAGTACTTGCAGGAATTGCATAGGATCGAGATTGCATATATATGCATGCATATACAACCAGTATGACAAGTTGATGAGTAGTACTACTAATTTAGAGCACTAATTAACAAAAACGGGGACAGGCCCCAATTGGAGCCAATAAAACACGGTTGCATGCTTAGTAAATCATTCCATGGAATGAAGTTAAAGTAATTAAGAGATATGTAGCTTGCTGGAGAGGGACTAACAACATATTGGATCGAGATTGATCGACTAACTAGTAATTAATATATTTTCTCAAGAGGGACTAGAGATGTAAAAGCTCTATTTTCTTAGTTGAAAATGGGGCCCTGTCTGTGTTTTGATTTTCGGCCGAAAAAAATGGATTCGGCCGAATTTCGGCCATCTCGGCCTGGGGCGAAAAGTATATTTAGGCCGAAATTGCTCAAATTTGGTAAATTTTGGTCAAATTTAAGTCAAATCGCAGTCAAAATTTGATCAAATTTCAGCCGAAATTTTTAAAAATGGCCGAAATTCGGCCATCTCGACCTAGGGCGAAAAAAAGCTCAAACTGAAAATCAAAACACAGGGCCCTGTAGCCTCCTCTGATCGAAAAGAAAACCCAACTAACTGTGGTAAGTAATAGTAGTAAGAACTAAGAAACTGACCAGGCAGCTCCCATGGCTCGTGGACGTGCAGATCGACCTCCACCATGGATCCGGCGACTCCTCCGGAGAGGCGCTGGTTGGCCACCTTGCCGTGCAGGTAGTGGCACACCAGCTCCTCGTCGCTCGGGTAGAAGCGGAACCCCGGCGGCAGCGTCATCTCGACGTCCCTCAGCCCCATGGAAATGCTTATTATCTCTATCTGTGCACTATCTTCTCTCTCTAAAACCTTCCCCTGCTCAGCTCAGCTCGACTCTATCTAAAATTTGTATTTTGAATTGCGATGTGTACTATGGGTATCGATGAGAGATCTCGATGAATTGAGCTAGCTCTAGCTAGCTAGACGGGGTAGAAAGAGATTGACAAGATCTCGAGAGAGGGGAGACAGAAGAAGCTTAGCTAGGTATGTAGGTAGCAGGAATTAGACAGGGCATATGTCTATGTTGCTGTAGCTTGAGCGTTGAGCGATGGAGTATGTATGAACGAGGATGGGATTGGGAGGTGGGCAGGAAGGAAATATATAGCTTGGCGCTGCCGGAGCCCGGACCGGAGGGAATAATTGTATGTAGCTAGGAGGAAGAAGAGTATGGGAGCAAGCAACAAGGCCGGGGTGATGATACTACAGTACTAAAAAGCCCCTGTAGCTCGACCGGTCCCACCGGCGGTCTCCATCACCCTCCCCTCCCCGCGTGTGTGCGTCAGCCGGTGGCACGGCCGGACGGATGGAGAGCTAGCCAGCAATGGACTAAGTACTCTACGCATTAACACCCAGGCACTGGGGCCGGGGAAATTAAACGGAAACAGACGAGGGGAACGAGGGCGCGCGTGCACTGGCCGGCGTCGCGATGGATCGGGGACGATGACGCTTGCGCAGCACGAACTCCGAGTGATGTGGTGGTGGCTTTAGCCAGGTAGAGAGGGAGAAGAGGGGAGGGAGGAGGTGATCCAGGCTCGCAAGGCAGCCCCGCACTACGCGAACAGGGCTCTAAGCCGACAGCCAAATGTATGCCGACGGCCGCCGTCGGCCTAATCCGAGCTATGCCGACAGCTAGGTCCTGGCCGTCGGCGTACAATGGCCGTCGGGCTATCCCCGTCTACGCCGACAGCAGCCGTCGGCACATAACAGCCGTCGGCTTATCCCAGACTACCCCTACAGCTGCCGTCGGCATATATAGGCCGTCGGCATAGATGCGGGCCCGCCGACAACACTCATCACGGCCGGCTAACGACGTCAAATCTATGCCGACGGCCGTGACGGGTGGCCGTCGGCATAGATACGGATGACACGTCACCGATCCAGAGCGCACCGACCAGGACCTATGCTGACGGCAGCCGTCGGCATAGCTGACACGTCATCGATCCGCGGCGCTGTCCATCTGCCCTGGCCGCAGCTATGCCGACGGCTTTGCCGTCGGCATAGTTTTTTTTTCTTTTTTTCTTTTTCCGTATAGTATTATTATTATTATTATTAAGCATACAGTATGTGTTAATAAGCATACATATAGATTGTGTTAATAAGCATACATATAGTATGTGTTAATAAGCATACATATAGTTTTTTCTTTATTATTATTATTTAACTAACTTACATACAATATGTGTTAATAAGCATACATACATTATTTTTCGGTTCTGTACAGAGCGGAGTGACCCCCCTCACGAACGGTGCCGCCGCCAGCCGGCAACTGGAATGGGGAACAGCCGCGTCGGGTCTATATGAAGGGGACTTTGCTCCAAGTGTTCATATTTATCGGATGACCTACCACAATCGGATGGTGTTATGCCATGTCCGAAGAGGCGGCACGCATCTACGGGGTGTGGCCCCGTCACGGACGGCGCCGCTGCCGGCACCTGGAGGGGGGGAACGGACGCGTCGGGTCTACATGGAGTGGATGTATCTGTGGGTTTGGCCCGGATGTTGCTCCCGGGTGTCCTTATGGGCGGACCTGACACAACCGGGTGGAGAGGTCCACTGGTCAAAGCCCGTCCGTGCAAAGTCAAATGGCTAGATCCCGTGGTCAAACGCTACAGGGTTAGCCGGGACGGGGGCCCTGGGAGGTAGCAATGCCACCGGAGCGTCGTACCGGGCCCTCATACATGCGGGGTGGTGTTGTGGCATGTCCGAAGAGGCGGCACGCGTCTCCGGGGTGTGGCCCCCGTCACGGACGGCGCCGACGCCGGCACCTGGAGGGGGAAACGGACGCGTCGGGTCTACACGGAGAGGATCTTGCTGTGGGTCTGGCCCGGATGTTGCTCCCCGGTGCCCCTTTGGGCCGACCTGACACAACCGGGTGGAGAGGTCCACTGGTCAAAGCCCGTCTGTGGGAAGTCAAAGGGGTAGATCTCGTGGTCAACCGCTCCAGGGTTAGGCGGGACGGGGGCCCTAGGGGGTAGCAATGCCACCGGAGCGTCGTACCGCGCCTCATACATGTGGGGTGGTGTTGTGGCATGTCCGAAGAGGCCGCACGCGTCTCCGGTGCGTGGCCCCCCTCACGGACGGCGCCGCCGCCGGCACCTGGAGGGGGGAAACTACCGCATCGGGTCTACACGGAGTGGATTTAGCTGTGGGTTTGGCCCAGATGTTGCTCCCCGGTGTCCCTCTGGGCCGACCCGACACAACCGGGTGGAGAGGTCCACTGGTCAAAGCCCATCCGTGCAAAGTCAAAGGGCTAGATCCCGTGGTCAACCGCTCGGGACGGGGGCCCTGGGGGGTAGCAATGCCACCGGAGCGTTGTACCAGGCCCTCATACATGCGGGGTGGTGTTGTGGCATGTCCGAAGAGGCGACACGCATCTCCGGGGTGTGCCCCCCATCACGGACGGCGCCGCTGCCGTCACCTGGAGGGGGGAAAACGGACGCGTCGGGTCTACACGGAGAGGATCTTGCTGTGGGTCTGGCACGGATGTTGCTCCCGGGTGTCCCTATGGGCCGACCTGACACAACCGGGTGGAGAGGTCCACTGGTCAAAGCCCGTCCATGGGAAGTCAAAGGGCTAGATCTCGTGGTCAACCACTCCAGGGTTAGGTGGGACGGGGGCCCTGGGGGGTAGCAATGCCACCGGAGCGTCGTACCGCCCCCTCATACATGTGGGGTGGTGTTGTGGCATGTCCGAAGAGGCGGCACGCGTCTCCGGTGCGTGGCCCCCCTCACGGACGGCGTAGCCGCCGGCACCTGGAGGGGGGAAACTACCGCGTCGGGTCTACACGGAGTGGATGTAGCTATGGGTTTGGCCCGGATGTTGCTCCCCGGTGTCCCTCTGGGCCGACCCGACACAACCGTGTGGAGAGGTCCACTGGTCAAAGCCCGCCCATGCAAAGTTAAATGGCTAGATCCCGTGGTCAAACGCTACAGGGTTAGCCGGGACGGGGGCCCTGGGGGTAGCAATGCCACCGGAGCGTCGTACCGGGCCCTCATACATGCGGGGTGGTGTTGTGGAATGTCCAAAGAGGCGGCACGTGTCTCCGGGTTGTGGCCCCATCACGGACGGCGCCGCCGCCGGCACCTGGAGGGGGGAAACGGACGCGTCGGGTCTACACGGAGTGGATTTAGATGTGGGTTTGGCCCGGATGTTGCTCCCCGGTGTCCCTCTGGGCGGACCTGACACAACCGGGTGGAGAGGTCCACTGGTCAAAGCCCGTCCGTGGGAAGTCAAAGGGCTAGATCTCGTGGTCAACCGCTCCAGGGTTAGGTAGGACAGGGGCCCTAGGGGTAGCAATGCCACCGGAGCGTCGTATCGCGCCCTCATACATGTGGGGTGGTGTTGTGGCATGTCCGAAGAGGCGGCACGCATCTCCGGTGCGTGGCCCCCCTCACGAGGGGGGAAACTACCGCGTCGGGTCTACACGGAGTGGATGTAGTTGTGGGTTTGGCTCGGATGTTGCTCTTCGGTGTCCCTCTGGGCCGACCCGACACAACCGGGTGGAGAGGTCCACTAGTCAAAGCCCGTCCGTGCAAAGTCAAAGGGCTAGATCCCGTGGTCAAACGCTACAGGGTTAGCCGGGACGGGGGCCCTGGGGGTAGCAATGCCACCAGAGTGTCGTACCGGGCCCTCATACATGCGGGGTGGTGTTGTGACATGTCCGAAGAGGCGGCACGCGTCTCCGGGGTGTGGCCCCCGTCACGGACGGCGCCGCCGCCGGCACCTGGAGGGGGGAAACGGACGCGTCGGTCCCTCATTTTATATGTAAACGAAACTTTTCAATGCGTATGAAAATAATATACACTAAAAATATATTTGAATACAGTTAATAATATTTTTATAAAAATGTTAAACATGTATAAAAGTTGTTGCAAAAAAATATATTAAAAATGCATTAAGAAAACATTAAAAATGCATATGAAATAATAATACATAAAAAAATATAACTTATGACTATAAAAACATCAAAAATTTATATGAAATAAAAAAACAGAAAGAAGAAAAAATATAAGCTATTAAAAACATTAAAAAAAATAAAAAATATAACTATGCCTACGGCTAAGCCGTCGGCATAGGTGCCACGTGGCATCGCTTCCTATGCCGACGGCTTAGCCATCGGCATAGTTCGCTCTTATCCTCAGCCGGTCGACCTCCACCACTCATTCGCCCTGATAGCTGCTCGACCCGCGCCGCCGCCAGAGCTCGACCCGCGCCGCCGTGCCGCTCCCCGTCGTCCGCGTCGCTCCCCGCCGGCCGCCCGCCGCCGCTCCACCCGCGCCACCCCCTTCCCTCGCCCCTCCCCCTCCCCGCCTACATCCCCACCCCCTTCTCGCGCCGCCGCCGCCACCACGCCGTCGCCAGCTCGTCTCCGCGCCGCCGCGACCACCCTCCTCTCCGCCCCTCACCCCACCACCACCCCCGTCCCTCCGCCACCTCTCGCCAGCGCCGTCCACACCCGTCCCCGACCCCGCGCCCTCCCTGTCCAGCTGCACCGACCGGCCCCGTCCACCCTTCGCCGACGCCCTGCCCTACTGCGCCCCTCCGCCGACGCCCTGCTACGCCCCGGCCGGCCCCGTCCACCCTTCCCCGGCGGCTGCCCCCTGGCCTCCCTGCTGCCCGCTGCACCGGCGGCCAAGGTGAGGCTTTTTTCAATTTTTTGCAATTTGTTACTGTTTTTTTACATAGATGGATATATATGTAATGAATGGATATATGCATGTAAGATTGATGCTAGATAGATGGATGGATGCTAGATGAATAGATAGATGGATGAATAGATAGATGGATGAATAGATAGATGGATGGATGCTAGATGAATAGATAGATAGATGGATGAATATGCTGCCATTCTGGAAACTTGGATGGGTGTTTTTCCATTGGTTTTGAATGGAAAACATTGTGGCACCTTGCAAACACAGGGACATGTCATTATCAGGGCACTGCACTAAATTTTGTATGACAGCAAAAAAAGGCTGCAAAATAACAAATTGCAGCAATTTTATAGAAAAATATATACACAGTTGTCAAGAACAACATGGAAAATAAATAGGTAATAAATGGTGATGGTAGGCCAAGAAGCAGACGTGTATGGAGGTCCATGGAGCAAGTTAGTGTTTTGGTAATGTTGATTCATATATAAGAAGCAATTCGAGGCACTTGGTTTCTAAAATATTTAATGAAGTTTTTTTTTACAATTTGACATGTTGTTTCATGTTCATTCATAATGTTGTGTCAATGCTTAATGTGAGGTGACGACCTAATTTTTTTCACTCGGTGTGATTAACAGGATTTGTGGTGATCCATCTTCGTGGAGTGATCGTTGACATTGGAGGTGTTGGTCCACGATCGTCCGTCTCCTTTGATCGACTACATCGGAGGGTGAGCAACAATTCCATGGCCTCGTCCACTTTTTTTCCATGTCACTAGATTAAATTTTCACATCAAGTTGCGTAACCTAGGTCTCCCGTCCGAAAGGGTTGCATCGATAAATATGCATTCAATTGCATATTTATCACCGCAGCTCTTTCGGATTGTCCAGCGCTTTCCACGGACAGCCCGAGGATGTGTAGATTGGGTACGTTGTTCATGCTCTACCCCGTTCCGAGACAGGATTTCGGCGGCGCCTCCCTGTTGTTCTTCGGATGCACATTCTCTCGGCATTTTGCCGAGACGTGTATTTGGAGAACAGCGGGGAGGTGCTGCCGAAATTTTGTCTCGGAATGGGGTAGAGCATGGACAACGTACTCAATCTACACATTCTCGGGTGGGATTAGGACCCATCTTTACCTATTAGAGATGTAGGTGGATTAAATGTCGATTCTCGTCAACCTTGTAAAAAATAAAATATTGATGTGAGTAATTTAAATGAATCCTTAATTTTGTTGTGTGGCTTCCAATAAAGCAGAGATGGCAGATAATCAATGGATGTATATTGGGTTTTTCCGTCGGAATCAAGTAACAACAGAGTGGGTCAAGAAAACTGATGTGTTTTTGAAAGAGATATTCCGTAGTCCAATGAGGATGGTGCCAGAATACCCGTGTGCCAGATGTAAGAGACGTATCCGCAGAGATAAGAGTGAGATGACTAAGCACCTTCACACGCATGAATTTATGCCCAACTTTAATATGCCGATAAACTTTGCCCAGCGGGACCGTGGTAGAGAGGATGTGATACGACAACGCGTCGCTGGTTGTGAGGACGATGGGGTTAGAGACATGCTAGATGATGTCTTTGCTGCACAGCCGACACCTCCGTCACATTCAGCGAATGAACCGGAGGAGCCGGAGGAAACCGCAAAGGCCTTCCTGGAAATCTTGGCCTCGTCAAAGAAACCTCTCTATGAGGGTGCCAAGCTGTCTGTGCTGGATGCCATCTCGCAACTGATGGCAGTCAAGGCTGAGTACGGCTGTAGCCGAGGTTGCTTCGAAGCATTTCTGGGAGTATGGGCTAACAGCCTGCCTGAGGGCCATGAACTGCCGAAAACCATGTACGGTACGAAGAAAATCATGAAGGCGCTCTCGATGGACTATGAGAAAATACATGTTTGTCCAAAGAATTGCCTTTTGTTTAGGCATGAGTATGCGGATGACAAGTACTGTAGGAAGTGCGGTTCCTCTCGGTATATTGAGGTGGTCGATAATCATGGTCAGAAGCAGCAGCTAAAAATCCCTGTGAAGGTTCTTCGGTATCTTGATTTATAAAAAGACTGCAGCGCCTTTTCATCACCGAGGAGTCTGCCAAAATGATGAAGTGGCACAAGGAAGGGAAAAGGTACATTCCAAAAAAAAATTGTACATCCATCAGGAGGTGAAGCATGGAAGTCATTTGATATAGAGTACCCGGAGGAAGCAGCCGAGGCTGGGAATGTCAGAATTGCTATAACAGGTGATGGGTTCAATCCATATGGTATGTCGTCTAATCCATACAGCTGTTGGCCCGTATTTGTTATTCCGCTGAATCTCCCTCCCGGCGCCATAATGCAACGCAAGACCATGTTCCTGTCGCTTATAATTCCGGGGCCTGAATATCCGGGGAAGAATTTGAGTGTGTTTATGCAGCCGTTGGTGGATGATTTGCACCATTCTTGGTACTTCCCGAGGTTGACATACGACCGACATCTGCAGAAAAATTTCTTCATGAAAGTTTGGCTACAATATTGCATGCATGACTTTCCCGGTTATGCCTTGTTCTGCGGATGGTGTACAAGTGGAAAGATGCCTTGCCCAGTGTGCATGCAGGCCTTGATTTTCATTTGGCTGAAGAAGGGTGGCAAGTATGTTGCATTTGACCTACATCGACAGTTCCTCCCTCCAGACCATCCTGACAGGGAAGACAAGAAGAACTTCACAAAAGGCAAAGTTGTCCATGAAGTAAACGAGATTCCAACGTTTTCTGGTGCGGATGTGCTTGCTCAGCTGAAAGCTCTTAAGCCTGCCGATGAGGGGAAAGGCAAAGGCAAAGGCAAAGGCAAAGGCAAAGGCAAAGGCAAAGGAAAAGCCACAGGCGAAGACGAGGGCGAGGGCAAAGGAAAAAGTAAAGGGAAATTTTTTGAAGGATATGGTGAGACGCACAACTGGACTCACATTACCCCCTTCACGCAGCTTCCCTATTTTAAGGACCTCAAACTTCCATACAACATAGACGTGATGCACACCGGAAAGAATGCCGCAGAGTCCCTTTTTCACACGATCCTCAACATTCCTGATAAGACAAAGGATAATGTTAATGCTAGAGTTGATCAACAGAATATTTGTGATAGACCACGTCTACACATGTAGCCTCCCACAGGCAGTCGAAAATCTTGGTTCAAGCCAGATGCTGACTTCGTACTTAAAAAGGATCATAAGATGGAGACATTCAAGTGGCTGAAACACGTCGTGAAGTTCACTGATGGTTATGCGTCGAATATAAGTAAGGGGGTCAATCTTTCAACGGGCAGAGTGACCGGGCTCAAGAGTCATGACTATCATGTATGGATTGAGCGGATTATGCCGGTGATGGTTCGGGGCTATGTTCCCGAGCGTGTCTGGCGTGTGCTTGCGGAGTTAAGCCATTTCTTCCGCACGCTTTGTGCTAAAGAAGTATGTCCTGAGAAGATAAAAGAAATGCATAAGAAGGCGCCGGAGTTGATATGCAAGCTAGAGAAGATCTTCCCGCCAGGCTTCTTTACTCCGATGACACATCTCCTTTTGCACCTCCCGAACGAGGTTTTGTTGGGGGGCCCTGTGCAGAATCGTTGGCAGTACGGCCCTGAGAGACAGAACAAGCATCTGAGACAGAAATGTGGAAACAAAGCTAAGATTGAAGCTTCCATAGCTGAGGCAGTTATCCTAGAGGAGGTGGCAGACCTCAGGACAGCCTACTATCCAGACCATGTTCCCACGTTGCACAATAAGGTGTCTCGATACAATACAGAAGAACCCAAGTATAAACCCAAGTTGCCTCTATTCATCGGGCAAGGTAGTAGGGCTGGATGCTCGAAATCTTATCTCATGCCACGAGATGAGTGGGAGGATGTCATGTTCTATATCTTGCACAACATCAAGGAAGTTGAGGATGAGTGGATGAGGTAATACCTTTGCACCATTCTTTTAGTCAATTCGTTATGTTCACTTTGCCTAGTTCTTATACCGCTTTTCTTATTGTAGTCGATTCGTTGAAGAAGAATGGACGGGAATGCTGCCTCCTTCTGAAGCGGAGGCACTTGCTCTTCTCCGAAAGGGTGCTGATGGAAGGAAAAATTTCGTTGCGTGGTTCATCGAGAAAGTAATTTTTCACACTTTCAATTAAACTCATGCACCCTATAATTTCAATTAAACTCATGCACCCTATAATTTCAATTAAACTTGTAGGGAAATGATCTGACCGAATCAATGGATGAAGAATTGAGATGGGTTTCCATGGGTTTTGATCCTGTCGTCATGACATGCGAAAAGTATGATGTGAATGGGTATCGCTTCCATACAGAGGAGCACCAGAACAGTCGGCCTGATCCCAAAACCATAAATACCGGAGTCTTCACTGAAGGAGATAATAAAGTAGATTACTACAGAAGGGTAGGAAAAATATACGAGCTTACATTCAAACGTGGCCGCGAACACCTAAGTCTCACTATGTTCAAATGTCGATGGTTCGACCCCAAAAAGGGTCTGAGACATACGCCTTCTGTTGGTTTAGTTGAAGTTAAACCATCAACCGTCTATGCCGGAGCTGATCTCTTTATCGCCGCTACCCAGGCCACACAAGTATATTATCTGCCTTACCCATGCCAGAAAGAGTACCTAAAGGGTTGGGAAGTTGTGTCAAGGTGTCGCCGCATGGTAAGCTACCGGACCCGAACGATGATGATTACTACAACATAAACCCCATGACATACGAGGGAGTGTTCTATCAAGAGGAACATGATGACGTGGTCCGAAACAACGAGGATGATGACTTGGGTTATGTTGACCTGGACCCAAACGACGACGACGCACGGATTGATGGTGAGGCAGTTGTGAATCAAAGAGACATAATTATGCTTGAAAAGTTAAATGAAGACGCTGACGATGAGGAAGAGCCTCCACCTCCGTCAGACAACGAAGAAGATATGCGTGATAGTGATGATGAGACCGGTCCACAAATAGATTACAATAGTGATGATTAATATGGGTTCTAGAAAATGTAAGTTCTTTTAATGATCATTACAATAGTATGCTTAATGTGCTCTTCTGGTATTAATGTTTTTCCTGTATGCTTGTTTAATTGATATCCTTACTAATTGTTTATTCTCTTCTCAATGCAGGTTTGCTAATCATGGGCAAGTCTAGCGGCGCTAGTTTCCTCAGTAAATTTAAAGGAGTTACTCGGAGTGGACGAGCCCACAAGGTTCCCTCCCGACTACGCGAGGATGACACCTCACAGGGAGGTGGAGGGGTCAGGGGAGGAGACCCTAGAGGAGGAGGCGGTGGGGGGAGAGCCCCTAGAGGAGGAGGAGGAGGTGGGGGGAGAGGCAACCGGGGCAAAAAACTCCGGGCCGTGTCTGAAATAGGAGGGTCTTCTTCGATGCCCTCCTATACAGAGGCACCTTCTGAGTCTGAGGAGGAGGAGTATGTTCCTGATGGCGAGGAGGAGGAGGTCGAGGAGGAGGGTGAGGAGGAGGAGGCCGAGGAGGAGGGTGAGGAGGAGGGCGAGGAGGGTGGATGGGAGGTTGATCCCGCGTTGTGGGGCGACTTGCCACCGGGTTCTAAGCAGGGGTGGCTGCGTGGTAATGCCGGACTACCTACACCACCTTCTATCGAGGAGCACAAGTGGCTCATTGAACCTGTGGGGACAGAGTAAGTGCCTCTCAATCATATTTTCAACACATGACAACATTTTCTTATTTTACACATGGCAATCATTTGATTCTTTTGCAGAAACTGGATCCTTCGCGGAAAGGGCCGTAAACTGAACGGCCTTATCACTGTTCTATTGAAGGAGTTTTGGCTTGTCCTATTCTGCCCGCGGCTAGACAGGGACCCGCAGCAGCGGGTTTTGGCCACGAGCTGGGCCCACTACGAGGCTTGCAGCAACGCGGAGTACGGGACGACCGCTAAGGCCGTGATCACCAAATTTTGGGTAAGTTCTCTTCTGAATCACTTGTCTTCAGTTTCGTTCATAGTTTATCATTGAATCACTCAACTGATGCCTTGTTTGCTTCTGGTTTATGCATGATTGCAGCAACTCTATAGAGTTCTTGACGAGCACAAGGCCAGAGCCGACGTGGTCTTGCTTGCGGCTGCGAAGAAGAAAGCTCATCAGTTGCAGTACGAGGTGCGCTGGGTTGCCGTCTCGCAGTACTACCACTACTACCTGCACCAAAAGATGACCAAAACTCAAGCGCAGAAGCTACGACTTACCTTGAGCAAGGAGCAGTTCATGATGGTAACTATTACTAACTTTTCATTGTTTCAAGCAGTCAACTATATGTTTCGTGCTCACATGTCATGCTTCCAAAATTTGCATAGGTTGTTCCTCGTTGGTGCTATGGAAGGCATGACGGATGGGCGAGTTTGGTGGATAGGTGGCTCGGCGCCGATGCAGAGTTTGCTGCCAAGAGCATCAAGGCCCGGGCTAACCGTGGAGACGACGGGACACACGGCCAAGGAAACAGGAACCACTGGGCTTCAAGGCCATGAAGGTATATCTATGTGCATGATGCATTTTTGTTCTTCTTTACGTCATGTTCTTATGTACGACTGACTTCTATTTGACGTTGTAGGAGGACAAGTTGAAGATGCCGCTCTCAGACATGGAGTCGTGGAAGCTGGCCCGCGAGCGGAGTCATCGCAAGGAGGGCGAGAGCCAGTACTACGGCAAGACCGAGGAGCACCTGGGGTCTTACATTCATCACTATCAGGAGTTGCATCCGGATGTTCCTGTTGCTGAGGTTGCCCAGTCTCAGATCGACGACACGACGGTGGTGGCCATCCAGGGGAAGAAGAATGGTTGGTATCCGTGTTTCGATGGCTTGATCACTCCTTCGATCTCGTACACACAGCTTCGGGCTACCAACCAGAGCCAGTTAGAGAGTACGGGGCGTGCACAGACTCCCTTAGCCCGCCAGCATGCTGTAAGTACTTCCTCTTTATCTTTTTCTATCTTGCATTCTCAGTTTATTTTCAGCATTGCTCACTTAGAAACAACCTAAATTATGTAGGCATATAAGGAGTTTGTCGAGCATAGGAATCTCGAGGTGCGGGAGTACTTGAAACGAGTGAAGGCAAACGATGATTACAACCGTCAGATGATGATGGTTAGTTTTGCCCTCTTAAAACCAAGCTAAATTTTTGCACTTTCATTCCTTCTGATCTTCTAGTTTGCTTGTTTAACTAACATTCAGGCTATGTTGGCGTCTTGGACTAACCGCACGGATCCACCACAAATGGGACCCCCACCACCACCTGCGGGAGAACCCCCACACGTGCCCACGTTCGATGAATGGGTGGCACTAGGCAGTGATGGTCCGGTTAGTACATTTGCCTAACTACTAGCAAACTAGTTCTCGTTCATGAAACACTATCATATCATATTTACCGTTAGAATCTTTTCTGAAACATGTAGGGGACCGGTGGCTCGACTCCTGCTCCGTCGACCCCAGTCACTCCGATCTGGCAGAGTGGTGGTGGTCGCGATGGCGGTTTTGGTGGAGGTGGTGGTGGTAGTTTTGGCGAAGGTGGTGGTGGTTATGGCGGAGGTGGTGGTTTTGGCGGAGGTGCTCTTGCTTGATGATTCTGTGCATGTGGCCATCGTGCCATGCCTTTCATATTCCTACTTTTATCATGTTTCATGTCTTGCACTATTTTTATGTTCATGAACTTCCGTCGGTGATGATCTTTAGATGATGTGATGAACTTGAGTATGTTTAGATGATGATGGTGAACTTGAGTATGTTTAGATGAACTTGAGTATGTTTACATGATGAATTGTCATATTTATGCATAATTTTATATTGTTCTATTTTGAAATGCTGTCAAATGAATTGGAAAAGAGAAAACAGGGGAAATAATAAAAAAACTATGCCTATGGCAAAGCCGTCGGCATATATACGCCCAGGAGTTACCAGGGCTTGCCACGTGGCACATCTATGCCTACAACAAAGCCGTAGGCATATATGAAAATCTATGCCGACGACTTTGCCGTAGGCATAGCCCTGCTGCCAGGAGAAACCAGGAGATGCCACGTGGCAGAGATATGCCGACGGCAAAGCCGTCGGCATAGATTAATCTATGCCGACGGCTTTGCCGTAGGCATAGCCTTGCGACGTGGCATTGCGTGATTCGTCAGCGCTTTTGACGGCGCCGTCCGTTGCCGTCAGACGAAAAACACTACCGACGGCTATACTATGCCGACGGCTGACGGCAGGCCGTTGGCATAGGACCCTATGCCGACGGCTATACTATGCCGACGGTCTGACAAGACTACGCTGACGACATCTACGCCGACGGGGATATGCCGACGGCAGCCGTAGGCATATATCTATGCCGACGGCCTGGGGGCCTATGCCGACGGCCCGTGGCCGTAGGCATAGCCCGCGAGTCCGGTAGTGCCGCTTTGCTAGTCCGGAGCCCCACAGTGATGTACTACCTCCATCCTAGTAGTTTATTTATTCTTTTCATATTCTCTCTCAAAATTTGATTATAGATTTAACTGACAAAATGTTAATGCATGTCATAAAAAATTATATCATTAGATTCGCATTTGTATATAGTTTCCAATGATGCTATTTTTGTGACATACATTAACATTTCATTAATTAAATATATGATTAAAATTTAGCACAAAATACTAAGAGGACAAGTAAAACCAGGACGAAGCTAGTACGCAGCAACTCTGCCACTGTGGACGCGGCCGCGTTTAGCATCAGCCCGGGCTAATTATTAGTCCATTATCATACACTCCACATATAGTTAGCCCTGTTCATCCATCTCATCATCATCATCATCTCTCTCTCTCCGGTGTCCACATCTCTCTTTCTCTCTCCCGGCCTTTATGTGTTCGTACGTGTCTGCCTTGTTAAATTTTGCTTGCAAGTAAGTCATGTGTTCGTACAGACGATTACCGGGCGATGGATTAATTGGTATGTTACTTGATTACGCAACCAAGTACTCCTAACTACATATCTATGGGGCATACATACAGCTGGGGGATTAATTATGGACAGTACGTGTGATTAACTTAAAGCAAGGTACGCGCATCTATCCACATATCCAGCTAGTCTTACAGTATTATCATTATAATCTCTTATAAAAGGAGAAATACAATTTGATCTTAATCTCATGTGTCCCACACTGTGTAGTACTACTGTCGTTCTTTTCTTCTGCCACGAGAGAAAGGTAGAAATCTAGTGGACCTAACGATGAGATAAAGGTGGCAAATACGTACGTGTGTACGTGCACGCCCGCGCTAAGGAACTGCGATGTCACCGGTAGTTTCATCGTTTCAGCAAAGCATCTAGTCGGCCCTATGCAATGAAGCAGATAACGATATGACGACGGCAGATACGATCGATATGTATTCATGTGTACGTGCAGACACGATCAGATTCTCTCCAGGAGAGAGAGAGACAAAAAAGGAGAGAGAGATTTCAGAGACTTGAGAGAGAGATGGATATGGAGCAGCAACAGTCTGTGTACGTACGTCGATTAGGGCGACGGAATAAAGGGTGGCACGCGCGTATATATCCTACGTACGTGTACCGACCATCAGCCAGTGATCAGTGCATATCATGGTACGTACACGGTACACGCCTGGTGTACATGCATGAATGTGGCTGTTGGAGCATACGCATCATACACTTCCTGCAGCCAGTCCGCCCAGTTCCATTTATATCCGTGTGTCTCTCTTCTGTACTTTCTTCATTGACCTAAAACCACGACAAGAACTAAAAAACAGAGCAAATACTATACTGTATATGCGGTGCAGGTAAATACGAGCATCAACCCGGTTTGGTGATCTTTCTCTAGCTAGGCTCATGTGTACTTTACGTGCCCCTTTTCTTCTAAGAATCAATTATCGGGGGGCAAGTTGTCCAGCTCTTGTTTTCATTTACTCCCTCTTAATATATAGGCACAGAGCTGCCAGTTCCTCAAAAGAAAGTTGTCCAGCTGAACAAATTCAGGCCGGCTCCAACCAATCGCTTCAGGAGTCTGTGTTATTTGTACATCAATTACGTCAAATACACACTGCTTACAAAACATATTGGTTTTAAGTTTGCATTTTGGTAACTTGTTTGCATTTTTTTTGAATTCACTGAATTTTTTATGAATTTTCAAAGTAATGGTCAAACTACTTTACCATATAGAAGGGCATTCAAGTGACCTAAAATGATTTTTAGGGGCCAAATTTGAGCACAACAAAAATTAGGAGCAAATATCAGTAGTGGATTGGAGTTAGGGAGAAATGTAAATGTCCCTATGAAAAAAAATGAAGTGGCCTTTTGTACACAAAATGCTAAAAATGAAAGGCGTCCCTAGTAAATGTTGTGACCGGATTATGTATACTATGAGAGGTAGTGATTTGGGATCATAGTTAATGATGAATTGGGCCTTTTTTCAAAACCCATCAAGGCCCGATGAAGGGGGGGTGTTATTTCGCCTCTTCTTTTTGACTTAGCTGCTAATGCCCAGCTATTATAATGAACATGGCTAAGAAAAATGGGATAGTTAAGAGGGTCATGGGTGGAATTCTTCATCATGGGGTTAATATGTTACAATATGCAGTGACATAATATTCTTATTGCAAGATGATGATATGAGTGCTAACAACTTCAATTATATTGTGTGCTTTCGAAGAGATGTCTAGATTGACCGTAAATTTCCATAAATGTGTACTTTAACAGTTTTATGATGCCATTGAGAAGCCATGATCATACTAGAAGGTTTTTGTTGGGAACGTAGTAATTTTAAAAAAATTCCTACACACACGCAAGATCATGGTGACGCATAGCAACGAGAGGGGAGAGTATGTCTACGTACCTTCGTAGAACGAAAGCGGAAGCGTTTATCAACGCGGTTGATGTAGTCATACACCTTCACGATCTGTCCCGATCAAGTACCGAACGTACGGCACCTCCGCGTTCAGCACACGTTCATCTCGATGACGTCCTCGCCTTCTTGATCCAGCAAGAGGGGCGAAGTAGTAGATGAGTTCCGGCAGCACGACAGCGTGGTGACGGTGTTGGTGAAGAACAATCTCCGCAGGGCTTCGCCTAAGCACTACGAAAACTATTACAGAGGATAAACTAGAGGGGACGGGGTAGCCGGCACACGGCTTGGTGTTTCTTGATGTGTCTTGGGTGCTAGCCCTACCCCTCTATTTATATGTTGAGCCTTGGGGTCGAAGATTGGAGTAAAAGCCTCCACAAAGTTGGTTTCATCCGAAAGGCAAGAGTCCTTCTCGGACTCCAGGGCCAGACGCCAGGGTTCCCGGCGTGTGGACCCAGACGCCAGGGACCATGGCTTCTGGCCCCTGGACTCCGCAAAATTTCCTTTTGCGCTTTTCAAAAACCTTGTGGGCTTTCCCCTTTGGCCCAAATAAAGTGTTCTCGTACCCAAACATTTCGGGAAACATCCGGAACCCCTTCCGGTGACCAAACACTATTATTCCATATATCAAACTTTATCTCCGGACCATTCCGGAGTTCCTCGTCATGTCCATGATCTTATCTGAAACTCCGAACAACATTCGGTTACCAACATACATAACTCATAAATACTATATTGTCAACGAACGTTAAGCGTGCGGACCCTACGGGTTTGAGAACTATGTAGACATGACCGAGACACTTCTCTGGTCAATAACCAATAGCGGAACCTGGATGCCCATATTGGCTCCTACATAGTCTATGAAGATCTTTATCGGTCGAACCGCATAACAACATACGTTGTTCCCTTTGTCATCGGTATGTTACTTGCCCGAGATTCGACCGTCGGTATCTCAATACCTAGTTTAATCTTGTTACCGGCAAGTCTCTTTACTCATTCCGTAATGCATCATCCCGCAACTAACTCATTAGTTACATTGCTTGCAAGGCTTATAGTGATGTGCATTACCGAGAGGGCCCAGAGATACCTCTCCGACAATCGGAGTGAAAAATCCTAATCTCGATCTATGCCAACTCAACAAGTACCATCGGAGACACCTGTAGAGCACCTTTATAATCACCCAGTTATGTTGTGACGTTTGGTAGCACACAAAGTGTTCCTCCGGTATTCGGGAGTTGCATAATCTCATAGTCATAGGAACATGTATAAGTCATGAAGAAAGCAATAGCAGTAAACTAAACGATCAAGTGCTAAGCTAACGGAATGGGTCAAGTCAATCACATCATTCTCCTAATGATGTGATCCCGTTTATCAAATGACAACTCATGTCTATGGTTAGGAAACATAACCATCTTTGATCAACGAGCTAGTCAAGTAGAGGCATACTAGTGACACTCTGTTTGTCTATGTATTCACACATGTACTTAGTTTCTGGTTAATACAATTCTAGCATGAATAACAAACATTTATCATGATATAAGGAAATAGATAATGACTTTATTATTGCCTCTAGGGCATATTTCCTTCAGTCTCCCACTTGCACTACAGTCAATAATCTAGATTACACAGTAATGATTCTAACACCCATGGAGTCTTGGTGCTGATCATGTTTTGCTCGTGGAAGAGGCTTAGTCAACGGGTCTGCAACATTCAGATCTGTATGTATCTTGCAAATCTCTATGTCTCCCACCTGGACTTGATCCCGAATGGAGTTGAAGCGTCTCTTGATGTGCTTGGTTCTCTTGTGAAATCTAGATTCCTTTGCCAAGGCAATTGCACCAGTATTGTCACAAAAGATTTCATTGGACCCGATGCACTAGGTATGACACCTAGATCGGATATGAACTCCTTCATCTAGAATCATTCATTTGCTGCTTCCGAAGCAGTTATGTATTCCGCTTCACACGTAGATCCCGCCACGACGCTTTGTTTAGAACTGGTCCAACTGACAGCTCCACCGTTCAATATAAACACGTATCTGGTTTGCGATTTAGAATCATCCGGGTCAGTGTCAAAGCTTGCATCGACGTAACCATTTACGACGAGCTCTTTGTCACCTCCATAAACGAGAAACATATCCTTAGTCCTTTTCAGGTATTTTAGGATGTTCTTGACTGCGTGTAGTGATCCACTCCTGGATTACTTTGGTACCTCCCTGCTAAACTAATAGCAAGGCACACATCAGGACTGGTACACAGCATTGCATACATGATATAGCCTATGGCTGAAGCATAGGGAACATCTTTCATTTTCTCTCTATTTTCTGCAGTGGTTGGGTATTGAGTCTTACTCAACTTCACACCTTGTAACACAGGTAAGAACCCTTTCTTTGCCTGATCCATTTTGAACTTCTTCAAAACTTTGTCAAGGTATGTGCTTTGTGAAAGTCCAATTAAGCGTCTTGATCTATCACTATAGATCTTGATGCCCAATATGTAAGCAGCTTCACCGAGGTATTTCATTGAAAAACTCTTATTCAAGTATCCTTTTATGCTATCCAGAAATTCTATATCATTTCCAATCAACAATATATCATCCACATATAATATTAGAAATGCTACAGAGCTCTCACTCACTTTCTTGTAAATACAGGCTTCTCCAAAAGTCTGTATAAAACCATATGCTTTGATCACACTATCAAAACGTTTATTCCAACTCCAAGAGGCTTGCACTTGTCCATAAATAGATCGCTGGAGCTTGCACACTTTGTTAGCACCCTTTGGATCGATAAAACATTCAGGTTGCATCATATACAACTCTTCTTCCAGAAATCCATTCAAGAATGCAGTCTTTACATCCATTTGCCAAATTTCATAATCATAAAATGCGGCAATAGCTAACATGATCCGAACGGACTTAAGCATCGCTGTCGTGGTTCTAAGTCTGACAGTAGAATGGGGGGTAGGGATGTAGAGGCAAGATCCTAGCTATGGAGGAGTTGTACATGCGAGTTTTACGAGTTCAGGCCCTTCTCAGAGGAAGTAACAACCCTACGTCTCGGAGCCCGGAGGCGGTCGACTGGATTATATGCGTGTGTGTTACAGGGGGTGCGAACCCTTGTCCCTGAGGAGGGGGGTGGTTTATATAGAGTTCGCCAGACTCCTCCCGCCCTCAGTTACAAAGGATTTAAGGTACATAAAGATGGGGACATTACTAGTAACGCCTGCAATAAAGATACATAATGATCATTAAAGCTATGACTTAATTCCCGACCGTTGCAGAGTGGAGTGACTCTAGATCTTCTGGTAGTCGAGTGATTGTCCATACGGCCGAGTGTCTTCAAGACTGTCGAGTGGAGCATAGCTTCATGGTCGAGTGGATGATGATTTTTCTTCGAATGCTTCTGGTTCTTTTAGAGATGTCCTTGGGGAGGGTATCTTGGACAGATCCATAACCCTACCCTAGGTACATATCTTCATCATTAGCCCCCGAATGGATCAGGGTTTGAGTGAGGAAGGAGTTGAGAACACTTCCGACTCATTTTTCGTGCTATGAGTATATCTTGTTCTGGATCAATGAACTGAGGTGACGACACCAACTTGTTTTTCAGTCGCCTTGATCCATTCTTGGTTTTTGTCGAGTGAACTTTTGCTGAAGAGCTCTGAGTGATGATGTGGAGGATGTCTTCCGTCTGACAAGTTGTTCAGCTGTCCGCGGATTTCGCGGGATTCGAATTTTCGGAAGCGCGCCGGGCGGGGGAGGCCGTGGTAATCGGGACGGATTAGGCAGGTCGCCTCAATCCCCGCGCCACCTATTTTGCCACGTATCACGCGCACGACTGTTGCGGGATTTAATAAGATCGTCCGGGCCTACAAGTCAGTCACTCGGAAGTGTCCTTATAAAAGGCACCGGACCGGGCTTTTGAACAGTGCGCCCTAATTCTCCTTCTTCTTCCTCAGATTTCTCCGCTGCACCTGCTTCCACTCTCGGCGTCGTAGCCCCGCTCGGACTCGATTTGCTGCCATGGGGAAGGAGAAGACGGTGGCGTTGGAGCGTGCAAAGAAGGCGACGGCGAAGGCAAAAGAGAAGAAGACCAGCCGGGGCGGATCCTCGTCGAGGTCCGGCCTGCCGCCTGGCTGGATCCAGGGCGACTGGATCCGCTCGACAATCAGTCAAGATGACATTGACGACCTAGTTGAGGGGGGACTGATCCCTCACCAATCGGTGCGACTCTCGGGGAACGAGACCGAGCCGCAGCCACAGGAGGGTGAGTGCGTCCTCCTCGCCATTCATGTCGACCGCGGGTTTTCTTTGCTTCCCCACCCATTCTTTCGTGGTTTCTTGAACTTCTTCGGGGCTCAACTCCACCACTTTACTCCAAACACCATCCTGTATCTTGCTGCTTTCGTGTCCATGTGCGAGAATTTGTTGGGCTACCGACCGCACTGGGGTCTCTTCAAGCACATATTCACATGTCGCTCCCAGACGGTCAAGAAGGCCAACCCGAGTGACGAGAGGACGCATGTGATACAGTTGTGCGAAGGTCTTGGAATCCAAATGAGGAACAAGAGCACCTTCCCAGCTATGATCCTTCCTGACTCGGTCCAGGGCTGGCAGTCAACCTGGTTTTACTGCAAGGACCAGCCAACCCCGGGTCAGTCGACTGGACTTCCCCCCTTTTCCATGGCTCGAGTGGAGAAGCCCTCCTCCTTGAGAGTGATCCCGTAAGAGAAGGCGCAGGTGAAGGTGTTGGTCGAGCAGGTCGTCCAACTTGTCCGCGACGGAGTGACTGGTATGGACCTGCTGGAGGTCTTCCTCAGCCAACGCATCCAACCACTCCAAGCCCGTGACCATCCGATGTGGATGTACTCGGGACTCGAGGATTCCACTCGGATCCACCCGGAGGATGTTAGTGAGGACACAGTGGAGAAGTGGCTGAGAGGTATTACCGGCAACAAGGATAATCCCCGGGGGTCCAGGAGGGTGGTTCCATTCAACCATTTGCGCCAGCCGGAACATGTACGATTCTGCTTTGTTGAGTATCTTCTTGATTCACTATGTAACATCTTGTTAACGGTCGACTTTATTTCTTTTGTTCATTGTCTTTTCAGGCTCTTATTGATATGTACTCGATGCCCAATGGAGTGCAGGAGCAAAATATCGAGGAAGGGACGAGCGGGGGCGAGAGTGGCGAGTGGCACTCGGATGTAGAGGAGGACGAGGAGAGCGACGACCTGAGTGACGAAGAAGAGGTCGACTCGCCTCCTCGCAGAGAAAGGAGATCTAAGTACGTCCACGACCCGGCAAACACTCCTGATCTGGTGGCCGCACCGACCGGGCAGTCTTCAAAGCGCCCTCGGACGTCTTCTCTGGTGCCGACTGAGAAGGGGCCGAAACAGCTCAAGACTGCGCCACCTCCAGCGCCGAAACCTTCGAAGGCCACATCCTCCAAAGCGCCGAAGGCTTTGCCCAGAATCAAAGTGATCATTCCCACCATCTTCGGGTAATCATCTGGCCTGATCTTTTGGCCGACTCGAGCAACAGAACATAACCGACTGAATGTTGACATTTGCAGTGCTTCTACATCTGGAACTTTTTCCTGCCAATATCGAGACGAGGAAATGGAAGACACGGTTACCTCCAACCCAGGTAAAACCCTCATGATCTTGTTCTTGATTATTTGGTCGATTAAATTTTCTGGCGATTCACTTGGGGTCGACTGGTTTATTTGCAGCCCCACCCAACGTCATCGAGCTTCCGGATGATGATGAAGATGTGGCCCCTAGGCCCAGAAAGAACAAAAAAGTAGCAGCTGGCAAGACGTCTCAGCAGGGACCAATGACAACACCAGCGGTCCAGCAATCTGAAGACGCAGGTGGGGCCTCAGTAACTTTTGCTGTCCCATTGTCGAGTGAGCGCCCTGCACCGTTGATTGTATCGGTGTTTTCTTCAGTCGTCCAACCTCACGCTTCGGAGCTCCAAGCTGCCGCATCTGCATCGTCTTCCCCCTTCTTCACCAACTACCATGTTCCGGAAAGCCAGTGTGGAGGCCATCCATCAGGCTAACGTGATGTTGGAGCGGATGAAGATGGTGCACGAGAACAGCCAGGCTGCTTACGATGCCAGCGCAGCTCTCCGGGCCAATGTCCAGGTAAGTAGGCTTTCGACTGACCTTGTTCTATTAGGATATGCTACCTGAAATATTTTCTTTCATACAATCTCTTATTGTTTGCGTCGAATCTGTACACGCACTGAGTGTTTTGTTGTCTTTGGTATTTGCGCTCTTCCACTTGGCCTGGGCGAGTGGGATCTGAACCGGTGGGGGCACGCTAAGTGCACCCACTGGGTGTAGTCCCCGAGACCGCAGTCGACTGCGGGCAGTCGACTGGGGTTTGAGTACTTTTTACTTTCTTCTCTTCCACTCGACCCGGGCAGACCGGTCGAATGGGATCTGAACCAGTGGGGGCACGTCAAGTGCACCCACTAGGTGTACTCCCCGAGACAGCGGTCGACTGCTGGCAGTCGGCCGGGGTCTGAATAGTTCTTTTTTTACTCGACCGGTCGAGTGGGGCCTGAATCAGTGGGGGCACGCCAAGTGCACCCGCTGGGTGTAGTCTCCGAGACCGCGGTCGATTGCGGGCAGTCGGCTGGGGTCTGAGCAAACTTTTAAGTTTTATTCACTTGGAAGTAAATAATCTTTGATCTTGTCGATTGACATGTCTTTTGCCTTCTACAGAAATCTTGTACTCTCATTTCTATGTTCGCCGAATTTGAGGAGAAGCAGAGGCAACTTAACCTTGACTTGGAGCTGGCCCAACAAAAGTTGAAGAAAGCTCAAGATGAAGCTGCTGGTATGGAAGGTAACTGCCTGTCGACTGTTCACATCGATCGTCCTTTTAAAACATTTCTTCGATCTCTTGCTTGATCCGATTGCTTATTTTGCAGAGAAAATGAGGTTGGCTCTGGAAAAGAAGGACTTGGATCTTGCAGCTACGCAGAAGGAGGCTCAAGATAAGACTGCCCTTGTAGACCAGAAGCTGGCTTCAGTCGGAGTGCTGGAAGAAGAAGTAAGCAAGCTAAAGTCCTCTCTCACTAAATCCAACCGAGAGGTAACTCGTCTGAAGAAGGATAAGATGGCTCTGAATGAGAAGCTGGAATCCTCGACTTGCAAGAGAAATGACGTGGAAGCTTATCTGAGAACTCTTGCCAAGAAGCTCTATCTTATGTTGGAAGGTACTCCTTTTAATCCGACTGCTTTAATGCTTGCGAGTTAATCCTGTCCAGTCGACTCACTAACTCCTTGACTGCAGAATTCTGCCAAAACTTTGACGAGGAAACTGGACGGATCAAGACGGATTTGGACCCTATCGCTTCTCCAGTCAGCGACGAGGCCGCCATGAATGTGCTTCGACTCGAATCTCGTGTCGCCAGTGTGACAAGTTACCTCGCTCGTCTGAAGGTGGCAGTTTCACGGATCGACTCATCACTCTGGCCAAGGGCGACGCTTCAAAATGACCTCGAGTCTCTGCTGGCTCGCCTCAACGAGGTCCCAGGTCGAGTGAAAGAATGGAAGAAGTCCTCTACCCGGTGTAGTGCTGACATGGCGTTGTCCTTGGTAAGAGTCCACTGCAAGGAAGCTCGCGAAGACAAGCTGGCTGCGAGCAAGGTCGCCAACACCAAAAGGCACGATTTCCAGTCCTTTATGGAGACTTTCGTAGCTGCCGCCACTCGGATTGCAGATGGAATCGACTTGGACGAATTCGTTGAACCTGCCAGCCCTCCTGCTGCCGAATGAACACACTTTGAGATTTAAACATGCCTTAAATTTGCCTCGGGATGCCTAGTGGTTGCTGTAACCATTAAACTCCTTCGGGCTTGATGCTCGAATACTTTTGATCCGTCGCCTGGAATTTTTTGGATCTATCTGAACTTGGTTTATTTCTGAATATTTTTGTATTTGCCTTCGCATGGAATTTGCTCTTTGGGATGTAGCCCTGAAGTGGAGAGTTCAATCGACTTGTGCCTCGTCGTCCCTGCGGGCAGGGATGGGGCGCATGTTGTATTTGTGGCATAGCTCGGAGAAGAAGGCCGCGGTCAACCTACACCTCGTCGTCTTTGCGGATGGGGATGAGGTGTACGTTGTACTTGTGGCGTAGCTCGGAGTAGAAGGCCGCGGTCGACCTGCACCTCGTCGTCCTTGCGGATGGGGATGGAGCTGTTGGAAATATGCCCTAGAGGAAATAATAAAAGCATTATTATTATATTTCCTTGTTCACGATAATTGTCTTTATTCATGCTATAATTGTGTTATCCGGAAATCGTAATGCATGTGTGAATAACAGACACCAACATGTCCCTAGTAAGCCTCTAGTTGACTAGCTCATTGATCAACAGATAGTCATGGTTTCCTGACTATGGACATTGAATGTCATTGATAACGAGATCACATCATTAGGAGAATGATGTGATGGACAAGACCCAATCCTAAACATAGCACAAGATCGTATAGTTCGTTTGCTAGAGTTTTCCAATGTCAAGTATCTTTTCCTTAGACCATGAGATCGTGTAACTCCCGGATACCGTAGGAGTGCTTTGGGTATACCAAACGTCACAACGTAACTGGGTGACTATAAAGGTAGACTACGGGTATCTCCGAAAGTGTCTGTTGGGTTGACATGGATCAAGACTGGGATTTGTCACTCCGTATGACGGAGAGGTATCACTGGGCCCACTCGGTGATGCATCATCATAATGAGCTCAAAGTGACCAAGTGTCTGGTCACGGGATCATGCATTACGGTACGAGTAAAGTGACTTGCCGGTAACGAGATTGAACGAGGTATTGGGATACCGACGATCGAATCTCGGGCAAGTAACATATCGATTGACAAAGGGAATTGCATACGGGGTTGATTGAATCCTCGACATCGTGGTTCATCCGATGAGATCATCGTGGAGCATGTGGGAGCCAACATGGGTATCCAGATCCCGCTGTTGGTTATTAACCGGAGAGTCGTCTCGGTCATGTCTGCTTGTCTCCCGAACCCGTAGGGTCTACACACTTAAGGTTCAGTGACGCTAGGGTTGTGAAGATATGTATATGCAGTAACCCGAATGTTGTTCGGAGTCCCGGATGAGATCCCGGACGTCACGAGGAGTTCCGAATGGTCCGGAGGTAAAGAATTATATATAGGAAGTGCTGTTTCGGCCATCGGGACAAGTTTTGGGGTCGCCGGTATTGTACCGGGACCACCGGGAGGGTCCCGGGGGTCCACCGGGTGGGGCCACCTATCCCGGAGGGCCCCATGGGCTGAAGTGGGAGGGAACCCAGCCCATAGTGGGCTGGGGCGCCACCCCCCTAGGGCCCATGCGGCTAGGGTTGAGGGGAAACCCTAAAGGGGGGCGCCCCCTTGCTTGGGGGGCAAGCCCCCCACCCTAGGCCGCCGCCCCCCTAGTAGATTCCATCTACTAGGGCCGGCGCCCCCCCTTGGCACCCCTATATATAGTGGGGGAGAGGAGGGACTTCATACCCCAGCCCCTGGCGCCTCCCTCTCTCCCCGTTACGTCTCTCTCTCGTAGTATAGGCGAAGCCCTGCTACTGTGACGCCCTGCATCCATCACCACGCCGTCGTGCTGCTGGATCTTCATCAACCTCTCCTTCCCCCTTGCTGGATCAAGAAGGAGGAGACGTCTCCTGCCCCGTACGTGTGTTGAACGCGGAGGTGCCGTCCGTTCGGCGCTTGGTCATCGGTGATTTGAATCACGTCGTGTTCGACTACATCATCACCGTTCTTTGAACGCTTCCGCACGCGATCTACAAAGGTATGTAGATGCATCTGATGACTCGTTGCTAGATGAACTCCTAGATGGATCTTGGTGAAACGAGTAGGAAAATTTTTGTTTTCTGCAACGTTCCCCAACAGTGGTATCAGAGCTAGGTCTATGCGTAGTTCTTCTTGCGCGAGTAGAACACAATTTGTTGTGGGCGTAGATTTGTCAACTTTCTTGCCGCTACTAGTCTTTTCTTGCTTCAGCGGTATTGTGGGATGAAGCGGCCCGGACCAACCTTACACGTACGCTTACGTGAGACCGGTTCCATCGACTAACATGCACTAGTTGCATAAGGTGGCTGGCGGGTGTCTGTCTCTCCCACTTTAGTTGGAGCGGATTCGATGAACAGGGTCCTTATGAAGGGTAAATAGAAGTTGACAAATCACGTTGTGGCTTTAACGTAGGTAAGAAGTCGTTCTTGCTAGAACCCTAATTCAGCCACGTAAAACTTGCAACAACAATTAGAGGATGTCTAACTTGTTTTTGCAGCAAGTGGTTTGTGATATGATATGGCCAAAGTTGTGATGAATGATGAATGATCTATATGTGATGTATGAGATGTTCATGCTATTGTAATAGGAATCACGACTTGCATGTCGATGAGTATGACAACCGGCAGGAGCCATAGGAGTTGTCTTTATTCTTTTATATGACCTGCGTGTCATTGAGAAACGCCATGTAAATTACTTTACTTTATTGCTAAACACGTTAGCCATAGTAGTAGAAGTAATAGTTGGCAAGCAACTTCATGGAGACACGATGATGGAGATCATGATGATGGAGATCATGGTGTCAAGCCGGTGACAAGATGATCATGGAGCCCCAAGATGGAGATCAAAGGAGCTATGTGATATTGGCCATATCATGTCACGTTTATTATTTGATTGCATGTGATGTTTATCATGTTTTGCATCTTGTTTACTTAGAACGACGGTAGTAAATAAGATGATCCCTCATAATAATTTCAAGAAGTGTTCCCCCTAACTGTGCACCGTTGCGACAGTTCGCTGTTTCAAAACACCACGTGATGATCGGGTGTTTTATTCAGACGTTCACATACAACGGGTGTAAGACAGATTTACACATGCAAACACTTAGGTTGACTTGATGAGCCTAGCATGTACAGACATGGCCTCGGGACACAGAAGACCGAAAGGTCGAGCATGAGTCGTATAGAAGATACGATCAACATGAAGATGTTCACCGATGTTGACTAGTCTGTCTCACGTGATGATCGGACACGGCCTAGTTAACTCGGATCATGTAATACTTAGATGACTAGAGGGATGTCTAATCTAAGTGGGAGTTCATTAATATTTTGATTAGATGAACTTAATTATCATGAACTTAGTCTAAAAAAATTTACAATATGTCTTGTAGATCAAATGGCCAACGTAGTCCTCAACTTCAATGCGTTCCTAGAGAAAACCAAGCTGAAAGACGATGGAAGCAACTATACGGACTGGGTCCGGAACCTGAGGATCATCCTCATAGCTGCCAAGAAAGATTATGTCCTACAAGCACCGCTAGGTGATCCACCCGTCCCACAGAACCAAGATGTTATGAACGCTTGGCAGACACGTGTTGACGACTACTCCCTCGTTCAGTGCGGCATGCTTTACAGCTTAGAGCCGGGGCTCCAAAAGCGTTTTGAGAGACATGGAGCATATGAGATGTTCGAAGAGCTGAAAATGGGTTTTCAAGCTCATGCCCGGATCGAGAGATATGAAGTCTTCGATAAGTTCTTCAGCTGTAAGATGGAGGAAAATAGTTCTGTCAGTGAGCACATACTCACTATGTCTGGGTTACATAACCGCTTGTCTCAGCTGGGAGTTAATCTCCCGGATGATGCGGTCATTGACAGAATCCTCCAGTCGCTTCCACCAAGCTACAAGAGCTTTGTGATGAACTTCAACATGTAGGGGATGCAAAAGACCATTCCTGAGTTGTTCTCAATGCTGAAATCAGCGGAGGTAGAAGTCAAGAAGGAACATCAAGTGTTGATGGTCAATAAAACCACTAAGTTCGAGAAAGGCAAGGGTAAAAAGAACTTCAAGAAGGACGGCAAGGAGGTTGCCGCGCCCGGCAAGCAAGCTGCCGGGAAGAAGCCAAAGAATGGACCCAAGCCCGAGACTGAGTGCTTTTATTGCAAGGGAAGCGGTCACTGGAAGCGGAACTGCCCTAAATACTTAGCAGACAAGAAGACCGGCAAACCAAAAGGTATATGTGATATACATGTAATTGATGTGTACCTTACTAGTGTCCGTAGTAGCTCCTGGGTATTTGATACCGGTGCAGTTGCTCACATTTGTAACTCAAAGCAGGGGCTGCGAAATAAGCGGAAACTGGCAAAGGACGAGGTGACGATGCGCGTCGGGAATGGTTCCAAGGTCAATGTGATCGCCGTCGGCATGCTGCCTCTATATCTACCTTCGGGATTAGTTTTAAACCTTAATAATTGTTATTTAGTGCCAGCTTTGAGCATGAACATTGTATCGGGATCTCGTTTAATTCGAGATGGCTACTCATTTAAATCTGAGAATAATGGTTGTTCTATTTATATGAGAGATATGTTTTATGGTCATGCTCCTATGGTGAATGGTTTATTCTTTATGAATCTCGAACGTGATACTACACATGTTCATAATGTGAGTACCAAAAGATGTAAGATTGATAATGATAGTCCCACATACTTGTGGCACTGCCGCCTTGGTCACATAGGTGTCAAACGCATGAAGAAGCTCCATGCAGATGGACTTTTAGAGTGTCTTGATTATGAATCATTTGACACATGCGAACCATGCCTCATGGGTAAGATGACCAAGACTCCGTTCTTAGGAACAATGGAGCGAGCAACCGACTTATTGGAAATCATACATATTGATGTGTGCGGTCCAATGAGTGTTGAGGCTCGCGGTGGCTATCGTTATGTTCTCACGCTCACTGATGATTTAAGTAGATATGGGTATATCTACTTAATGAAACACAAGTCTGAAACCTTTGAAAAGTTCAAGGAATTTCAGAGTGAGGTTGAAAATCAACGTGACAGGAAAATCAAGTTTCTACGATCAGATCGTGGAGGAGAATACTTGAGTCACGAGTTTCGCACACACTTAAGAAAATGTGGAATAGTTTCACAACTCACGCCGCCTGGAACACCTCAGCGTAACGGTGTGTCCGAACGTCGTAATCGCACTCTATTAGATATGGTGCGATCTATGATGTCTCTTACTGATTTACCGCTATCTTTTTGGGGCTATGCTTTAGAGACTGCCGCATTCACTTTAAATAGGGCTCCGTCGAAATCCGTTGAGACGACACCGTATGAATTATGGTTTGGGAAGAAACCTAAGCTGTCGTTCCTAAAAGTTTGGGGATGCGATGCTTATGTCAAGAAACTTCAACCTGAAAAGCTCGAACCCAAGTCGGAAAAATGCGTCTTCATAGGATACCCAAAAGAAACTATTGGGTACACCTTCTACCTCAGATCCGAAGGCAAGATCTTTGTTGCCAAGAATGGGTCCTTTCTAGAGAAAGAGTTTCTCCCGAAAGAAGTAAGTGGGAGGAAAGTAGAGCTTGATGAAGTATTACCTCTTGAACCGGCAAATGGCGCAACTCAAGAAAATGTTCCTGAGGTGCCTGCACCGACTAGAGAGGAAGTTAATGATAATGATCAAGATACTTCTGATCAAGCTCCTACTGAAATTCGAAGGTCCACAAGGACATGTTCCGCACCAGAGTGGTACGGCAACCCTGTCTTGGAAATCATGTTGTTAGACAACGGTGAACCTTCGAACTATGAAGAAGCGATGGCGGGCCCGGATTCCGACAAATGGCTAGAAGCCATGAAATCCGAGATAGGATCCATGTATGAAAATGAAGTATGGACTTTGACTGACTTGCCCGTTGAACGGCGAGCCATAGAAAATAAATGGATCTTTAAGAAGAAGACAGACGCGGATGGTAATGTGACCATCTATAAAGCTCGACTTGTTGCTAAGGGTTATCGACAAGTTCAAGGGGTTGACTACGATGAGACTTTCTCACCGGTAGCGAAGCTAAAGTCCGTCCGAATCATGTTAGCAATTGCCGCATTCTACGATTATGAGATATGGCAAATGGACGTCAAAACGGCATTCCTTAATGGTTTCCTTAAGGAAGAATTGTATATGATGCAACCGGAAGGTTTTGTCGATCCTAAGAATGCTGACAAGGTGTGCAAGCTCCAACGCTCGATTTATGGGCTGGTGCAAGCATCTCGGAGTTGGAACATTCGCTTTGATGAGATGATCAAAGCGTTTGGGTTTACACAGACTTATGGAGAAGCCTGCGTTTACAAGAAAGTGAGTGGGAGCTCTGTAGCATTTCTCATATTATATGTAGATGACATACTATTGATGGGAAATGATATAGAACTCTTGGACAGCATCAAGGCCTACTTGAATAAGAGTTTTTCAATGAAGGACCTTGGAGAAGCTGCTTATATATTAGGCATCAAGATCTATAGAGATAGATCGAGACGCCTCATAGGTCTTTCACAAAGTACATACCTTGATAAGATATTGAAGAAGTTCAATATGGATAAATCTAAGAAGGGGTTCTTGCCTGTGTTACAAGGTATGAAATTGAGCTCAGCTCAGTGTCCGACCACGGCAGAAGATATAGAAGAGATGAGCGGCATCCCCTATGCATCAGCCATAGGTTCTATTATGTATGCCATGCTGTGTACCAGACCTGATGTAAACCTTGCCGTAAGTTTGGTAGGAAGGTACCAAAGAAATCCCGGCAAGGAACACTGTACAGCGGTCAAGAATATCCTGAAGTACCTGAAAAGGACTAAGGAAATGTTTCTCGTTTATGGAGGTGACGAAGAGCTCGTTGTAAAGGGTTACGTCGACGCTAGCTTCGACACAGATCTGGATGACTCAAAGTCACAAACCGGATACGTGTATATTTTGAATGGTGGGGCAGTAAGCTGGTGCAGTTGCAAGCAAAGCGTCGTGGCGGGATCTACATGTGAAGCGGAGTACATGGCAGCCTCGGAGGCAGCACATGAAGCAATATGGGTGAAGGAGTTCATCACCGACCTAGGAGTCATACCCAATGCGTCGGGGCCGATCAAGCTCTTCTGTGACAACACTGGAGCTATTTCTCTTGCCAAGGAGCCCAGGTTTCACAAGAATACAAGGCACATCAAGCGTCGCTTCAACTCCATTCGTGAAAATGTTCAAGATGGAGACATAGAGATTTGTAAAGTACATACGGACCTGAATGTAGCAGATCCGTTGACTAAACCTCTCCCTAGAGCAAAACATGATCAACACCAGAATTCCATGCGTGTTCGATTCATCACAATGTAACTAGATTATTGACTCTAGTGCAAGTGGGAGACTGTTGGAAATATGCCCTAGAGGCAATAAGAAAAGCATTATTATTATATTTCCTTGTTCATGATAATTGTCTTTATTCATGCTATAATTGTGTTATCCGGAAATCGTAATGCATGTGTGAATAACAGACACCAACATGTCCCTAGTAAGCCTCTAGTTGACTAGCTCGTTGATCAACAGATAGTCATGGTTTCCTGACTATGGACATTGGATGTCATTGATAACGAGATCACATCATTAGGAGAATGATGTGATGGACAAGACCCAATCCTAAACATAGCACAAGATCGTATAGTTCGTTTGCTAGAGTTTTCCAATGTCAAGTATCTTTTCCTTAGACCATGAGATCGTGTAACTCCCGGATACCGTAGGAGTGCTTTGGGTATACCAAACGTCACAACGTAACTGGGTGACTATAAAGGTAGACTACGGGTATCTTCGAAAGTGTCTGTTGGGTTGACATGGATCAAGACTGGGATTTGTCACTCCGTATGACGGAGAGGTATCACTGGGCCCACTCGGTGATGCATCATCATAATGAGCTCAAAGTGACCAAGTGTCTGGTCACGGGATCATGCATTACGGTACGAGTAAAGTGACTTGCCGGTAACGAGATTGAACGAGGTATTGGGATACCGACGATCGAATCTCGGGCAAGTAACATATCGATTGACAAAGGGAATTGCATACGGGGTTGATTGAATCCTCGACATCGTGGTTCATCCGATGAGATCATCGTGGAGCATGTGGGAGCCAACATGGGTATCCAGATCCTGCTGTTGGTTATTGACCGGAGAGTCGTCTCGGTCATGTCTGCTTGTCTCCCGAACCCGTAGGGTCTACACACTTAAGGTTCGGTGATGCTAGGGTTGTGAAGATATGTATATGCAGTAACCCGAATGTTGTTCGGAGTCCCGGATGAGATCCCGGACGTCACGAGGAGTTCCGGAATGGTCCGGAGGTAAAGAATTATATATAGGAAGTGCTGTTTCGGCCATCGGGACAAGTTTCGGGGTCGCCGGTATTGTACCGGGACCACCGGGAGGGTCCCGGGGGTCCACCGGGTGGGGCCACCTATCCCGGAGGGCCCCATGGGCTGAAGTGGGAGGGAACCCAGCCCATAGTGGGCTGGGGCGCCACCCCCTAGGGCCCATGCGGCTAGGGTTGAGGGGAAACCCTAAAGGGGGGCGCCCCCTTGCTTGGGGGGCAAGCCCCCCACCCTAGGCCGCCGCCCCCCCTAGTAGATTCCATCTACTAGGGCCGGCGCCCCCCCCTTGGCACCCCTATATATAGTGGGGGAGAGGAGGGACTTCATACCCCAGCCCCTGGCACCTCCCTCTCTCCCCGTTACGTCTCTCTCTCGTAGTATAGGCGAAGCCCTGCTACTGTGACGCCCTGCATCCATCACCACGCCGTCGTGCTGCTGGATCTTCATCAACCTCTCCTTCCCCCTTGCTGGATCAAGAAGGAGGAGACGTCTCCTGTCCCGTACGTGTGTTGAACGCGGAGGTGCCGTTCGTTCGGCGCTTGGTCATCGGTGATTTGAATCACGTCGTGTTCGACTACATCATCACCGTTCTTTGAACGCTTCCGCACGCGATCTACAAAGGTATGTAGATGCATCTGATGACTCGTTGCTAGATGAACTCCTAGATGGATCTTGGTGAAATGAGTAGGAAAATTTTTGTTTTCTGCAACGTTCCCCAACAGGAGCGTACGTTGTACTTGTGGCGTAGCTCGGAGTAGAAGGCCGCGGTCGACCTGCACTTCGTCGTCCTTGCGAATGGGGGTGGAGCGTACGTTGTACTTGTGGCGTAGCTTGGAATTTACAAACTTAGGCGAGTACTCGACTGCAGCTAAGCCCCTACGTGAGAGGATTGCTCACCACTCGGTAGGAATTTTTTTAAACTTAGCCGAGTACTTGACTGCAGCTAAGCCTCCGAGTGGGAGGGTTCCTCACCACTCGGTTGGATTTTTTAAACTTAGGCGAGTACTGGACTGCAGCTAAGCCCCCGAGTGTGAGGGTTTCTCACCACTCGGTAGGATTTTTTAAACTTAGGCGAGCACTGTACTGGAGCTAAGCCCCCGAGTGGGAGGGTTGCTCACCACTCGGTAGGATTTTTAAACTTAGGCGAGTACTGGACTGTAGCTAAGCCCCCCCAACTGAGAGGGTTGCTCACCACTCGGTAGGATTTTTTAAACATAGGCGAGTACTGGACTGCAGCTAAGCCTCCGGGTGGGAGGATTGCTCACCACTCGGTAGGATATTTTTTTAAACTTAGGCGAGTACTGGACTGTAGCTAAGCCCCCGAGTGGGAGGGTTGCTCACCACTCGATAGGATCTTTTTTGAACTTAGGCGAGTACTGGACTGCAGCTAAGCCCCCGAGTGGGAGGGTTGCTCACCACTCGGTAGGATTTTTTTGAACTTAGGCGAGTACTGGACTGCAGCTAAGCCCCCGAGTGGGAGGGTTGCTCACCACTCGGTAGGATTTTTTAAACTTAGGCGAGTATTGGACTGCAGCTAAGCCCCCGAGTGGGAGGCTGATTCACCACTCGGTAGGATTTTACAAACTTAGGCGAGTACTGGACTGCAGCTAAGCCCCCGAGTGGGAGGCTGGCTCAGCACTCGGTAGGATTTAACAAACTTAGGCGAGTACTGGACTGCAGCTAAGCCCCCAAGTGGGAGAGACTGGCTCACCACTCGGTAGGATTTTGAAAACTTAGGCGAAACGGATTCGCAGCTAAGCCCCCGAGTGAGAGGCTTGCTCACCACTCGATAGGATTTTCTTTCGAACTTAGGCGAAACGGATTCGCAGCTAAGTCACCCACTGGGGGTTTTCGGACATAAATAAAAGCAACAACAATCGTTCGAGAGGACTGTAAAGCTCTTGTCTTTGATAAACAAATCACAAAGGTATTTCTTATTACATTTTATTCGAACCAGTACTTAAGTATAAAAGGGGTGGAGCATGTCCGCATTCCAAGCCCGTGGCTCGTCTTTCTTATGCTCGACACTGTAAAGGTGGTATGCTCCATTGTGGAGCACTCTGGTGACAATGAAGGGACCTTCCCAAGCCGGGGTGAGCTTGTGTGGTTTCTGTTGATCCACTCGAAGAACCAAGTCACCCTCTTGAAAGGCTCGACCACTCACATGTCTAGCGTGGAATCGACACAAGTCTTGCTGATAAATGGTCGACCGGATCAAGGCCATCTCTCTTTCCTCCTCTAGGAGGTCGACTGCGTTTTGCCGAGCTTGTTCTGCTTCATCTTCAGAGAAGAGCTCAACTCGTGGTGCATTATGAAGCAAGTCACTTGGTAGAACAGCTTCAGCCCCATAGACCAAGAAGAATGGAGTTCGGCCAGTCGACCGATTGGGAGTTGTCCTCAATCCCTAGAGAACTGATGTAAGTTCATCAACCCAGGCGCCCGCTGCGTGCTGGAGATCTCGCATCAGTCGGGGTTTCAGTCCTTTGAGAATCAGGCCATTTGCTCTTTCTTCTTGTCCATTCGATTGGGGATGGGCGACTAAAGCATAGTCGACTCGTGTGCCTTGTGAGGCGCAGAAGGTTCTGAACTCATCAGAATCGAAGTTCGATCCGTTGTCAGTGATGATGCTGTGCGGAACCCCATATCTGAAAATCAACTCTCTGATGAAGCTGACAACAGTACTAGCTTCAAGATTCTTAATAGGCTTGGCTTCGATCCATTTGGTAAACTTGTCGACTGCTACAAGCACATGAGCGAAGCCGCTCCTACCAGTCCTCAGTGGACCAACCATGTCCAATCCCCAAACAGCAAAGGGCCAGGCGAGTGGGATGGTCTTCAGGGCTGATGCAGGTTTGTGCGACATATTGGAGTAGAACTGGCAGCCTTCACATTTGTCGACTATATCTTTCGCCATTTCATTTGCTCGTGGCCAATAAAATCCAGCTCGGTATGCTTTAGCCACAATGGTTCGAGAGGACGCATGGTGACCACAGGTCCCCGAATGCATGTCGTGGAGGAACACTCGGCCTTCTTCTGGTATTATGCATTTCTGGCCGACCCCAGTTGCACTTTCTCTGAACAGTTGTCCTCTTATTACAGTAAAGGCCTTGGATCGACAGACGATCTGTCGAGCCTCTTCTTCATCCTCTGGGAGCTCTTTCCTAAGGATTTATGCAATGTATGGCACTGTCCAGTCATGAGTGATGACCAACGCCTCCATGATTAAGTCGACCACGGCTGGGACCTCGACTTCAGTCGGATCTGTGACACTCCTAGGCTGCTGGGCCTCTCCAGCGAAGGGATCTTCTTGAACTGAAGGTGCATGAATATGCTCCAGGAACACATTGCTGGGAATAGCTTCTCTCTTGGAGCCTATCTTTGCTAAATCATCTGCTGCTTGATTTTTCAGTTGGGGTAACCAGTCAAACTTCTTTTCCAACCTCCTCACCGCGTTACAGTAACCAGTCATGGCTGGGCTTCTGATGTCCCACTCCTTCATCACTTGATTGACTACAAAATCTGAGTCGCCATAGACTACTAGGTGACGGACGCCGAGTGAGATGGCCATACGCAACCCATACAAGAGTGCTTCATATTATGCTTCGTTATTGGAGGAATCAAAGTGAATCTGAAGGACATATCTGAGCTTGTCTCCTCGGGGGGACACTAGTACCACCCCAACACCGGAACCATTCAACATCTTGGAACCGTCAAAGAACATGGTCTAGTGCTCCGAGTGAACTTGAGTCGGCAGTCGTTGTTCGATCCACTCGGCTAGGAAATCTGCTACTGCTTGGGACTTGATAGCTTTCTTTGCCTCAAACTTGATATCTAAGGGAAGGAGTTCAATCGCCCACTTTGCCACTCGACCAGTTGCATCTCTGTTGTTCAGAATCTCTGACAATGGAGCGTCGCTGACGACTGTAATGGAGTGGTTAGAGAAGTAATGTGCAATCTTATTCGTGGTCATATAAATCCCATAAACAAGCTTCTTATAATGTGGATATCTTTGCTTTGATGGAGTCAAAACTTCAGAGACATAGTATACTGGGCGCTGAACCTTGTAGGCTTTTCCTTCTTCTTCCCACTCGACTGTAAGTACTGTACTGATGACTTGTCTAGTGGCTGCAATGTAAAGCAGTAAAGGCTCTTTGCTGATTGGAGCAGCAAGCACTGGCTGGGTGGAAAGCAGGGCTTTAAGCTCTGCAAATGTTGCATCAGCTTCAGGAGTCCACTCGAACTTATCTGACTTCTTCATCAGTCGGTTAAGAGGCAACGCCTTTTCACCGAGGCGAGAAATGAATCGACTTAGGGCGGCCAAACAACCGGTAAGCTTCTGGACATCATGCACACGCACAGGGCGTTTCGTCCGGATTATGGCACCTACTTTCTCTGGGTTAGCGTCGATCCCTCGTTCGGAAACGAGAAAACCGAGTAATTTTCCGCCTGGAACTCCAAACATGCATTTTGATGGATTAAGCTTGATATCATACCTTCTGAGGTTGGCAAAGGTTTCAGCAAGGTCAGGCAGTAGGTCGGAACCTTTACATGACTTGACCACAATGTCATCCATGTATGCTTCCACATTCCGACTGATCCGAGTGAGTAAACACTTCTAAATCATCCGCATGAATGTGGCTCCGGCGTTCTTCAATTTGAATGGCATAGTGACATAACAGAAGGACCCAAATGGGGTGATGAAAGCTGTTTTTATCTCATCGGGTCCATACAGATGGATCTGATGATACCCGGAATAAGCATCCAAAAAGGACAAACGCTCACACCACGCGGTCGAGTCGACTATTTGGTCGATGCGAGGGAGAGGAAAGTGATCTTTCGGGCAGGCCCGGTTGATATGTTTGAAGTCAATGCACATGCGAAGTGAGTCATCCTTCTTTGGGACCATGACAACATTAGCTAACCACTCGGAGTGGTAAATTTCTCGGATAAAATCAGCTGCTAGAAGTCGAGCCACTTCTTCACCGATTGCCTTCCTCTTCTGTACGGCGGACCGTCGAAGATGTTCTTTGACTGGTTTTACTTTTGGGTCGACTCGCAAGCGATGCTCAGCCAGTCCCCTGGGAACACCTGGCATGTCAGAAGGTTTCCATGCAAAGATGTCCCAGTTCTCATGGAGAACTGGATGAGCGCTTCTTCCTATTTGGAGTCGAGTGTTGTTGAAATGTGAGTCGGAGCAGCATTGGGATCCGTCGGGTGAATGTGAATCGACTTTGTTTCACCAGATGACTGGAATGCTAAATCCGTGGCAGGCTTCTTAGGTCGCAACAAATCACTCGAATCTACATTTTTTTGATATTCCTGCAATTCCACTACTGCCATCTGTGCATCGGCGATCTTTGAGCCCTTCTGGAAGCACTCTTCTGCCTTCTTTCGATTGCCAGTGATAGTTATCACCCCTTTGGGACCAGGCATCTTCAATTTGAGGTACACGTAACATGGTCGAGCCATAAAACGTGCATAAGCTGGCCTGCCCAGAATAGCATGATAAGCACTCTGGAAATTCACAAGTTCAAATGTCAACTTTTCTTTGCGGTAATTCTTGGAATCACCGAACACTACATCGAGAGCGATCTGGCCGAGTGATGCAGCCTTCTTGCCAGGAATGACTCCATGGAAACTCATATTGCTTTCACTGAGTCTGGACATCGGAATGCCCATTCCTTTCAACGTCTCTGCATATAGTACATTCAGGCCACTGCCACCATCCATCAGAACCTTAGTCAATCGGGTGCCTTCGACTACTGGGTCGACCACCAACGCTTGACTCCCAGGGGTGGCTATGTGCACTGGGTGATCAGACTGGTCGAACGTAATGGCAGTCTGAGACCACTTCAAATAACCGGGTGTCATCGGGGCGACCATGTTTACTTCTCTGTTGATGACTTTCAGTCGACTCTTACTCTCAACATCAGCGAAAATCATCAGAGTGTAATTGACGTGGGGGTAACCATCATCGTCCTCTTCCCCATTGTCGGTGTCAAAACCGGCGGATCTCGGGTAGGGGGTCCCGAACTGTGCGTCTAGGCCGGATGGTAACAGGAGGCAAGGGACACGAAGTTTTACCCAGGTTCGGGCCCTCTCGATGGAGGTAAAACCCTACGTCCTGCTTTGATTAATATTGATGATATGGGTATTACAAGAGTTGATCTACCACGAGATCAGAGAGGCTAAACCCTAGAAGCTAGCCTATGGTATGATTGTTGATGTCTATGTTGTCCTACGGACTAAAACCCTCCGGTTTATATAGACACCAGAGAGGGTTAGGGTTACATAAAGTCGGTTACAATGGTAGGAGATCTGAACATCCATATCGTCAAGTTAGACTTCCACAACAAGGAAAGTCCCTTCCGGACACGGGACGGAATCTTCAATCTTGTATCTTCATAGTCGAGGAGTCCGGCTGAAGGTATAGTTCGGCTATCCGAACACCCCCTAATCCAGGACTTCCTCAGTAGCCCCTGAACCAGGCTTCAATGACGACGGGTCCGGCGCGCAAATTGTCTTCGACATTGCAAGGCAGGTTCCTCCTCCAAGTACTTCATAGAAGATCTTGAACACAAAGATAGTGTCCGGCTTTGCAAAATAAGTTTCCACATATTGCCATAGAGAGAATAATTATATTAACACAAATCTAATCTGCTGACGTATTCTGTGGTGCGACACGCCATGGCCAAGCCTTTATCCATTTAATTATCCCACCTCAGCGCGTTGTGGGAGGCGGTTTCCTTGGCACGTCTTGTTGAAGCAGAGATCATGTCCCCTCATTTCGGGATTCTCATCAATATGGGCGTGGGTAACCCAACCGCGCCTTTGATTACGACGCTTGGAGATAAGCAAGTTTTACCAGGCTGGTGGGGACACATAATCACGTCCACCCATATAAGGGGATAAGGATCCACCTTTTCACCCACGCCTTCTTCCTCCTCTGCCTATCCATTCTTGCGCACTCGAGCTCCAGCGCCCAAGTCCGCACTACCACCTCGAGCTTCTCCAGTCATGGCCGGAGCGAGAGGCAAGTGGATGGTCTCCTCCGTCACGGAGGGACACATAAAAAAGCTAAGGAAGGCCGGATATCTGGCCAGCGACATCGCGCACCGGCTCCCCGAAAAGGGGCAGCTCATCCCCACTCCTAGGCCCCATGAGAGGCTGGTATTTCTCCCCCATTTCCTCCGCGGACTGGGCTTCCCTCTGCATCCATTTGTCCGGGGGCTCATGTTCTACTACGGCCTGGATTTCCACGATCTGGCCCCGAACTTTGTCCTCAACATCTCGGCGTTTATCATCGTGTGCGAGGCCTTCCTCCGCATCCGCCCCCATTTCGGCCTATGGCTAAAGACTTTCAACGTCAAGCCGAAGGTGGTGCGCGGCAGCCAGGCGGAGTGCGGCGGCGCCATGGCTGGAAAGATGGCCAATGTTCTGTGGCTCGAGGGCTCCTTCGTGGAGACCATGAAGGGGTGGCAATCATGGTGGTTTTACATCACCGAGCCGCGCGACGCCGAATGGGTCACACCCCTTGAGTTCTGATCCGGCCCCCCTACGCGGCTCACCTCCTAGAAGGAGACAGGCCTATCTTGGGGCAAAAAAGGAGAGCTGACCGGACTCCAAACATGCATCCAAACCCTGGTGGACAAGAAGCTCAAGCTTGTCAACGTAGTCCAGGTTATGCTCATCCGCCTGATCCTCCCGTGTCAACGACGGGCCTTCAACCTTTGGGAGTTCGACCCGGTGCAGCATCAAAATCTTAACAGGCTCTTCGACACGACGTACGAAGACGCCTGGAGGATGCTTTTCAAGGGCTCCGAGGCTCCCGCATCCGCCGCCGAGGATCGCGGATTCAGTATTCAGCGTCGCGCTCTGGCGGTAAGCTATTTTTGTCTTTTTACAAGGCATCAGTTTTTCATAGTTTGACTCTATGCGGGATCTAAGCTCCTTTATATTTGACAGGATTGGGAGGTGACGTCTAGGCAGATCGACTGTCCGGCTCCTTTGCCCAAAGGCCCGACGGACGCCCACTTGGCGAAGCTGCTGGTTCCAGCACCCTACGTGGTGCCGGAGAAGAAGGCCAAGAAGGCCGTGGGGACTCAAAGGAGTGCCCGGCGCCAGGAGGTGTCGGATTCATCATCCGGCGGCTCCGCGGTGCATTCCTCCCGTGAAGACGAGGAGGAAGAAGAAGAGACCTCTCCCCCCTCCAGCGGGAGGAGAGAAGAAAAGGAAGGCCGCCCTCTCTGAGGAGGCCGGAGGGTCCAAGCGAGGAAAAACCCATCCTCCGGACTACTCCCCCGACGCCGGCGATGGCGGATAGGAGTGGCAGCCCAAGGCCAAGCCCCTGGCGAGATCGTACGTATCCGGATACCGGAGTAATTCATAGTATTCGTTTTTTGCACAGCTTTCCCTTATGTCGAATATGTTTATGCAGCCTACCCAAAGACCGGCTCGACGCATCGTCGAGCGGCTCACTGGACCCGTCGAATGTGAACTCGCTTCCGATGACTTCATCCCCCCGCCCTACGGACGACACCGAAGTGTTGTCCCAACAGGTTCCAAGCCGGGAGGAGGTGGTCCTGGAGGCGCCGCAAGGCAACCTCCCGGACTCCAGGAGTAAAGGGGATGAAACCCCCCAGGGCTCCAAGTCCGACCCAAGGCCGGACGCCGCTCTGGAACCCTCAAAGATTCCAGAGTCCGGCGGGCGACCTCCTTCCAAGAGGAACAAGCCCACCGTGCTGGTGACCCCCGTCCAACCGGGGGCACCGGACAATCTGTTGGAGGTGCTCGAAGGCGCCTCCATTGACGAGGGACACCACACTATTATGAGTGCGGTGGTCCAGAAGGTTCAGTCCGCCAAGAGCGGACTGACTGAAGCTTGCACTAGCCTATTAACAGGCTTTGAGGTAAGTAAACAATGTTTAAATAATATTACCGCATAGACAGTAGCCCCTGATGCTCTGTTGGGCGTTCGGGAAGAAAAGCCGAATAGAGGATCAAAGAATTCGCAAGAGTATAACAAAAGGAGTCAATATGCGTATGCAGGCTTCTCTGCTAGCGTCCGCCGTGCTGACTGCGGAAGTGGACGTGCTGAAGCAGAGCCTCGAGAAGTCCGAGGAAGAGCTCGGGCGTGCCAAGAAGCAGCTCGAGGAGAAGGAAGGTAAAAATACCTTGTTTGAATATGTATATAAAAAAGGTGCAATTGCAAAAAATGACAGGATTGACATGGCTATTGTAGGGGCCACGTCTGAGGTGGCGACCCTTAAGCAAGCGCTGCTCGAGGCCGAGAAGAATGCGGTCGTGGAGCGCACCGAGCGGGAGAGGTATGAGGCTAAGGTTGGCAAGGTGCGGCAAGAGCTCCAGGTTCTCATGAAGAAACATGAGAGTTTGGAGCTTGACTCGAAGATGCGAGCGTCCGAGCTCGCGGCAGCTATAGAAAATGCCAAGTCTGCCAGGGCCGAGTCCCAGAAGACCCTTCAGGAGTTGGATGAGGTGAAGAAGATAGTGGCGGGTAAGGCATTTTTTATGAAAAGTAAACATATAAACGTGAGTTACTTGATACTTACCCGAATCCGGAGCTCTCCAGGGGCATTTGCAGATCTTCCGCGGAGTGTATCCGATGCCACCGCATTCTATCGAGCCGAGGAGGGCAGCTCGACGGAGAAGGTGTTCTGGTCTCAGTATGCTAAGGCCGGACACCCCGTGCCCCTGAGCAACCAGCTGAAGCAACTGGTCGAGCTCCACAAGGGGGCCGAACAGGCCATGAAGGGCCTCCTAGTTTGGCTGTGGCCTGGAGAGGCCCTGCCTGGGGGCTATTTCGGGCTGGTGCGGCGGCTGGTGGAGGCCTGTCCGAGGCTCGAGGTTATCAAGCGCTCTGTCTGCATCAAAGGTGCCCGTAGGGCCCTTGCCCGTGCTAAGGTGCACTAGGGCAAGCTGGATGCTGAGAAGCTTGTGAAGGATGGGCCACCGCCGGGGAAAGAGCATCGCAAGCCCGAAAATTACTATAAGGATGTTCTGAAGGGTGCCCGCCTTGTGGCGGATGAATGTACTAGGGATGTAATTTTTGAGTAAAACTCGCTCGTTTTTGTCCTGTGTGCTGGAAACTTGTTCATATGCGCTTCGCAATGCTGTTTGAATTTAAAATATTACCTTCTGTGCGGCTGTTTATCAATTCTGAGAGATGGCGAGTCGTCGGCTTCTGCCCCCATGCCGCTAGTGCTGGGGTGTTCGAGGATAAACCTGAGCACTCTTTTTCCCATGTTTGGGTCCTTCGAGGGAGGCGCTCAGCCCAGCGAACGAGGCAATCGGACTATAACGCGTGAACACTCTGACTTAGCCATAGAATTCTATAATTTTAAATTTCGGCGAAGCCCCTAGTATTCGGAAGACCGATTTCGGGGCGCTATCCACGCCTTGGCCGGACAGAGCCGACTCCTCGCCCGAAGCGGCATAAGTCTTTAGGGACTCGAAAAAACCCTCTCGAACAACGACCAGCTCTCGCTTCATCATGATTGTCAGTTTTAGCTTTCTTCACTGAGGTGCTCGGCCCAGCTCAACCGGGGCACAATCGCAGTGGTTCTCCTAGTGCTACCTTAGCCGATATAGCGGAATGTAAGGCACCAAAACATAGGAGCCGGGCAAACCCAACTATTGACCCAAGACATGATTCAGAGCCGATGCATATAATGCTATAAGTTCAGGGTACTGCACTTGTGGGAGTGTGCGGACTTCTCATACCATATTGAGGGGTGTTAAAAGCCCCTGGCGTATTTTGGCCGTACCAGGTTGTACGGATGCAACATGTCGTTAAGGAACATTTATTTATAAAAATATAATGCGAAAATAGACAAAAGCTATGCATTGTTTATTGAAAATAGCTGCGATCAAAGCGGAACGATACAGGTAATGCGATAAACGAAAAGTTGGACTATTTAACATGTCTGCTCCAGGGGTAAGCTGCGGAATAGTATGCGGAACAGGTATACTGCTCGTGATAGAGACCACCTGGGATTTCCGTAATGCGGCATGGCTTGTCTGCTTCCCTGGTTCTTGCATCGTTTGTGCGGCAATTGAACTGCCGAACAAGCCTTCCAAAGAGTAGAGTCCTGAAAGTAAGAGAAAAGAAAAAAATCGGCAGCTCCTCGTGCGGTTTAAGTCGTGTTGTGGGCGTGCCATGATGGTGCCCCTCCCCTTGTGCCCATGGTATTTCTAGAGCGTAGTTATGTACGCGAAGTATTGGCGTCGCCTTTTTGCGAGGGTTGGGGTTGGGGCCACATTGCTACGCCTGCTCGGAACGTGCCAGGCGGTCTTGTTGTAGGTTACTCCGGGCGCGCTTGACAGTGTCCAGACGTTTAATGGCCGGACTAGAGAACTGCCTGGAGAGGCTGCTTTGTACTTCCGCTGCGAGGGCCGCTGTGTGCTCCTTCGTTCGGAGGGAGCGTTCGGTGTTTCCATTGACCGTAATGAGTCCTCGAGGGCCTGGCATCTTGAGCTTAAGGTATGCGTAGTGCGGGACCGCATTGAACTTGGCGAATGCGGTTCGCCCGAGCAGTGCATGATAGCCACTGCGGAACGGGACTATGTCGAAGATTAACTCCTCGCTTCGGAAATTATCCGGAGATCCGAAGACCGCTTCAAGTGTGACTGAGCCTGTACAGCTGGCCTCTACACCTAGTATTACGCCTTTAAAGGTCGTCTTGGTGGGCTTAATCCTCGAGGGATCTATGCCCATTTTCCGCACTGTATCCTGGTAAAGCAGGTTCAGGCTGCTGCCGCCGTCCATAAGGACTCTAGTGAGATGAAATCCGACAATAATTGGGTCGAGAACAAATGCGGCGAATCCGCCATGACGGATGCTAGTGGGATGGTCTCTTCGATCAAAGGTGATCGGGCAGGAGGACCATGGGTTGAACTTTGGGGCGACTGGCTCTACCGCGTATACGTCTCTTAACGCGCGCTTCTGCTCCCTTTTGGGGACGTGGGTGGCGTATATCATGTTCACCGTCCGCACTTGTGGGGGAAAACTCTTCTGTCCATTGTTGTTCGGTGGCCGGGGCTCCTCGTCGCCATCGCTATGCAAGCCCTTATCTTCATTGTCGGCACTTAACCTGCCTGCCTGCTTGAACACCCAATAGTCCCTGTTGGTGTGATTGGCCGGCTTTTTGAGGGTGCCATGTATTTGGCACAAGCGGTCGAGTATTCGGTCCAAGCTGGACGGGCCCCTAGGATTCCTTTTGAATGACTTTTTCTGCTGAGCGGATTTAGAGCCTCTGAATCCGGCATTCACTGCCGTATCCTTAGCATTGTCGCCTTAATGCGGCGCTTCTGCTGGTTGCGACGCGACCTGCCACTAATATCCTTGGTGTCTGAACGACCAGGGTTCTTGGTCATGTTGTTGCTACGAGCAAGCCAGCTGTCTTCTCCCGCGCAAAAGCGGGTCATGAGTGCCGTGAGTGCTGCCATAGATTTTGGCTTTTCCTGTCCGAGGTGCTGGGAAAGCCACTCGTCCCGGATATTATGTTTGAAGGCTGCTGAATTACGTGACTTAGGTCGTCAGCGTCTGGCGGTCGCACATAAGTGCCCTGGAAATTGTCGAGGAATGCGGCTTCCAGGTCCTCCCAACAGCTGATTGACCCTGTTGGCAGGCTGTTAAGCCACTGCCAGGCTGGTCCTTTAAGCTCGAGTGGGAGGTATTTGATGGCGTGAAAATCATCGCCGCGGGCCATGTGGATATGAAGGAGATAATCCTTGATCCATACCGCGGGATCTGTTAAGCCATCATATGATTCGATGTTTACGGGTTTGAAACCCTCGGGGATTTGATGATCCATTATTTCGTCTGTGAAGCACAATGGGTGTGTGGCGCCTCTGTACTGGGCTATATCATGACGTAGCTCCAATGAGCTTTGTCTACTGTGTTCGGCCCTGCCGAATTTGTGACCGGCGTGATGGTTACCGTCTCGAGCCGTGGGGCGCCCACGCGATCCGTAGATCAATCTTGTTTGCCTTGCCTTTTCCTCCAACATATTACGTAAGTCCGGAGCATATTCCCGTGCCTTGGTACAGGGTGCGGCTTGGGTGGAGGGCCATGAGGCCTTTCTGTCGCGGCCACGAGGTGGCCTGTCGGCCGCGTCGAGTGCTTCCTCCTCTAATCGGGGTAGCACCCTGCGCTTTGGGTAGCTCTTGGAGGGGCGTTCGAGTTTATGCTCTTCGGCCGCAAGGACTTCAGTCCATCTGTCGACTAGCAGATCTTGATCAGCTTTAAGCTATTGTTGTTTTTTCTTGAGGCTTCTTGCCGTGGCCATAAGCCTGTGTTGAAAGCGCTCTTGTTTGGCGGGATCCTCTGGCGCGACGAATTCGTCGTCGTCGAGGCTTGCGTCGTCTTCGGAGGGAGGCATATAATTATCATCCTCGACCTCTCTATCAGCCACTCTCTCATGAGGGATGGTTTCTCCATCCTCCTGTGCTAAATTTTGCCCGGGGGGATGTTCGTCGGCGCTTTCCGGGGTATTATTATCTCCCGTGCTGGAATCACCATTTTTGTGTTGGCGGGATTTTGAGCGGCGCCGCTGACGCCGGCGCTTTTGCTGTTTCTTGGAGGGGTCATCCTCCGCTGTTCCATCGCCATCTCCCTCTTTTGGGGTGTCCACCATGTATATGTCATATGACGAGGTATCTTTCCAGGGCCTGGTAGGCGCTGGTTCTTCATCATCTCCTTCATCGGCGTCCATGCCGTCGATGTCTTCGGAGTCTAAGTCGAGCATGTCGGTTAAATCGTCGACAGTGGCTACCAAGTGGGTGGTGGGTGGGCTTTGAATTTCTTCATCGTCCGTACCCCAACCTTGCTGACCGTAGTCCGGCCAGGGCTCTCCTGACAAAGAGAGAGACTTCAGTGATGTCAGGATATCGCTGAAAGGCGAGTGCTGAAAGACGTCCGCGGCCGTGAACTCCATGATCGGCGCCCAATTGGATTCGCTCGGCAGGGGCGCGGAGGGTTCGGAGTCCGGAGAAGAATCCGGCTCCATGGAGTCACGAGTCTTGCAGAGTATGGGGCTGGTGTTTGGCTCAACTGCCGTTGAGATCGCAGCCCCCGAGGTGGCGTCCAACCGCCCATCCTCGATCAGCGCGGTCGGCTCCGAACTAGGGGTCGGAGCCGATGCGGGTGCGGCCTCCAGGGCACTGTTCAGCGGCAGAGCTAGATCATGCTCGTCATGACAGTGCGGCGCGCTCGGCAGTGGTTCGAATCCGTCGAAGATCAATTCCCCGCGGATGTCGGCTGTGTAGTTTAAACTTCCGAATCTGACCTGACGGCCAGGGGCACAGCTTTCGATCTGCTCTTGATGGCCAAGTGAATCGGCCCGCAGTGCGAAGCCGCCAAAGACGAGGATCTGTCTGGGGAGGAAGGTCTCACCCTAGACTGCATCGCCATTGATGATCGTAGGAGCCATCGGGCCTGACGACGACAGCATAGAGGAACTCTCAATGAAAGCACCGATGTCGGTGTCAAAACCGGCGGATCTCGGGTAGGGGGTCTCGAACTGTGCGTCTAGGCCGGATGGTAAGAGGAGGCAAGGGACCCGAAGTTTTACCCAGGTTCGGGCCCTCTCGATGGAGGTAAAACCCTACGTCCTGCTTGATTAATATTGATGATATGGGTATTACAAAAGTTGATTTACCACGAGATCAGAGAGGCTAAGCCCTAGAAGCTAGCCTATGGTATGATTGTTGATGTCTATGTTGTCCTACGGACTAAAACCCTCCTGTTTATATAGACACCGGAGAGGGTTAGGGTTACATAAAGTCGGTTACAATGGTAGGAGATCTGAACATCCGTATCGTCAAGATAGCCTTCCACGCCAAGGAAAGTCCCTTCCGGATACGGGACGGAATCTTCAATCTTGTATCTTCATAGTCCAGGAGTCCGGCTGAAGGTATAGTTCGGCTATCCGAACACCCGTAATCCAGGACTCCCTCACCCATCCTCAACTTTGTCCGCTTCCTTCTCCTTTTCCTTGGGCTGTTTCCCTTGGAATTTCTGAATTAGGAGTCGACACTGTCGAGTGGTATGCTTTGGGTAAATGAAATTACCCTCTTCATCTTTCTTGGTGTGAATGTGGCATGGTAAATCCAGCACATCATTTCCATCTTGATCTTTTACTTTCTTGGGGTTCCACGGTCCTTTGGGTTTCCCCTTGAATTTCCCTTGAGTTACGGCCAAGGCTTCTCCAGGAGCAGCTGGCTCGGCTTTGGATCTCCTGTCCGACCGAATTTCAGATTCAACTCCCGATACTTAACGCCTTCTTTGAAGGCACAAATTGCTTGGTGATATGACACATTCTCCACTGTGTGGTGCAACGTGATCCATCTCTGGATATAATCCCTCAAAGTTTCATTCGGTTTCTGAACTCAACACTGTAATTCTGTCAACCCTGCAGGCCGCTTGCAAGTACCTTCAAATGTTCTGACAAATACTCGAGCAAGATCTTCCCAAGTATAAATACTACTAGGAGCTCACTGATTCAGCCATGCCCTGGCCGAGCCCTCTAGCATCAAAGGAAGGTGCTTCATGGCCACTTCATCGTTGCCGCCACCGATCTGTACAGCCACTCGATAATCCTCAAGCCAAGTGTTAGGCTTGGACTCACCAGTGAATTTACTGACTCCAGTCACCAACCTGAAGTTGGGAGGAATCACCGCAGCCCTGATGGCTCTGCTGAAGCACTCTGGGCCTGAGACATGCACTCTGCTGCTGGTTGGAAAATCTCTGTCGGGACCTTCTCTATGAGCTCTGTTTCTGTCGACCAGACCCTGAACAAGAATAGATCTCGCATCAAAGCCCGGTTCCCTGGGGTCGACTGGAATCCTTCACCCACCACTGTGAGGGCGTCTGTCATCCTGCTGCCGGGGCACGTATGATCCACTCCTTGGGGGAGGCGTGGGCACTCGACGACGATCATCGTGATCGAGTCGGTGATCATGCTGCTCACGGTTTCTGTACTGATCTCGTCGGTCTCCATGTCCCTCACGCCTCGGGGGCGATCTTGGGCTGTGAGCCGACTGGACTATGTCTGCAACCATGGATCTACTGAGAATCCTATTCCACGACTGAGATACTACTGTATTATGCTCTTCCGCAGCTCGGAGCTAGGCCTGGATCTCCACAAAACCTTGACCAGCTTCTGACTGGGAAGGTTGAATTGACTCCGTTATTCGGGCCGCAGCTGCGAGATTCTGGATTGGAGTTCGGTATACCTGAGTCAGAGGTGGAAAAAGTTGACGTCGACTGGATTCGGGAGCACGCTGTCGAGCACGCTCGTCGAGTGCACGCTGGAGGTTCTCCAATCGAGTGCGCTCGGCCAAGTTGGCCAGGCGCGCCTCCTCCAAGGCCTGAGCCTCAGGGGTTTCTCCAACGATAGGAGTGTGAAGTGCATCCATGTTCCGGCGGCGAAGTTCTTCCCTCCGCTGTGAAGAGAGGGGTTCGGGGTGGTACTCTTCATGAACACGCGACGGATCACCGCCCCCGTCGCCTCCGTCTTCCCGAGTGAAGCCAGGAGGACTGCGTGCTCCATTGATCATCAAAACTTCTGCCGCGGGGTCGCTGCTGTCGCACTCGGATGCAGTCTCTATGGAGCCAGTCGACAGGTCGAACAGGCCGTAGAGAGTTTTGTCGGGCTCAATTGCCGCGACTTGGGGGTGGCCGACTAGCGAGCCACCGCTGAAGCCTCGACCAACCGGAACGTTTGCCTCGGCGGGCTGTAGGGAGGGAGGTCGGCATGGGAGCCGACCGATACTGAGTCGATGGCTGCCGTAGGAGGACGCGTGAAAGTTTGTTGCCCCGCGGACGGGGAGTGCCTTGACGTCGAGTGGCGCTTCCTGGAGCCAAGCGGAGTCGCCGGCGATGAATACGAGCGCACCGAGACGGATCTCGTGGCCTTGGCCAAACCTCCGCCTGAAACCATGTTGATGGGGATTGGAAAAATCACAACTTCTCCAATAAGTCGCTAAGACACCCGCCCCACGGTGGGCGCCAACTGTCGTGGTTCTAAGTCTGACAGTAGAATGTGGGGTAGGGATGTAGAGGCAAGATCCTAGCTATGTAGGAGATGTACACGCGGGTTTTACGAGTTCAGGCCCTTCTCAGAGGAAGTAATAGCCCTACGTCTTGGAGCCCGGAGGCGGTCGACCGGATTATATGCGTGTGTGTTACAGGGGGTGCGAACCCTTGTCCCTGAGGAAGGGGGTGGCTTATATGGAGTTCGCCAGACTCCTCCCACCCTCAGTTACAAAGGATTTAAGGTACATAAAGATGGGGACGTTACTGGTAACGCCTGCAATAAAGATACATTGACCATTAAAGCTATGACTTAATTCCCGACTGCTGCAGAGTGGAGTGGCTCTAGATCTTCTGGTAGTCGAGTGATTGTCCATACGGTCGAGTGTCTTCAAGACTATCGAGTGGAACATAGCTTCATGGTCGAGTGGATGATGATTTTTCTTCGAATGCTTCTGGTTCTTTTAGAGATGTCCTTGGGGAGGGTATCTTGGACAGATCCATGACCCTACCCTAGGTACATAGCTTCATCAATCGCTACGAGTGAGAAGGTCTCATCATAGTCAACTCCTTGAACTTGTCGAAAACCTTTCGCAACAAGTCGAGCTTTGTAGACAGTAACATTACCATCTGAGTTTGTCTTCTTCTTGAAGATCCATTTATTCTCGATGGCTTGCCGATCATCGGGCAAGTCAACCGAAGTCCATACTTTGTTCTCATACATGGATCCCATCTTAGATTTCATGGCCTCAAGCCATTTTGCGGAATCTGGGCTCATCATCGCTTCCTCATAGTTCGTAGGTTCATCATGGTCTAGTAACATGACCTCTAGAACAGGATTACCGTACCACTCTGGTGCGGATCTTACTCTGGTTGACCTACGAGGTTCGGTAGTAACTTGATCTGAAGTTTCTTGATCATCATCATTAGCTTCCTCACCTGTCGTGGTATTCTCACGGGGGGGTGCAAGACGACATATGCCACAAGGTGGCTTCGTGTGAGGGTAAGACCGCTACCGAAATATCCAGGGACGGGTATGCGAGTAGCACGCGCTAGTTTACCCAGGTTCGGGGCTCTCCGGAGAGATAACACCCCTACTCCTGCATGTCTGAGTATATCTGGTATATCTGGTACAGAGTGCTCCTGGAGCTGTATCTCAGGTCAGTGCCGTAGGCATCTGGCCTCGTATATGCATATGAGCATAAGTGAGAGAGTGGCTATCTAGTGGCCGAATGGAGTGGCCGTGGTGGTGCTTGTGTGCTCATGCGTGAGTGACTGTGAGAGTGTGTGGATGGATGGATGGCTAGCTATATATAGTGGGAGCTAGCTTAGGATGTAAGCCATGTAGGCATGGTAGCTAGCTAGCTAGTGGCATGGTGGGGTGTCAGCCTTGTCCCCTGGGTCACTTCATAAATAGTGCCCAGGGACAAGGGACACTGTACATGATGGCTGGGATGACACGTGAATAGTGCCGGGTATGGCCGTCACGTCGGGGGCGCGTTAGGCTGAAGTTGACTTCAGGCAGCCGACAGCCAGCAGCCGGCCTGGTGGAGCAGTCGGTAGCCAGCAGCCAGCTGGTGGAGCAATCAGCAGCCAGCAGTCGGCCTGGCCGGGCAGTCGGCAGCCAGCCTGGTGGAGCAGTCAGCAGCCAGCAGTCGGTCTGGTGGAGCAGTCGGCAGCCAGCAGTCGGCCTGGCTGGGCAGTTGATAGCCAGCAGCCGGCCTGGCTGGGCGGTCAGCAGTGAGCAGCCAGCAGCCGGCCAGGTAGTTGGACTGATGGGCCTTGCTAGCCCCGATGTCTTGAATTATTGACTCGCCGTCTTCGGGGTACCCATGGCCAATTACTCCGACAGTAGCCCCCAAGCCTCCGGGCAACTTGGCAAAGTTGGGCGAAGGTTTTTTGGCGAGTGTTCATGGAAGTGATCATGAAAAAGACAAAGTTAGTCCTCGCAGATATATCAAATGTTTGCTTTTATCATTGCAAGTTTTATGCGGAGGGTGCCGACTCGGTTTCGTCCGAGCCCCCTTAATCTTTTTCGCGTTCCCTCCGCTTTTTGGCTTGTGCCATTGCTCGCCGGACAGCCGTTCTGTGGTCTGTGGCTAAGAGTGGGCCGTGAAGTGGAGTGTACAGTACTCAGAGTCTGGGAGCAGATTCAACCGAGTAGATGCTTGTAAAGGAAACGACCGGGTCGCCCGAACTGTTTTTCTTCCCGGATGTTTTTCGCGTGGGTGGCCTCCAGCATTCACTCTTGCTAGCCGGGCATCCGCTCTGCGGTCTGTGACTAAGAGTGGGCCTTTGGTACCGTGCACGCTACTAAGCTTTCTACGGGAACTAACGTCTCAGGCCAAGCGGCCAGCACCCGGGCCAACTCTGGCTGGCGTCGGGGCGAACAGTGATGCAACTGTAATAAAATGCGGAGATAGCCCCCGAGCATCGTTCGGAGTTATCCGTGCTCTTGCGGTGATGCAAAAAATATGCGGTGAGGAGCTCACATTGATTTTCTTCTAGCCGAGGCGGCCGGCGCGGCTCAGCGCTCGCGGAGTGCGCCGGCGCACCCGCTGGGTGTAGCTTTCGAGCCTCCGGGTTCTCGAAGGGGGTCCTGGCCGGTCAGGCTCGACCGGCCAGGCGGTGATGCATCTTGCAGTGCCCAGTTTCTTCTTTTTCTCTTTTGCCGGCTGCCGGCAGCCGGACAAAACTCTTCTCTTGTCTGCAATCTTTCATGGGGGCGCGCCAGCGCACCCACTGGGTGTAGCCCCCGAGATTTGGGCCGACTGCTGAGCAGTCAGTAGTCGGGTTGGATCATCCGGCAACTACTTTGTCTTCTTCTTCGCGAGGGCGCGTCAGCGCACCTGCTGGGTGTAGCCCCCGAGATTCGGGCCGACTGCTGAGTAGTCGGGCCGAATCTCCCGGCAACTACTTTGTCTTCTCTTTCTTTGCGGGGGCGCGTCAGCGCACCCGCTGGGTGTAGCCCCCAAGATTCGGGCCGACTGCTGAGCAGTCAGGCCGGATCTCCCAACAACTACTTTGTCTTCTCTTTCTTTGCGGGGGCGCGTCAGCGCACCCGCTGGGTGTAGCCCCCAAGATTCGGGCCGACTGCTGAGCAGTCAGGCCGGATCTCCTGGCAACTACTTTGTCTTCTCTTTCTTCGCGGGGGCGCGTCAGCGCACCCGCTAGGTGTGTCCTCGGAGCAGGAGGCAGTCCAGCCGGCTTCGCACAGTTGACAGCGCGGGTCACGACTGACCGTCCGGGTGGCGAATCAGGCGGACGGGTCATCCAGACGGGTTTTTCTTTTCTTCTCCTTGTCCCAGCCGACTTCTTTTCTGGCTTTTTCCTGCAAGGCCAGCCGTCGTTTGACTTTTCTTTTTCTACACAGCCGGATGGGCACCCGGCCCCCTTTTTCTCTTTTCCATCCGTTCTCGCAGCCGACATCTCACTTTTTTTTCTTAGCACCCGGCCACTTTTTTCTTTCTTTCTCCGCCTCCGCAGCCGGCAATAGAGCGTACAGACGCAACCGGCGGGAGCTGGGCATGGCGCGCAACGGAGCGGCGCCCGGTGGAGGGAGGCGGAGGCGGCCAGGCAAGGCGCCGAGCGGGGCCGGCACACGGGAGCCGGCGCAGGCGGGCGCGGTGAGCAGAAGCCGGCGCGGAGCCAGTAGGCGGCCGAGTTCAAAGCGCGGAGCCAGCAGGCAGCCGGGCCGCGTAGCCAGCAGGCCGGGTTCGGAGTCGGTGCGGGGCGCGCCCGCGAGGCGGAGCGAAGCCGGCACGGGGGAGGAGCCGGAGCCTGGTGCGTCGAGTAGGTGGATCGGGGGCCGGAGCCGGAGCCGGAAGGGGCTTTCGTGGAAGCCGGCCAGGGTGCGCGGAGGCCGGCCAACGCGGGGCGGGAAGCCGGTGATGACGAGGCGGCCGCGGCACATCGAGCCAGCGAGACGACGAGTCGGCCGCGAGGGCGACGGGCCGGATGGCGGAGGACTCGGCGCGCGCGGACCGGACCAGATGGCGGAGCCGGACGTGGCAGCGGGCTGCTGGCGCGCAGGGACGACGCAAGCGAGGCGCGGCTGCGCCGGTGGTGGTGAGGAGCCATTCGCGGAGGCGCGCGAGGACATGGTACAGCCGACGCGAAGGAGACCGGAGCGGGGCTGAGTGCTGGGATGGCTCGGAGGCGGGCCGGACAGCCGCGCGCGGCTCGGCGCGGTGGTGAAGCAGAGCACGGCCGCTTGGTGAAGGTTGCGTGCGAGTCACTGGAGAGGGAGCAGCAACGGCGAGGCCGTCACTGTCTGGTTGACGTATGGCCATTATCTGGGTGTTGTACAAGGGATATCTGACCTGTATACATGTGATATAGGGCCATGGTTTGACTAATGTCTAGGATGTGTATGGATATGGTTTGACCATTGTGTGACGCATCTAGCTAGCTTGTCTACATGATATTTGGAGTAGCGAACACGCGTTTCGGCCCGAGCGAGGCGCAACGTGGAGGGGAGCAGACGCGAGCGGCGTGTGGATGGACACGGTCGACCGATGTGGGGCCCCGCGCGCGGACGGACGGCCGGCGTTGCGGTGGTGGTGAAGAAGGCGGCGAGCCCGACGACGAGGACACGCCGTCCCACGCGGCCGCTCCGGCGGCGGGTTGAAGTCGAGCCCCCGAGCGCTACCGGAGAGACAGCGCGACGCCTCGGCGGTGGAGACGAAGATGGTCCCGCCCGGACTGCGAAACCAGCAGCAGCGCAGTAGCATAGTACCACCCCACGGTGGGCGCCAAATGTCATGGTATTCTCACAGGGGGTGCAAGACGACATATGCCACAAGGTGGCTTCGTGTGAGGGCAAGACTGCTTCCGGAATATCCAGGGACGGGTATGCGAGTAGCACGCGCTAGTTTACCCAGGTTCGGGGCTCTCCGGAGAGATAACACCTCTACTCCTGCATGTCTTAGTATATCTAGTATATCTGGTACAGAGTGCTCCTGGAGCTGTATCTGAGGTCAGTGCCGTAGGCATCTGGCCTTGTATATGCATATGAGCATAAGTGAGAGAGTGGCTAGCTAGTGGCCGAATGGAGTGGCCGTGGTGGTGCTTGTGTGCTAATGCGTGAGTGCCTGTGAGAGTGTGTGGATGGATGGATGGCTAGCTATATATAGTGGGAGCTAGCTTAGGATGTAAGCCATGTAGGCATGGTAGCTAGCTAGCTAGTGGCATGGTGGGGTGTCATCCTTGTCCCCTGGGTCACTTCATAAATAGTGCCCAGGGACAAGGGACTCTGTACATGATGGCTGGGGTGACACGTGAACAGTGCCGGGTATGGCCGTCACGTCGAGGTCGCGTAAGGCTCGAGTTGACTTTAGGCAGCCGGCTTGGAGGAGAAGTCGGCAGCCAGCAGCTGGCCTGGTGGAGCAGTCAGCAGCCAGCAGTCGGCCTGGCCGGGCAGTCGGCAGCCAGCAGCCGGCCTGGGGGAGCAGCCAGTAGCCAGCAGTCGGCCTGGTGGAGCAGTCGGCAGCCCGCAGTCGGCCTGGCCGGGCAGTCGGCAGCCAGTAGCCGGCCTGGTGGAGCAGTCAGCAGCCGGCCTGGCCGGGCAGTCAGCAGCCAGCAGCCGGCCGGGTAGTTGGACTGAGGGGCCTTGCTAGCCCCGATGTCTTGATATATGGTCTCGCCGTCTTCGGGGTACCCATGGCCAATTACTCCAACATCACCAATTGGTGTAGATGTCACAGAACCAGTTTCTGTGATGAACTACTTTCCAATAAGGGAGCATGTATAGTTACCTCATCAAGTTCTACTTTCCTCCCACTCACTTCTTTCAATAGAAACTCCTTCTCTAGAAAGGATCCATTCTTAGCAACAAAAGTCTTGCCTTCGGATCTGTGATAGAAGGTATACCCAACTGTCTCTTTTGGGTATCTTTGAAGACACATTTCTCCTATTTAGGTTCGAGCTTATCGGGTTGAAGCTTTTTCACATAAGCATCGCAACCCCAAACTTTAAGAAATGACAACTTTGGTTTCTTGCCAAACCACAGTTCATAAGGAGTCGTCTCAATGGATTTAGATGGTGCCCTATTTAACGTGAATGCAGCCGTCTCTAAAGTATAATCCCAAAATGATAGCGGTAAATCAGTAAGAGACATCATAGATGCATCATATCTAGTAAAGTACGATTATGACGTTTGGACACACCATTATGCTGTGGTGTTCCGGGTGGCGTGAGTTGGGAAACTATTCCGCATTGTTTCAAATGAAGAACAAACTCGTAACTCAAATATTCCCCTCCACGATCTGATCGTAGAAACTTTATATTCTTGTTACGATGATTTTCCACTTCACTCTGAAATTCTTTGAACTTTTCAAATGTTTCAGACTTATGTTTCATCAAGTAGATATACCCATATCTGCTCAAATCATCTTTGAAGGTGAGAAAATAATGATACCCGCCGCAAGCCTCAATATTCATCGGACCACATACATCAGTATGTATGATTTCCAACAAATCTGTTGCTCGCTCCATAGTTCCGGAGAACGGCGTTTTTGTCATCTTGCCCATGAGGCACGGTTTGCAAGTACCAAGTGATTCATAATCAAGTAATTCCAAAAGTCTATCCGAATGGAGTTTCTTCATGCGCTTTATACCAATATGACTTAAACGGCAGTGCCACAAATAAGTTGCACTATCATTATCAACTCTGCATCTTTTAGCTTCAATACTATGAATATGTGTATCTCCACTATCGAGATTCAAAAAGAATAGACCACTCTTTAAGGGTGCATGACCATAAAAGATATTACTCATATAAATAGAACAACCATTATTCTCTGATTTAAATGAATAAGTGTCTCGCATCAAACAAGATCCAGATATACTGTTCATGCTTAACGCTGGCACCAAATAACAATTATTCAGGTCTAATACTAATCCCGAAGGTAGATGTAGAGGTAGCGTGCCGACTGCGATCACATCGACTTTGGAACCATTTCCCACGCGCATCGTCACCTCGTATTTTGCTAATCTTCACTTAATCCGTAGTCCCTGTTTCGAGTTGCAAATATTAGCAACAGAACCAGTATCAAATACCCAGGCACTACAGCGAGAATTAGTAAGGTACACATTAATAACATGTATATCACATATACCTTTGTTCACCTTGCCATCCTTCTTATCTGTCAAATACTTGGGGCAGTTCCGCTTCCAGTGACCAGTCTGTTTGCAGTAGAAGCACTCAGTCTCAGGCTTAGGTCCAGACTTAGGTTTCTTCTTTTGAGCAACTACTTGTTTGCCGTTCTTCTTGAAGTTCCCTTTCTTCTTCCCTATACCCTTTTTCTTGAAACTGGTGGTTTTGTTAACCATCAACACTTGATGCTCCTTCTTGAATTCTACCTCCGCAACATTTAGCATTGCGAAGAGCTCGGGAATTGTTTTATTCATCCCTTGCATGTTATAGTTCATCACAGAGCTCTTTTAGCTTGGTGGCAATGATTGAAGAACTCTGTCAATGGCACTATCAACAGGAATATTAACTCCCAGTTGAGTCAAGTGGTTATGGTACCCAGACATTCTGAGTATATGTTCACTGACAGAACTATTCTCCTCCATCTTGCAGCTTTAGAACTTATTGGAGACTTCATATCTCTCAATCCGGGCATTTGCTTGAAATATTAACTTCAACTCCTGGAACATCTCATATGCTCCACGACGTTCAAAACGTCGTTGAAGTCCCGGTTCTAAGCCGTAAAGCATGGCACATTGAACTATTGAGTAGTCATCAACTTTGCTCTGCCAGGCGTTCATAACGTCTGGTGTTGCTCCTGCAGCAGGTTTGGCACTTAGCGGTGCTTCCAGGACATAATTCTTCTTTGCAGCAATGAGGATAATCCTCAAGTTACGGACCCAGTCCGTGTAATTGCTACCATCATCTTTCAACTTTGCTTTCTCAAGGAAGGCATTAAAATTCAACGGAACAACAACACGGGCCATCTATCTACAACAACATAGACATGCAAAATACTATCAGGTACTAAGTTCATGATAAATTAAGGTTCAGTTAATCAAATTATTAAAGAACTCCCACTTAGATAGACATCCCTCTAATCATCTAAGTGATCACATGATCCATATCAACTAAACCATGCCCGATCATCACGTGAGATGGAGTAGTTTTCAATGGTGAACATCAATATGTCGATCATATCTTCTATATGATTCACGCTCGACCTTTCGGTCTCCAGTGTTCCGAGGCCATATCTGCATATGCTAGGCTCGTCAAGTTTAACCCGAGTATTCTGCATGTGCAAAACTGGCTTGCACCCGTTGTATGTGGACATAGAGCTTATCACACCCGATCATCACGTGGTGTCTCGGCACGACAAACTTTCGCAACAGTGCATACTCAGGGAGAACACTTGTACCTTGAAATTTAGTGAGAGATCATCTTATAATGCTACCGTCGATCTAAGCAAAATAAGATGCATAAAAGATAGACATCACATGCAATCAATATAAGTGATATGATATGGCCATCATCATCTTGTGCTTGTGATCTCCATCTCTGAAGCACCATCATGATCACCATCATCACCGGTGCGACATTTTGATCTCCATCGTAGCATCGTTGTCGTTTCGTCAACTATTGCTTCTACGACTATCGCTACCTCTTAGTGATAAAGTAAAGCAATTACAGGGTGATTGCGTTGCATACAATAAAGCGACAACCATATGGCTCCTGCCAGTTGCCGATAACTCGGTTACAAAACATGATAATCTCGTACAACAAAATATAGCATCATGTTGACCATATCACATCACAACATGCCCTGCAAAAAAAAGTTAGACGTCCTCTACTTTGTTGTTGCAAGTTTTACGTGGCTGCTATGGGCTGAGCAAGAACCGTTCTTATCTATGCATCAAAACCACAACGATAGTTTGTTAAGTTAGTGTTGTTTTAACCTTCTCAAGGACCGGGCGTAGCCACAGTCGGTTCAACTAAAGTTGGAGAAACTGACACCCGCCAGCCACCTGTGTGCAAAGCACGTCGGTAGAAGCAGTCTTGCGTAAGCGTACGCGTAATGTCAGTCCGGGCCGCTTCATCCAACAATACCGCCGAACCAAAATATGACATGCTGGTAAGCAGTATGACTTGTATCGCCCACAACTCACTTGTGTTCTACTCATGCATATAACATCTATGCATAAACCTGGCTCGGATGCCAATGTTGGGTAATGTAGTAATTTCAAAAAAAAATCCTACACACACGCAAGATCATGGTGATGCATAGCAACGAGAGGGGAGAGTATGTCTACGTACCCTCGTAGACCGAAAACGGAAGCGTTTATCAATGCAGTTGATGTAGTCGTAGACCTTCACGATCCGTCCCGATCAAGTACCGAACGTACGGCACCTCCGCGTTCAGCACACGTTCAGCTCGATGACATCCTCGCCTTCTTGATCCAGGAAGAGGGGCGAAGAAGTAGATGAGTTCCGGCAGCACGACGGTGTAGTGACGGTGTTGGTGACGAACAATCTCCGCAGGGCTTCGCTTAAGCACTGCGAAAACTATTACAGAGGATAAACTAGAGGGGATGGGGTAGCCGGCACACGGCTTGGTGTTTCTTGATGTGTCTTGGGTGCTAGCCCTACCCCTCTATTTATATGTTGAGCCTTGGGGTCGAAACTTGGACTAAAAGCCTCCACAAAGTCAGTTTCACCTGAAAGGCAAGAGTCCTTCTCGAACTCCAGGGCAGACACCAGGGTTCCTGGCGTCTGGACCCAGACGCCAGGGACCTTGGCGTCTGGCCCCTGGACTCCACAAAACTTTCTTTTGCGCTTTCCAAAAACCTTGTGGGCTTTCCCTTTTGGCCCAAATAAAGTGTTCTCGTACCCAAACATTTCGGGAAACATCCAGAACCCTTCCAGTGACCAAACACTATTATCCTATATATCAAACTTTATCTCCGGACCATTCTGGAGTTCCTCGTCATGTCCGTGATCTTATCTGGAACTCCGAACAACATTCATTTACCAACATACATAACTCATAAATACTATATCGTCAACGAACGTTAAGCGTGTGGACCCTATGGGTTCGAGAACTATGTAGACATGACCGAGACACTTCTCTGGTCAATAACCAATAGCGGAACCTGGATGCCCATATTAGCTCCTACATATTCTACAAAGATCTTTATCGGTTGAACCGCATAACAACATACGTTGTTCCCTTTGTCATTGGTATGTTACTTGCCCGAGATTCGATCGTCGGTATCTCAATACCTAGTTCAATCTCGTTACCGGCAAGTCTCTTTACTCGTTCCATAATGCATCATCCCACAACTAACTCATTAGTTACATTGCTTGCAAGGCTTATAGTGATGTGCATTACTGTGAGGGCCCAAAGATACCTCTCCGACAATCAGAGTGACACATGCTAATCTCGATCTATGCCAACTCAACAAGTACCATTGGAGACACCTGTAGAGCACCTTTATAATCACCTAGTTACGTTGTGACGTTTGGTAGCACACAAAGTGTTCCTTCGGTATTCGGGAGTTGCATAATCTCATGGTCATAGGAACATGTATAAGTCATGAAGAAAGCAATAGCAGTAAACTAAACGATCAAGTGCTAAGCCGTTTATCAAATGACAACTCATGTCTATGGTTAGGAAACATAACCATCTTTGATCAACGAGCTAGTCAAGTAGAGGCATACTATAGTGACACTTTGTTTGTCTATGTATTCACACATGTATCATGTTTCCGGGTAATACAATTCTAGCATGAATAATAAATATTTATCATGATATAAGGAAATAAATAATAACTTTATTATTGCCTCTAGGGCATATTTCCTTCAGTTTTTACCTATAAATTGGGGGTTACGACTTTGAAATATTTAGGTATTCATGTTTGTAATGTGAGGATCAGAAACAAACATTGGAAATGACTAGAAGATAAGATTAAAATGTGCGGATGTTAGTAAGGGAAAAATGCTAAACATTGCGGGTAGACTGACTTTTGTGCAGGATTCCTTAAGAAATATTTCTATTTAATGATCTCCTTTTACCCAATCTATGCTCGGGTTAAAAAAGAGAGATAATTTCCTTAGGGCCCAGTCCGTACTACAGGGTGATGATGATAAGAAGAAATACCTACTAGTTAACTGGAGAACTTGTTGCAAATAAAAAGACCCAAGAGGATTGTGGTTATTCAATTTCGAACATATGAACAAAGCCTTGATGGCTAAATGGTGGTGGAAGTTAGAAACAAAAGATGGTTTGTAGCAAACTACTCTTCTTTTATAAATATTCTCATAGAAAATGTCTTTCGAAGGTTAAACCAAAGGTGGGTGACTCCCATTTATAGTCCATCCTGATGAAAATGAAATACCTTTTTTATCAGCATTGTAAAGAGCATGTGTGCAATGGGGCTAACACCAAACTAGGAATACTAGTGGGTGGGAGAAAATAATTCGAAAATTGTCTATCCAGGACTTTACAAAAAAGGTTGAGGCCTTAAAAAAGGGTTTTGATGCTTTTAAATTCAAAAGGTTACGGGATTATACTTGGTTGCTCAGGAATAACTTTAAGTTAAGATATGAGGAAATTGTTGTTTCCAATAAAAGAGATACAATTAGACAAATGACGACAGCGGATAGTAAGTTTACTGTAAAGTCTTTATATAGATAGATGATTGTACCTGATGGTGTTTCCCTCCTAAATTCTATGGAAGAACAAAATTCCACCTAAAATCAAAGTCTTTCTTTAGTTAATGGTTAAGATTGTATCTTAATTAAAAATAATCTACTCAGGGGCAATAGAAACTAATTAAAGTTTGTGTATTTTGTGGACAAGATGAGAGCATTGAGCATTTGTTCTTCCAATGTTTGGTTTCTAGACTTGTATGGAGTCTTCTTAAATATGCTTTTGATTTAAGGAATTACTACCTCTGAAATCTACCTTTTTCGGAACATGGATTAAGAGTTTTTTCAAAAGAAAAGAAAAAAAATGTTTTGGTTGGTGTCTTTTTTATTTACTGGACTCTATGGAGATGTAGAAATAATGACATTTTATTTGAAAGAAAACTAACTAATAGTCCAATAGTGCTAATAAAATTGATTTGTCATTGGATAATAAACTAAGCAATTTTGTAGATAGAAGTTGGAAAATCAAAAGTTGCTATTGTTGGCTGAAAGACTCATAGAGTAGGTGACAAGTGAGGTCTACAAACTTCACAAGGGCAACAACCATGCATTCCTCAAATCAGTTGCTACAGACCTCATCTATAGTTTCCCTTGGCGTGGTGCCAACTACTTGGAGAAGAATAGCTCCTGGATGCATTAGTTCTCTTTTATCCTTTCTCTTGTCTAGTTGTTTTAGTTTGGTGGTTAAGACTTGATGTTACTTAGTGTTTGCCTATTCGGTTATGGCTGGAGTCTCTTAGGCCATCTGTCTATTTTGTTCTTGCGCTTCCACGCTTTTGTATTGATCTATGATGGTGAAATTATGGTAGATTTGTAGGAGTAATGCTTGTAAACCAAATGTTTTCTTTAATAGAAATCGAAGGAGGTTACATCTCTTTTATCCAAAAACAAGATGAGTAATAGACCTTGTAGTGTAAAATCGGGAGGCTTTCAATAAGAAGAAAACAACAAAATAAAGTTGGGAAGGGTACACACACCTGACAACTATATTTCTTTCTGGAATTATCTAATAATAACTAAAAAATATGGATAGAGTCATATGGAGGCCTACCTTAAGTTGCGCACCTATATAAGGACTTCGCATGCATATGTTTATAGAGGGGATTGAGTACAACTTTGTACATGTAGATATAGAGGGGATTGAGAAGGATATGCAATTGTGGCATTAATCATTACAATGGATGGAACTTTGTACATACATACATGTGTCATAGATGATTACGATGCTAATACGTCTATTTTGCATCATTATTCCTTACTCTTATTTATCTTATTTCAATGTTATATTTCACATTATGATGCAATTCTAATGCCTTTTCTCTATTAAAATGCAAGATACATCAATGGAGGGAGATTACTGGTAGTTTGAAATCTGATATAAAAAAGCAACAAAAGAGATAGCAATTCTCTGGAGCTCAAAACAAACCGTGGATTTTTGGAGAATTATTTTGAAATGTATGAATAATTATGGAGCATTAATTTGTTCAGCTGGCTTAGGTGTTCTAATATAACTTTTATTGACCACAGTTGAAACTTTAGCATGTTCCTTCATTCTAACAAGGAAAGGTGGTTTTTCAGTATAAGAAGTAGGAACAACTGGATCAACATTATAAATAATAGTCTCATCTTTAGCTATTACCGGTTCTTTAATTTCTTCTTTAATAGGTGGGTGATATTTAAACCACTTCACCTTAGGGAGATCAACTTGAATAGCAAAAGGTTCACAAAAGGAGGCTACTATCTCAGAGTCAAGTCCATATTTAGTTCTAAACTTTTGAAAAGCATCGGTCTTTACCTTTGTCGAGTTCCCAATCTTCAGAGTTGCGTTTAATTCTCTTTAAAAGATCCCACCGGAATACAATAGTCTTCTTCATAAACCAGTACAAGAAGTATCAAGCATGGATCGATCATTATGACAAAGCTGAAGGAAATATACCCTAGAGGCAATAATAAAGTCATTGTTTATTTCCTTATATCATGATAAATGTTTATTATTCATGCTATAATTGTATTAACCGGAAACTTAGTACATGTGTGAATACATAGACAAACAAAGTGTCACTAGTTTGCCTCTACTTAACTAGCTCATTGAATCAATGATGGTTATGTTTCCTAACCATAGACATGAGTTGTCATTTGATTAATAGGATCACATCATTAGAGAAGGATGTGACTCACTTGACCCATCCGTTAGCTTAGCACGATGATCGTTTAGTTTGTTGCTATTGCTTTCTCCATAACTGATACATGTTCCTATGACTATGAGATCATGCAACTCCCGAATACCGGAAGAATACTTTGTGTGCTACCAAACGTCACAACGTAACTGGGTGATTATAAAGATGCTCTACAGGTGTCTCCAATGGTGTTTGTTCAGTTGGCATAAATCGAGATTAGGATTTATCACTCCGAATATCGGAGAGGTATCTCTGGGCCCTCTCAGCAATTCACATCACTATAAGCCTTGCCAGCAATGTGACTAATGAGTTAGTTGCGGGATGATGCATTATAGAACGAGTAAAGAGTATTGACGGTAACGAGATTGAACTAGGTATTGAGATACCGATGATCGAATCTCGGGCAAGTAACATACCGATGACAATGGGAACAACGTATGTTGTTATGCGGTTTGACCGATAAAGATCTTCGTAGAATATGTAGCAGCCAATATGAGCATCTAGGTTGCGCTATTGGTTATTGACCAGAGATGTGTCTCGGTCATGTCTACATAGTTCTCGAACCCGTAGGGTCCGCACACTTAACGTTCTGTGATGATAGTATTATGAGTTTATGTGTTTTGATGTACTGAAGGTAGTTCGGAGTCCCGGATATGATCACGGACATGACGAGGAGTCTCGAAATGGTCGAGACATAAAGACTGATATATTGGACGGCTATATTCGGACATCGGAAGTGTTCTGGGTGATTTCGGAGAAAACCGGAGTGCCGGAGGGGTTACCGGAACCCCCCGGGGAAGTATTGGGCCTTAGTGGTGTTGGGTTTCGTAGCAATTTCAAAAAATTTCCTACGCTCACGCAAGATCATGGTGATGCATAGAAACGAGAGGGGAGAGTATGATCTACGTACCCTTGTAGATCGACAACGGAAGCGTTTGGTTGATGTAGTCGTATGTCTCCACGGCCCGACCGATCAAGCACCGAAACTACGGCACCTCCGAGTTCTAGCACACGTTCAGCTCGATGACGATCCCCGGACTCCGATCCAGCAAAGTGTCAGGGAAGAGTTCCGTCAGCACGACGGCGTGGTGACGATCTTGATGTACTACCGTCGCAGGGCTTCGCCTAAGCACCGCTACAATATTATCGAGGACTATGGTGGAAGGGGGCACCGCACACGGCTAAGAATATGATCACGTGGATCAACTTGTGTCTCTAGGGGTGCCCCTGCCTCCGTATATAAAGGTTCAAGGGAGGAGGGCCGGCCGGCCAAGGTGTGGCGCGCCAGGAGGAGTCCTACTCCTTCTGGGAGTAGGACTCCCCCCCTTTCCTAGTTGGAATAGGATTCGTGGAGGGGGGGAGGGGGGAGAGGAGAGAGAGGAGGAAGGGGGGCCGCCCCCTCTCCTTGTCTAATTCGGACCAAGGGGGGAGGGGCCCGTGGCCCATCTCTGGCCACCTCTCCTCTCTTCCACTAAGGCCCACTAAGGCCCATATACCTCCCGGGGGTTCCGGTAACCTCCCGGTACTCCGGTAAAATCCCGATTTCACCCGGAACAATTCCGATATCCAAACATAGGCTTCCAATATATCAATCTTTATGTCTCGACCATTTCGAGACTCCTCGTCATGTCCGTGATCACATCCGGGACTCCGAACAACCTTCGGTACATCAAAATGCATAAACTCATAATATAACTGTCATCGTAACCTTAAGCGTGCGGACCCTACGGGTTCGAGAACAATGTAGACATGACCGAGACACGTCTCCGGTCAATAACCAATAGCGGAACCTGGATGCTCATATTGGCTCCTACATATTCTACGAAGATCTTTTATCGGTCAGACCGCATAACAACATACGTTGTTCCCTTTGTCATCGGTATGTTACTTGCCCGAGATTCGATCGTCGGTATCCTATACCTAGTTCAATCTCGTTACCGCCAAGTCTCTTTACTCATTCTGTAATACATCATCCCGCAACTAACTCATTAGTTGCAATGCTTGCAAGGCTTAAGTGATGTGCACTACCGAGAGGGCCCAGAGATACCTCTCCGACAATCGGAGTGACAAATCCTAATCTCGAAATACGCCAACCCAACATGTACCTTTGGAGACACCTGTAGAGCTCCTTTATAATCACCCAGTTACGTTGTGACGTTTGGTAGCACACAAAGTGTTCCTCTGGCAAACGGGAGTTGCATAATCTCATAGTCATAGGAACATGTATAAGTCATGAAGAAAGCAATAGTAACATACTAAACGATCGGGTGCTAAGCTAATGGAATGGGTCATGTCAATCAGATCATTCAACTAATGATGTGATCCCATTAATCAAATAACAACTCTTTGTCCATGGTTAGGAAACATAACCATCTTTGATTAACGAGCTAGTCAAGTAGAGGCATACTAGTGACACTCTGTTTGTCTATGTATTCACACATGTATTATGTTTCCGGTTAATACAATTCTAGCATGAATAATAAAATTTTATCATAATATAAGGAAATAAATAATAACTTTATTATTGCCTCTAGGGCATATTTCCTTCAAGTGGGCCTTAGGGGAGAGAGAGGGCAGCAGCCTAGGAGGTGGCTCCGCCCCCAAGGGGAGTCCGAATAGGACTAGGGGAGGGGGCGCGGCCCCTCTTTCCCTCTCCCTCTCCCTCTATTTCCTTCCCCCTTCCTCCTTCCTAGTAGGACTAGGAAAGGATGAATCCTACTCCTACTAGGAGGTGGATTCCTCCTCTCCTTGGGCGCCACTAGGGCCGGCCGGCCTCCCCCCTTGCTCCTTTATATATGGGGGCAGGGGGGCACCCTAGAACACACAAGTTGATTGTTCCAAGCCATGTGCGGTGCCCCCATCCACCATAATCCATCTCGGTCATATCATGGCAGTGCTTAAACGAAGCCCTGTTCCGGTAGCAACATCATCACCATCATCACACCATCGTGCTGACGAAGCTCTCCCTCGAATCTCTACTGGATCGTGAGTTTGCGGGACATCACGGAGCCGAACGTGTGCAGATCACGGAGGTGTCGTACCTTCGGTGCTGGGATCGGTTGATCGTGAAGACATACGACTACATCAACCGCATTGTCATAACGGCTCTGCTTACGGTCTACGAGGGTACGTAGAGAACACTCTCCCCTCTCGTTGCTATGCATCACCATGATCTTGCGTGTGTGTAGGAATTTTTTTGAAATTACTGCGTTCCCCAATAGTGGCATCCGAGCCAGGTTTGTGCGTAGATGTTATATGCACAAGTAGAACACAAAGGAGTTGTGGGCGTGGGTATATACATATTGCTTGCTGTCACTATTTGATTCTTGATTTGGTGGTATTGTTGGATGAAGCGGCCCAGACCGACATTACACGTATGCTTACACGAGACTGGTTCTATCGACGTGCTTCGCACACAGGTGGCTAGTGGGTGTCTGTTTCTCCAGCTTTAGTTGAATCGGATTCAATGAACAAGGTTCTTTCTGAAGATCAAAAAGCAATCACTATACCGCGTTGTGGTTTTTGATGCGTAGGTAAGAACGGTTCTTGCTCAGCCCGTAGCAGCCACGTAAAACTTGCAACAACAAAGTAGAGGACGTCTAACTTGTTTTTGCAGGGCATGTTGTGATGTGATATGGTCAAGACGTGATGAGATATAAATTTTTGTATGAGATGATCATGTTTTGTTGAAGTTATCAGCAACTGGCAGGAACCTTATGGTTGTCTCTTTATTGCATAAGATGCAAGCACCATACAATTGCTTTACTTTATCACTATGCGATAGCAATAGTTGCAAAAGCAATAGTTGGCGAGACGACCATGTGACGAGACATTGATAAAGATCAAGATGATGGAGATCATAGTGTCAAGCCGGTGACGACGGTGATCATGACGGTGCTTTGGAGATGGAGATCAAAGGCACAAGATGATGATGGCCATATCATATCACTTATATTTGATTGCATGTGATGTTTATGCTTTATGCATCTTATTTTTCTTAGAACGGTGGTAGCATTATAAGATGATCTCTCACTAAATGTCAAGCTATAAGTGTTCTCCCTGAGTATGCACCGTTGTGACAGTTCTTCATGCTAAGACACCACGTGATGATCGGGTGTGATAAGCTCTACATTCACATACAACTGGTGCAAGCCAGTTTTGCACACGCAGAATACTCGGGTTAAACTTGACGAGCCTAGCATATGCAGATATGGCCTCGGAACATTGAGACCGAAAGATTGAGCGTGGATCATATAGTAGATATGATCAACATAGTGATGTTCACCATTGAAAACTGCTCCATCTCACGTGATGATCGGACATGGTTTAGTTGATATGGATCACGTGATCACTTAGATGATTAGAGGGATGTCTTTCTAAGTGGGAGTTCTTAAGTAATATGATTAATTGAACTTTAATTTATCATGAACTTAGTCCTGGTAGTATTTGCATAACTATGTTGTAGATCAATAGCTCGCGATGTAGCTCCCCGTTTTATTTATGATATGTTCCTAGAGAAAACTATGTTGAAAGATGATAGTAGCAATGATGCGGATTGGACCCGTGATCTAAGGATTATCCTCATTGCTGCACAGAAGAATTATGTCCTTGATGCACCGCTAGGTGACATAATTATTGCTGGAGCAAATGAAGACGTTATGAACGTTTGACAAAGCTCGGTATGATGACTACTTGATCGTTTAGTGCGCCATGCTTTACGACTTAGAACCGGGACCTCAAAAACGTTTTGAACGCCACGGAGCATATAAGATGTTCTAAGAGCTAAAATTGGTATTTCAGACTCATCCCCGAGTCGAGAGGTATGAGACCTCTGACAAGTACTTTGCCTACAAGATGGAGGAGAATAGCTCATCCAGTGAGCATGTACTCAGATTGTCTGAGTACTACAATCACTTGAATCAATTGGGAGGTAATCTTCTAGATAAAATAGTGATCAACAGAGTTCTATAGTCACTATCACCAAGTTACTAGAAGTTCATGATGAACTATAATATGCAAGGGATGACGAAAATGATTCCCGAGCTCTTCGTGATGCTGAAATCAATGAAGAAATGTTGATGGTTGACAAGACCACTAGTTTCAAGTAAAAGGGCAAGAGAAAGAAAGGGAACTTCAAGAAGAATGGCAAGCAAGTTGCCACTCCCATGAAGAAGCCCAAAGCTAGACCCAAGCATGAAACTGAGTGCTTCTACTTCAAAGGAAATGGTCACTGGAAGTGGAAGTGCCCTAGATACTTGGCGGATAAGAAGGATGGCAAAGTGAACAAAGGTATATTTGATATACATGTTATTGATGTGTACTTTACTAGTGTTTATAGCAAACCCCTCGGTATTTGATACTAGTTTAGTTGCTAAGAGTAGTAACTCAAAACGGGAGGTGCAAAATAAACAAAGACTAGTTGAGGACGAGGTGACGATGTGTGTTGGAAGTGATTCCAAGGTTGATAAGATCACCATCGCACACTCGCTTTACCTTCGGGATTAGTGTTGAACCTAAAATAAATGTTATTTGGTGTTTGCGGTGAGCATAATATGATTGGATCATGTTTATTGCAATATGGTTATTCATTTAAGTCAAAGAATAATTGTTATTCTGTTTACATGAATAAAACCTTCTGAGGTCATACACCCAAGGTGAATGGTTTATTTAATCTCGATCGTAGTGATATACATATTCATAATATTGAAGCCAAAAGATGCAAAGTTAATAATGATAGTGCAACTTATATGTGGCACTACCGTTTAGGTCATATTGGTGTAAAGCGCATGAAGAAACTCCATGCTGACGGGATTTTGGAATCACTTGATTATGAATCATTTGATGCTTGCGAACCATGCCTCGTGGGCAAGATGACTAAAACTCCGTTCTCGGGAACAATGGAGCAAGCAACTGACTTATTGGAAATAAGACATACTGATGTATGCAATCCGATGAGTGTTGAGGCTCGCGGCGGGTATTGTTATTTCGTGACCTTCACAGATGATTTGAGCAGATATGAGTATATCTACTTGATGAAACATAAGTCTCAAACATTTGAAAAGTTCAAAGAATTTCAGAGTGAAGTGGAAAATCATCGTAACAAGAAAATAAAGTTTTTGCGATCTGATCATGGATGCGAATATTTCAGTTACAAGTTTGGTCTTCATTTGAAACAATGCGGAATAGTTTCGCAACTCATGCCACATGGAACATCACAGCGTAATGGTGTGTCCGAACGTCATAACCGTACTTTATTAGATATGGTGCGATCTATGATGTCTGTTACCGATTTATCACTATCGTTTTGGGGTTATGCATTAGAGACAGCTGCATTCACGTTAAATAGGGCACCATCTAAATCCATTGAGACGACACCATATGGACTATGGTTTCGCAACAAACCTAAGCTGTCGTTTCTTAAAGTTTGGGGCTATGATGCTTATGTGAAAAAGTTTCAACCTGATAAGCTCGAACCCAAATCGGAGAAATGCGTCTTCATAGGATACCCAAAAGAAACTGTTTGGTACACCTTCTATCACAGATCTGAAGGCAAGATATTCGTTGCTAAGAATTGATCCTTTCTAGAGAAGAAGTTTCTCTCAAAGGAAGTGAGTGGGAGGAATGTAGAACTTGATGAGGTAATTGTACCTTCTCCCGAATTGGAAAGTAGTTCATCACAGAAACCGGTTCTAGTGATTCCTACACCAATTAGTAAGAAATTTAATGATGATGATCATGAAACTTCAGATCAAGTTACCACCGAACCTCGTGGGTCAACCAGAATACGTTCCGCACAAGAGTGGTACGGTAATCCTATTCCGGAGGTCATGTTACTTGACCATGACGAACCTACGAACTATGAGTAAGCGATGATGAGCCCATATTGCGCGAAATGGCTTGAAGCCATGAAATCTGAGATAGGATCCATGTATGAAAACAAAGTATGGACTTTGATTGACTTACCCGATGATCGGTGAGTCATTGATAATAAATGGATCTTCAAGAGGAAGATGAACGCTGATAGTAGTGTTACTATATACAAAGCTCGAATTGTCATGAAAATATTTTCGACAAGTTCAAGGTGTTGACTACGATGAGATTTTCTCACTCGTATCGACACTTAAAAGTCTGCCAAATCATGTTATCAGTTGCCGCATTTTATGAAATGTGTCAAATGGAAGTCAAAACTGCATTCCTTAATGGATTTCTTAAAGAAGAGTTGTATATGATGCAACTAGAAGGTTTTTTCGATCCTAAAGGTGCTAAAAAAGTAAGCAAGCTCCAGCGATCCATCTATGGACCGGTGCAAGCATCTCAGAGTTGGAATATATGCTTTGATAAAGTGATCAAAGCATATGGTTTTATACAGACTTGCGGTGAAGCATGTTGTCGGTGTCAAAACCAGCGGATCCCGGGTAGGGGGTCTCGAACTGTGCATCTAAGGTGGATGGTAACAGGAGGCAGGGGACACGATGTTTTACCCAGGTTCGGGCCCTCTTGATGGAGGTAAAACCCTACGTCCTGCTTGATTATTCTTGATAATATGAGTAGTACAAGAGTTGATCTACCACGAGATCGGAGAGGCTAAACCCTAAAAGCTAGCGTATGGTATGATTGTATGTTGTCCTACGGACTAAAACCCTCCGGTTTATATAGACACCGGAGGGGGCTAGGGTTACACAAGGTCGGTTACAAAGGAGGAGATATACATATCCGTATTACCTAGCTTGCCTTCCACACCAAGTAGTGTCCCATCCGGACACGGGAGGAAGTCTTAAATCTTATGTCTTCATAGTCCAACAGTCCAGCCAAAGGATATAGTCCGGCAGTCAGGAGACCCCCTAATCCAGGAGTCCCTCAGTAGCCCCTGAACCAGGCTTCAATGATGATGAGTCCGGCGCGCAGTGTTGTCTTCGGCATTGCAAGGCGGGTTCCTCCTCCGAATACACCACAGAAGAGTTTGAATACAAGGATAGTGTCCGACCCTGCAAAATAAGTTCTACATACCACCATAGAGAGAATAATATTTCCACAAATCTAATCTGCTGACACGTTTTGGCAGCATGACATCACGCCATGGCCCGGTAATTATTTGAACTATTTTTCCTTAACCAGCCCCGCACATAACGCGAGGCGGTTTCTTGACACGTCTTTACAAAGCAGAGATCGTGTTCCCCTTATTACGGGATTCTCATCAATACGGACGTGGGTAACCCAACCGCGCCATCAATTACAGCGCTTGGTGGATAAGCGAGTTTTACCAGGCTAGTGGGGGCGCATAGTTTAGTCCGCCCTTATAAAGGGATAAGATCTCACCTTTTTCTACCCACGCCTTCTTCCTCCTTGCTCATCCATTCTTGCGCACCCGAGCTCCAGCGCGCAAGTCCGCATCCTCCCTCTCAACTCTCTCCAAAACATGTCCGGAGCAGGAGGCAAGTGGATGGCCTCCTCTGTCATGGAGGGGCACATCAAAAAGTTATGTGGAGCCGGATACTTAGACGCGGACATCGCGCACCGGCTGCCAGCCGCGGGGCAGGTCATCCCTACCCCAAAACCTCACGAGAGGGTGGTCTTCCTTCCCCACTTCGCTCGCGGACTCGGGTTTCCCCTCCATCCATTTGTCCGCGGCCACATGTTCTATTATGGGCTGGACTTTCATGATCTGGCCCTGAACTTCATCCTCAACATCTCGGCGTTCATCGTCGTGTGCGAGGCCTTCCTCCGCATCCGGCCCCACTTTGGCATGTGGTTAAAGACCTTCAATATCAAGCCAAAGGTGGTGGGCGGCCAACAAGCGGAATGCGGTGGAGCCATGGTGGGAAAAATGCCCAACGTTGCATGGCTCGAGGGCTCCTTCGTGGAGACCGTAAAGGGGTGGCAATCGGGGTGGTTCTACATCACCGAGCCGCGCGACACCAACTGGGTGGCGGCCCCCGAGTTTCGGTCCGAAATCCCCACGCGGTTCACTTCCTGGAAGGAGAAGGGCCTGTCCTGGGGTTCATCGGTGGAGCTGGACGGACTCCAGAAGTGTATCCGGAACATGACAAGCAAGAAACTTAAGCTTGTCAACATAGTCTAGGTCATGCTCTTCCGCCGGATCCTCCCGTGTCAACAACGGGATTTCAACTTGTGGGAGTTCGACCCGGCCCGGCACCAGACTCTAAGCGAGCTCTTCGACACGACGCACAAAGACGTCTAGAGGGTGCTGTTCAAGGGCGCCGAGGTCCCTCCCTCTCTCACTGAGGAACGCGGACTAAGCGCGAAGCGCCCTGCGAATCCGGTAAGTTCTGTACATCTGGTAGGATATTTATTTCCCATGGCTTAACCACATGCGGGGTCTGAGCTCCCATGCCTTTGACAGGACTGGCTGGAGGCATCGGAGCAGATTGACTGTCCGGCCCCTCTGCCTGAAGACACTGCGGACGCTCTCCTGACGGAGATGCTGACTCCGGCTCCTTATAAGGTGCCGGAGAAGACCAAGAAGAAGGCCAAGGGTACCCGATAGAGTTCCCGGTGCCAGGTGGTATCGGACTCATCATTCGATAACTCCATGGCGCACTCCTGAAGATGAGGAGGAGGAAGATGAAGATGCTCCCCTCCAGCCGGGGGAGACAAGAAAAGGAAGGCCGCCCCAACCGGGGAGGCCGAAGGGTCCAAGAAAGGAAGGACTCTCCTTCCGGACTGCTCCACCACCGTCGTCGAAGGCGAAGACGAGTGGCTGCTCAGGGCCAAGCCCCTGGCGAAGTCGTAAGTATTCGGATACCGGAGTAACTCATAGCATACCTTTGTCGCACTGCTTCTCCTAACGCCGAATATGATTATGCAGACCGCCCCAAGCCCGTATCGACGTATCCTCGTCGGACGGCTCCTTGGATTCGTCGGATATGGATAGCGATCCACTTCCGACCGCCTCCTCCCCTTGCCCTACGGACAATGCCGAGGTATTGTCTCAAGGTGCACCGAGCCGGGGGAAGACAGTCCCGGAGGCGCCTCAAGGCAACCTTCAGGACTCCATGAGCAAAGGGAGCAAGGCTCCCGGGGGCTCCAAGTTCGGCTCTCAGCCGAACGCCGCGCCGGAACCTCCAGTGGTTCCAGGCTCGGGCAGGCGGCCCCCTTCCAAAAGGGGTAAGACGCCCGTGCCGGTGACCTCTGTCCATCCAGAGGCACCGGACAACCTACTGGGAGCGCTTCGCGGCGCTTCCATCGACGAAGAGCACCGCACTATTATGAGTGCGGTGATCCAGAAGGTTTAGTCCGCCAAGAGCGGACTGACTGAAGCCCGTGCCAGCCTTCTAACAGGCTTTGAGGTAGGTATTTAAAATATAGGAAAAATATTACCGCATAGACAGTAGCCCTGATGCTCTGTTCGGTGTTCACAAAGAAAATCCGAATAGAGGATCAAATAATATCTGCAGGAGTCTAATATAAGTATGTCTATATGCGTATGCAGGCTTCGCTGCTGACCTCTGCCGCACTGACTGCAGAGGACGCCGCACTGAAGCAGGACCTCGAGGGGTCCGAGAAAGAGCTCGGCCTTGCTAAGAGGTAGCTCGAGGAGAACAAAGGTAAGTAATACCTAGTCTATATATATAAGATGCGATTGCAAAATGACAGGATCATCATGAATTTGCCAGGGGACATGACCGAAGTGGCGACCCTGAAGCAAGCGCTGTCCGAGGCCGAAAACAAAGCGGCCCAGGAGCGCACCAAGCGGGAAAAGCAAGAAGCACGGGTGGGCGAGGTGCAGCAAGAGCTCCAAGCTCTCGTGACGAAGCACGAGGCGTTGGAGCTTGACTCGAAGACGCGAGAGTCTGAGCTTGCCGCGGCCCTTGAGAGCGCAAAGAATGCCAAGGCTAATGCCCAAAAGGCCCTCCAGGAGATTGAAGCGATGAGGAAGATGGCGGCGGGTCCGGAGCTCTCCAGGAGCATTCGCAGATTTGCCCCGCAGCGTGTCGGATGCCGCAAAGTTTTACCAGGCCGAGGAGGGAAGCTCGACGGGAAGCTGTTCTGGTCTCAGTATACTAGGACCGAACACCCAATGCCTATGAGCGATCAGCTGAAGCAACTAGTCGAGCTGCACAAGGCGGCCGAACAGGCCATGAAGGGCTTTATAGTCCGGATGTGTCCTGGCGACGCCCTTCCCAACAGCTACTTCGGCCTGGTGAGGCGGCTTGTGGATGCCTGCCCACGGCTCGAAGTCATTAAGCGGTCCGTCTGCATCGAGGGTGCACGCCAAGCTTTTGCGTTTGCGAAGGTGCACTGGGCCAAGATGGACGCCGAGAAGCTGGTGAAGGAGGGGCCGCCACAGGGCAAGGAGCATCGCCACCCCGAGATGTATTATGAGGGTGTCCTGAAGGGTGCCCGTCTTGTAGCGGACGAGTGTGCGAAAGATGCAATATTTAAATGAACTTGCTCGTGTGATCCTGTGGTATGAAAGCTTGTTCATATGCGCTATGCAACGCTTGCTTGAATTTAAAATATTACCTTCTGTTCGGCTTCTGCCCCCATGCCACGAGTGCTGGGGTGTTCGGGATAAACCTGAGCACTCTTGTTCCCATTTTTGGGTCCTTCGAGGGAGGTGCTCAGCGCAACGAACAAGGCAATCAGACTATAATGCTTTATCACTCTCACTTAGCCATAGAATTCTATAATTTTAAATTTTGGCGAAGCCCCTAGTATTCGGAAGGCCGAATTTGGGGCGCTATACACGCCTTATGCCGGACAAAGCCGACTCCTCGCTCTAAGCGGCATAAGTCTTTAGGGACTCGAATCCTCTCGAACAGCGACCAGTCTCTCACCTTATCATGAAAGTCAGTTTTAGCTTTCTCTACTGAGGTGCTTAGCCCAGCTGAACCGGGGCACAATCGCAGTAGTTCTTCCAGTGCTACCTTAGCCGATATAGCGGAACGTAAGGTACCAAAACATGGGAGCCGGGTAAACCCAACTATTGACCCAAGACATGTTTCGGAGTTGATGCATATAATGCTATAAGTTCGGGGTGCCGCATTGTCTAAAGTGTTCGGACTTCTCACGCCGTATTATGGGGTATGATTAAGCCCCTAGCGTATTGGCCGTACCACAGTGTACGGGTGCTGGATGTCATGAATAAACATATGTATATATAAAAAAAGAAGAATAAAGAATGCGATAATAGTCTAGTGCTATGCATTGTTTATTCAAAAAGGTGCGTTAAAGCAGAATGATACAAGTGGTGTGGTAAGCAAAAAGTAGGACTATTTGACATGTCCCCTCTAAGGGCAAGCTGAGGAATGGTATTTAGAGCGAGTATTTCACTTGTTGTCAGAGACCACCTGGGAGTTCCATGGTGCGACATAGCTTTCTGCCTCCTTGGTTGCTGCATCGTGTATTCGGCAATCATACTGCCGGATAGGGTTTCTAGAGATTAAGGTCATGAAAGAGAGAAAAATAACAAAGCGGGAAGCCCCTAGTGCGGTTGAGCCGCGTCTTGGGGCGTGCCATAGTCGTGCCCCCCTGCCCACCTGTTCCCATGGTATTTTTAATGCGTAATTATGTACATGTGGCACGGATTTTGCCGTTTGGATGCTACTGGGGTGGGGGCCGCATTGCTATGCGATCTCGGAACGTGCCAGGCGGTCTTGCTGCCGATTACTTCGGGCGCGCTTGAAGGTGTCCGGGTCCTTATTCACCGAACTAGTGGATTGCCTTAAGAGGCTGCTTTGCACTTCTGCTGCGAGGGTTGCAGTGTGCTCCTCCGTGCGGAGAGAGCACTCTGTGTTTCCATTAACTGTGATGACCCCCCGAGGTCCTGGCATCTTGAGCTTGAGGTATGCATAATGCGGTACCGCATTGAATCTCACAAATGCGGTTCGCCCGAGCAGTGCATGATAGCCACTGTGGAACGAGACTATATCGAAGATTAACTCCTTGCTTCGGAAGTTATCCGGGGATCCGAAGATCACTTCCAGTGTCACCGAGCCTGTGCAATGGGCCTCTACACCTGGTATGACGCCTTTGAAGGTCGTTTTTGTGGGTTTGATCCTTGAGGGGTCTATACCCATTTGCGCACTGTGTCCTGATAAAGCAGGTTCAGGCTGCTGCCGCCATCCATAAGGACTCGAGTGAGGTGAAATCCGTCAATGATTGGGTCTAGGACTAGTGCGGCGAATCCGCCATGACGAATACTAGTGGGGTGGTCCCTGCGATCGAAAGTGATCGGGCAAGAGGACCATGGGTTGAACTTTGGGGCGACTGGCTCCAATGCATATACGTCCATTAGCGCACGCTTCCGCTCCCTCTTGGGGATGTGGGTTGCGTATATCATGTTCACCATCCGCACTTGTGGGGGGAACCTCTTCTGTCCTCCAGTGTTCAGCTGCCAGGGCTCCTCCTCGTCACCGATATGCGACCCCTTATCTTTGTTTTCCGCATTTAACTTGCCGGCCTGCTTGAACACCCAACAATCCCTGTTGGTGTTGTTGGCTGGCTTGTTGGGGGTGCCATGTATTTGACACAAGCGATCGAGTATACAGTCCAAACTGGATGGGCCCGGAGTGCTTCCTTTAAATGGCTTTTTCCGCTGACCGGGTTTAGAGCCTTTGAATCCGGCATTGACTGCCATATCCTCTGTATTGTCGCTGTTAATGCGGCGCTTGTGTTTGTTGCGATGTGACCATGGTTCTTTGATATGTTACTGCTACGAACCAGCCAGCTGTCTTCTCTCGCACAAAAGCGGGTCATGAGTGTCGTGAGGGCTGCCATAGATTTCAGATTTTCCTGGCTAAGGTGCCGGGCGAGCCACTCGTCGCGGATGTTATGCTTAAAAGCTGCTAGGGCCTCTGCATCCGGACAGTCGACGATTTGATTCTTCTTTGTTAGGAACCGTGTCCAGAATTGCCTGGCCGATTCCTCTGGCTGCTGAATTATGTGGCTCAAGTCATCGACATCTGGCGGTCGCACATAAGTGCCCTGGAAGTTGTCGAGGAATGCGGCTTCCAGATCTTCCCAACAGCCAATGGACTCTGCTGGCAAGCTGTTGAGCCAATCCCGAGCTGGTCCTTTGAGCTTGAGTGGGAGGTATTTGATGGCGTGTAGATCATCACCGCGGGCCATGTGGATGTGCAGGAGGAAATCCTCGATCCGTACCGCAGGATCTATTGTGCCGTCGTATGATTCGAAATTTACGGGTTTGAAACCCTCTGGGATTTGGTGATCCATTACTTCGTCTATGAAGCATAGGGGGTGTGCGGCGCCTCTGTACTGGGCTATATCACGACGCAGCTCAAATGAGTCTTGCCAGCTGTGTTCGGCCCGGCCGGATTTACTTTTACTATATCCGGCGTGACGGTTATCGTCTCGCATAGTGGCGCGCCCTCGTGACCCATAGATCGATCTTGCATGTTTTGCTTTGTCCTCCAATACGTCTCGTAGGTCTAGCATGTTTCCCCGTGCCTTGTCATTTTTATTTGAGTGGCGCCGGGGTGCGGGCTGAGTTTTTGGCTGAAATGCCTCTCTGTCGCGGCCACGGGGTGGCCGGTTAGCCGCATCATATGCTGGAGATGTAGGTTTGAGTGCTTCCTCCTCCAGTCGGGGTAGCAACCTACGCTTTGGGTAACTCTTGGAGGGGCGTTCGAGTTTATATTCCTCGGCCGCAAGGACTTCAGTCCATCTCTCAGCTAGCAAATCCTGATCAGCTTGAAGCTGTTGTTGCTTTTTCTCCAGGCTATTTGCCATGGCTATAAGCCGGTGCTTGACGCGCTCTTATTCGACGGGATCCTCAGGCACGACGAATTCGTCATCATCGAGGCTTGCCTCGTCTTCGGAGGGAGGCATGTAATTATCATCCTCCGCCTCTCCATCTGCCGCTCTCTCTGGAGGGATGGCTTCTCCATCCTCCTGCCCTAAATCTTGCTGGAGGTGATTGTTGTCGTCTTCGACACTGTCCGGAGTGGTATTATCTCCTGTGCCGGTGTCACCGCTTTTGCTTTGGTGAGACTTAGAGCGGCGCTGCTGACGTCGGCGCTTGGGTTGCTTCTTGGAGGGGTCATCCTCTGTTGTCTCGTCGCCATTGCCTTCTTTGGGTGTGTCCACCATGTATATATCATATGATGAGGTGGCTGTCCAGTGCCCTGTGGGCAGTGGTTCCTCTTTGTCTCCCGCATCGTCGTCCATACCTTCGATGTCTTCGCAGTCGAAGTCGACCATGTCGGTTAAGTCGTCGACAGTGGCTACTAAGTGGGTGGTGGGTGGGCGGCGAATTTCTTCATCATCCGCATCCCAATCCTGCCGGACATAGTTCGGCTAGGATTCTCCTGACAAGGAGAGAGACCTTAATGAGTTCAGTATGGCGCCGAAGGGCGAGTGCTGAAAAATATCCGCGGAGGTAAACTCCATGATCGGTGCCCAATCGGATTCGATAGGCACGGGCGTAGGCGGTTTGGAGTCCGTGGCCGGGGAGGAATCCGGCAGTTCGGTGTCACGACTCTCGTGAAGGGTGAGGTCGATACTCGGCTCGATCGCCGATGAGAGTGCGGCCTCCGTGGCGGGGTCTATCCACCCGTCCATGGATGGGGCAACTAGTTCCGAATTGAGGGTCGGAGCGGTTGCCGGTGCGATCCCCTGAACACTGTCTGATGGTAGAGCTAAATCATACTCATCGTGACCGTGTGGCGCACAAGGCAGGGGCTCAAATCCGTCGAGGATCAAGTCTCCGCGGATATTGGCCGTGTAGTTTAAGCTTCCAAACCTGACCTGACGGCCAGGGGCATAACTCTCGATCTGCTCCAGATGGCCAAGCGAGTTGGCCCATAGTGCGAAGCCGCCGAATACAAAGATCTGTCCGGGGAGAAAAGTCTCACCCTAGACTACATCGCTATCGATGATTGAAGGAGCCATCAAGCCTAATGGCGACGACACAGAGGAACTCTCAATGAAAGCACCAATGTCGGTGTCAAAACCGGCGGATCTCGGGTAGGGGGTCCCGAACTATGCGTCTAAGGCGGATGGTAACAGGAGGCAGGGGACATGATGTTTTACCCTGGTTCGGGCCCTCTTGATGGAGGTAAAACCCTACGTCCTGCTTGATTATTCTTGATAATATGAGTAGTACAAGAGTTGATCTACCACGAGATCGGAGAGGCTAAACCCTAAAAGCTAGCGTATGGTATGATTGTATGTTGTCCTACGGACTAAAACCCTCCGGTTTATAAAGACACCAGAGGGGGCTAGGGTTACACAAGGTCGGTTACAAAGGAGGAGATATACATATCCGTATTGCCTAGCTTGCCTTCCACGACAAGTAGAGTCCCATCCGGACATGGGACGAAGTCTTCAATCTTATGTTTTCATAGTCCAACAGTCCGGCCAAAGGATATAGTCCGGCTGTCCAGAGACCCCCTAATTCAGGACTACCTCACATGTATTTACAAGAAAGTGATCCGAAATATTGTGAATGACATATTGTTGATCCGAAATAATGTAGAATTTTCTGGAAAGCATAAAGCAATATTTGAAAGGAGTTTTTTAAACAAAGACCTCGGTGAAGCTACTTACATATTGAGCATCAAGATCTATAGAGATAGATCAAGACGCTTGATATATTTTCAATGAGTACATACCTTGACAAGATTTTGAAGTAGTTCAAAATGGAACGGTCAAAGAAGGAGTTCTTGCCTATGTTGCAAGGTATGGAGTTGAGTGAGGACTCAAAACCAGACCACGACAGAAAATAGAAAGAGAATGAAAAGTCATTCGCTATGCCTCATTCATAGGTTCTATAGAATTTGTTATGCTATGTACCAGTCCTATTGTATACCTTAGCATGATTCTGGCAAGGGAATACAATAGTGATCTAGGAGTAGATCACTGGACAACGGTCAAAAATATCCTTAGTGGAATAAGGAAATGTTTCTCGGTTATGGAGGTGGCAAAGAGTTCATCGTAAAGTGTTACATGGATACAAGCTTTGACACCAATCTGGATGACTCTAAGTCAAGATCTAGATACATATTGAAAGTGGGAGCAATAAGCTAGATTAGCTTCATGCAAAGCATTGTAGACATAGAAAATTTGCAAAATACATACGGCTCTGAATGTGGCACACCCGTTGACTAAATTTCTCTCAAAAGAAAAACATGATCACTCTTTGGGTGTTAATCACATAGCGATGTGAACTAGATTATTGATTCTAGTAAACCCTTTGGGTGTTAGTCACATGGAGATGTGAACTAATCACATAAAGATGTGTACTATTGGTGTTAAATCACATGACGATGTGAACTAGATTATTGACTCTAGTGCAAGTGGGAGACTTAAGGAAATATGCCCTAGAGGCAATAATAAAGTTATTATTTATTTCCTTATATCATGATAAATGTTTATTATTCATGCTAGAATTGTATTAACGGGAAACATAGTACATGTGTGAATACATAGACAAACAAAGTGTCACTAGTTTGCCTCTACTTGACTAGCTCGTTGAATCATTGATGGTTATGTTTCCTAACCATAGACATGAGTTTTCATTTGATTAATGGGATCATATGATTAGAGAATGATGTGATTGACTTGACCCATCTGTCAGCTTGGCACGATGATCATTTAGTTTGTTGCTATTGCTTTCTCCATAACTTATACATGTTCCTATGACTATGAGATCATGCAACTCCCGAATACCGGAAGAACACTTTGTGTGCTACCAAATGTTACAATGTAACTGGGTGATTATAAAGGTGCTCTACAGGTGTATCGTTTGTTGAGTTGGCATAAATCGAGATTAGGATTTGTCACTTCGAGTATTGGAGAGGTATCTCCCGGCCCTCTCGGTAATGCACATCACTATAAGCCTTGCAAGCAATGTGACTAATGAGTTAGTTGTGGGATGATGCATTACGGAACGAGTAAAGTGTGACGCCCCCGATTTGACCATACAATTATCATACACGCAAACATGTACGATCAAGATCAGGGACTCACGGGAAGATATCACAACACAACTCTACAAATAAAATAAGTCACACAAGCATCATATTACAAGCCAGGGGCCTCGAGGGCTTGAATACAAGAGCTCGATCATAGACGAGTCAGCGGAAGCAACAATATCTGAGTACAGACATAAGTTAAACAAGTTTGCCTTAAGAAGGCTAGCACAAAACCGGGATACAGATCAAAAGAGGCGCAGGCCTCCTGCCTAGGATCCTCCTAAACTACTCCTGGCCGTTGTCAGCGGGATGCACGTAGTAGTAGGGACCTCCCGAGTAGTAGTATTCGTCATCGGCAGTGGCGTCTGGCTCCTGGGCTCCATCGTCTGGTCGCAGCAATCGGGTATAGGAAGGGGGGAAAAGGGGGAGCAAAGCAACCGTGAGTACTCATCCAAAGTACTCGCAAGCAAGGAGCTACACTACATATGTATGCATTGGTATCAAATGGAATAACGGTATCATATGTGGACTGAACTGCAGAAAGCCAGAATAAGAGGGGGATAGCTAGTCCTGTCGAAGACTACGCTCCTGGTAACCTCCATCTTGTAGCAGGAGAAGAGAGTAGATGGTAAGTTCACCAAGTAGCATCGTGTAGCATAATCCTAGCCAATGATCCTCCCGTCGTCGCCCTGTGAGAGAGCGATCACCGGTTGTATCCGGCACTTGGAAGGGTGTGTTTTATTAAGTATCCGGTTCTAGTTGTCATAAGGTCAAGGTACAACTCCGGGTCATCCTTTTACCGAGGGACACGGCTATTCGAATAGATCAACTTCCCTGCAGGGGTGCACCACATTTCCCAACACGCTCGATCCCATTTTGTCGGACACACTTTCCTGGGTCATGCCCGGCCTCGGAAGATCAACACGTCACAGCCCTACCTAGGCACAACAGAGAGGTCAGCACGCCGGCCTAAATCCTATGGTGCAGGGGTCTGGGCCCATCGCCCATTGCACACCTGCACGTTGCGTACGCGACCGGTGAGCAGGCCTAGCCTCCCTTATACAAGAGTAGGCGTTCCAATCCAACCCGGCGCGCGCCGCTCAGTCGCTGACGTCACGAAGGCTTCGGCTGATACCACGACGTCGAGTGCCCATAACTGTCCCCGCGTAGATGGTTAGTGCGTATAGGCCAGTAGCCAGACTCAAATCAAATACCAAGATCTCGTTAAGCGTGTTATTTTGAAATAACCGCGAACGCCGACCAGGGCCAGACCCACCTCTCTCCTAGGTGGTCTCAACCTGCCCTGTCGCTTCACCACAAAGATCCACAAAGAGGGCCGTTGGGAAAGTATGTCCTTCCAGCCCCCAATTTGTGAATCAACCGCGGGTACTCCTCGAGCCAACCCGACTTTAGTCATCACATGTATCATGTATAAACTATATAGTATATACCCGTGATCACCTCCCGAGTGATCACGGCCCGATAGTATAGCATGGCAGACGGACAAGAATGTAGGGCCACTGATGTTAAACTAGCATCCTATACTAAGCATTAGGATTGCGGGTAAAGGTAACAACAGTAGTAGCAAGGATAGGCTATGCATCAGGATAGGATTAACGGAAAGCAGTAACATGCTACACTACTCTAATACAAGTAGTAGAGAGAAGAATAGACGATATCTGGTGATCAAAAGGGGGGCTTGCCTGGTTGCTCTGGCAAGAGAGAGGGGTCGTCAACACCGTAGTCGTACTGGGTAGCAGCGGCGTCGGTCTCGGTGTCTAGCGAGAGAATAGGGGGAAGAAACAATAAATATCAAGCAAACAGATGCACGACATGACAAAGCATGATGCTAGGTGTGCCCTAACACGGTATGAGATGGTACCGGTGAAGGGGGGGGGACATCCGGGAAAATATCCCCGGTGTTTCGCGTTTTTAGACAGACGATCCGGAGGGGAAAAGTTGCGTGTTCCCTATGCTAGGGATGTGTGGCGGACGAAAGGGCTGCGTATCCGGATTTGTCTCGTCGTTTTGAGCAACTTTCATGTACAAAGTTTTTTCATCCGAGCTACGGTTTATTTTATATTAATTTTAAAAGATTTAAATTAATTTTAGCATTTATTTAATTAATTTAATATAACATTATCCAGAATAGTGTTTGCTGACGTCAGCATGACGTCAGCAGTCAATGTAGGTTGATTGGGTCAAACTGACATGTGGGTCCCGCATGTCATTGATTGATTAATCTAATTAGGATTTAACTAAACTAACAGGTTAATTAGATTAATTAAATAGGATTAATTAACTTAATTAACTTAGTTAATTATTATTATTATTATTAGTTTTTGTTTATTTTTTTAAAACATTTTAAGGGCGTGCGCCCCATCTGTCTGTGGCCCTTGAGGCCATAGTGGATCGGGAGCTGGGCATAGAGCACGGGCGCCGCCCGAATGCAGGGGCGCGGCGGGGCGCCGATGTGCGGGCGGCCGACGCGGGCGACGACCAGTGACGATGGCCGGAGGCGGAGCCCGGGGGGCACTAGGAGAGGCCGCGGCCGCCACCTGCGGACGGGCGTGGCGCGACAGCCATCGAGGAGCCCAGGCGAAGGCGGCCAGTAAGGCAGTCGCAGGCACGGCAGCCCGGGGCGGGGCCGGCGGCGGTAGGGAGGCGGAGGGAGCCGGGACGCGGATGGCGACATGCGGCTCGGTGCGGGCGAGGTCCAGCACGGGCCGGCCGGAGCAGCAAGTGGCGGCGGGCGCAGCCCCGCGTGGGCGGGCGCGCGTGGGTGCATGGCAGGGCTGCGGCAGGGGGCGCACGAGCCTCTCACCGCGGGCGCGCTGGTGTGAGGCGCGGGCGGCGGTGAGCGCATGCACCGCGGGGAGGGGGAGCGCGAGCGCGCGCGAGCGTGGCACATGGCTAGGACAAATGAGCGCGGACGGGCGCCGGCGAGATGTGAACGTACGTCGGGGGCAGAAGGGGAGGGGGAGCGCAGCTCACAGCGTTGCCGAGGAGCGAGGGGTCGGCGAGGCCTGGTGTAGGCCGTTGGGGAGGAGGTCGGGAGGTGACGTGGGTGGCGCCGGCGATGGCGAACGACGTCAGCGTCAGGGCGCTCGGGCGCTGCGTCTCCGGTGACGGTGGCTGGAGCCAGACGCGGGGTATGGGAGGTGACGAGGCGGTCCGGCGGGGAGGTGGCGTCCGCGAGGTGGTGGCGGGACGAGGCGGCGACGTCGAGGGCTGGCGTGGCGGCGATGGCGGGCCCCCGAGTGCCCCAATCCAGAATCGGGAGGGGGAAGGAGAGAGACGTGGGGTGGGGATCGTGGGAAGTGGGGACTGGGTGGTTAGGGTTACGGGGTGTGGGAGGTAAGGTAGGCCCTAGGTTGGGCCTGCCTGGTGGGCGGGCCAGCTGGGCCACGGTCGGCCCAGTGTTTAGTTATGTTTGTTTTTCTTTTTCTATTTCTTTTCTTTTTATTTATTTTTTCTATTTTTTTTAGCTACCAAGTGAATTTTGTTAATTATGAAACTTTGCACATAATTCCTAGCCAATACTATAAGGTTGCGCGAAAAAGTTGAGGCCAATTGGAACTGTTCTAATTTATAGTTGAATTAAAATGCTCTTATTTAGTCTTGTTATTCCACTAAATGAATTCCAGGGGTAATTAGGGAAACCAAATGAGGTTGGTTCCAACATGTTCATTACTTAGTGAATATTTTCCACTCATCGAACCTTTTTATTTGATAGTTTAAAGAAATACTAATTTGACTTGTTATTTGTATTTGAATTTGATCTCGGTTTGAAACAAGTGAGGTTTAGCAAAAGTTTAATTATGATGACCTGGCATGATTAGCAAGGGTTTACTGTAGCTTAACTATCGGGGTGTCACATAAAGAGACTTGTCGATTGATACATCTCCATCGTATCTACTTTTCCAATCACTTTTGGCCTTGTTTTGGACTCTAACTTGCATGATTTGAATGGAGCTAACCCGGACTGACATTGTTTTCAGCAGAATTGCCATGGTGTTGTTTTTGTGCAGAAATAAAAGTTCTCGGAATGACCTGAAAATCAATGGAGATTATTTTTGGAACATATAAAAATACTAGAAGAAGAATCCACGTCAGGGGGCCCACACCCTGTCCACGAGGGTGGGGCGCGCCTACCCCCCTGGGCGCGCCCCCTTGCCTCGTGGGCCCCCTAACGCTCCACTGACCTCAACTGCAACTCCATATATTCGTGTTCGGGGAGAAAAAATCAGATAGAAGGATTCATCGCGTTTTACGATACGGAGCCGCCGCCAAGCCCTAAACTCTTTCGGGAGGGCTGATCTGGAGTCCGTTCGGGGCTCCGGAGAGGGGAATCTATCGCCATCGTCATCATCAACCTTCCTTCATCACCAATTTCATGATGCTCACCGCCGTGCGTGAGTAATTCCATCGTAGGCTTGCTGGACGGTGATGGGTTGGATGAGATTTATCATGTAATTGAGTTAGTTTTGTTAGGGTTTGATCCCTAGTATCCACTATGTTCTGAGATTGATGTTGATATGACTTTGCTATGCTTAATGTTTGTCACTAGGGCCCGAGTGCCATGATTTCAGATCTGAACTTATTATGTTTTCATGAATATATGTGAGTTCTTGATCCTATTTTGCAAGTCTATAGTCACGTATTATGTGTTATGATCCGTTAACCCCCAAAGTGACAATAATCGGGGCCATTACCATGATGACCGTAGTTTGAGGAGTTCATGTATTCACTATGTGTTAATGCTTTGGTCCGGTACTCTATTAAAAGGAGGCCTTAATATCCCTTAGTTTCCAATAGGACCCCGCTGCCACGGGAGGGTAGGACAATAGATGCCATTCAAGTTCTTTTCCATAAGCACGTATGACTATATTCGGAATACATGCCTACATTACATTGATGAACTGGAGCTAGTTCTGTGTCACCCTATGTTATAACTGCTGCACGATCGATCACATCCAACATAATTCTCCATCACCGATCCATTTCCTATGAGCTTTTCATACATTGTTCTTCGCTTATTTACTTTTCCGTTGCTTTATGTTACAATCACTATAAAACCAAAAAAATTACTTTTGCTACCATTACCACTACTATCATATTACTTTGTTACTAAATACCTTGCTGCAGATATTAAGTTTCCAGGTGTGGTTGAATTGACAACTCAGCTGCTAATACTTGAGAATATTCTTTGGCTCCCCTTGTGTCGAATCAATAAATTTGGGTTGAATACTCTACCCTCGAAAACTATTGCCATCCCCTATACTTGTGGGTTATAAAGATTATTTTCTCGCGACATTGCCGGGGACCATAGCTCTATTCTTTGAGTCACTTGGGATTTATATCTTCTTATCACTATGAATAACTTGAAAGATCAAAGAACCAAGATTTTTCTCTCAACTACGAGGGAAGGTAAGGAAATGTCATCTAGCTCTGCACTTGATTCACCTTCTGTTTTGAGTAAACTTGCGACACCTACACATGCTATTGATTCTGATAGGTCACACGTTATTGATGATGCCACTTCTGCTTTGCATGATACTTATGATGAAACTACTGTGCTTGATAATACTGTGCCACTAGGTGAATTTCTTGATGAACAACTTGCTAGGGCTAGAGAGAATGAAATTATTGAATCTGATAATATTGATGAAAGTGATGATGAAGATTCTCCCCCTAGATATGAATTTCCTGTTGTTCTTGAGGGTTATGTTATGGATGAAGAAACTGCTAGAGACTTCTTAGCCTGAAATGATAGATATGATCTTAAGAAATTATTAGCTAAGCTTAAAGAAAAGTCTATGAATGCTAGAATGAAATATGACCCTGTTTTTGCTACTTCACCTATCTTTATTACTGATAAGGATTATGATTTCTCTGTCGATCTTGAGTTAATTACTTTGGTTGAATCTGATCTTTTTATGGCTATGAATCTGAAACTGTTGTGGCACATCTTACTAAATTAAATGATATAGCTGCCATGTTTACTCATGATGAGAAAACTCGCTATTACTCTATCCTTAAGTTGTTTCCGTTCTCATTAAAGGGTGATGCTAAAACATGGTTTAATTCTCTTGATCCTGGTTGTGTGCGTAGTCCCCAGGATATGATTTATTACTTCTCTGCTGAATATTTCCCTACTCATAAGAAACAAGGTGCCTTAAGGGAAATATATAATTTTGTGCAAATTGAAGAAGAGAGTCTCCCACAAGCTTGGGGGAGGCTTCTCCGATTACTTAATGCTTTGCCTGATCGTCCTCTCAAGAAAAATGAAATACTTGATATCTTTTATAATGGACTAACCAATGCTTCCAGAGATTACCTGGATAGTTGTGCTGGTTGTGTTTTCAGGGAAAGAACTGTTGATCAATATGAGTTGCTATTGAATAATATGTTTACTAATGAAAATAATTGGACACTTCCTGAACCAACTCCTAAGCCAACTCCGAAGACAAGGGGTATTCTATTTCTCAGTCCTGAAGATATGCAAGACGCAAAGAAATCTATGAAGTAAAAAGGTATTAAAGCTGAAGATGTTAAGAATTCACCACCTATTGAAGAAATACATGGTCTTGATAACCCGACACAGGTAGTAAAGGTAAATTCTCTCTATAGATATGACAAAGCTGAAATCCCATTTACTAAGTTTGCTAGCCCATGCTTAGATGAGTTTGATAACTTTATGGTTAAGCAAGAAAACTTCAATGCTTATTTTGGTAGGGAATTAAAACGCAATGCTGATATGCTTGAACACTTGGGTGATTATATGGCTAATATCAAAGGTGAATTAAAACTTATTAGTAAACATGCTTCTATGGTTACCACTCAAGTAGAACAAGTACTTAAAGCTGAGAATGATTTTCTCAATGAATTGAATAGTAAGAAAAATGATAATGTTGTTAGAGTTATGACTAGAGGTGGTAAAATGACTCAGGAATCTTTGTATCCCGAGGGCCATCCTAAGAGAATTGAGCAAGATTCTCAGAGAAATAATATTGATGCACCTAGTCCTTCTAAAAGGAAGAAAAAGAAAAATGATAGGACTTTGCATGCTTCTAGTGAACCTGTCATTGACACACCTGAGAATCCCAATGATATTTCTATTTCTGATGATGAAACAAAATCTGGTAATGAACATGAAACTAGTGATAATGTTAATGATAATGTTCATGTTGATGCTCAACCTAGCAATGATAATGATGTAGAAGCTGAACCTGATGTTGATCTTGATAACCCACAATCAAAGAATCAACGTTATGATGAAAGAGACTTTGTTGCTAGGAAACACGGTAAGGAAACAGAGCCTTGGGTTCAGAAAGCCATGCTTTTTCCTCCTAAGCCATCCAAGAAAAAGGATGATGAGGATTTTGAGCGCTTTCCTGAAATGATTAGACCTATCTTTTTGCGTATGCGTTTGACAGATATGCTCAAAATGAATCCTTATGCTAAGTACATGAAAGATATTGTTACTAATAAAAGAAACATACCGAAAGCAGAAGTTTCCACCATGCTTGCTAATTACACTTTTAAGGGAGGAATACCAAAGAAACTTGGATATCCCAGAGTACCAACTATACCATGCTCCATTAAAAGAAACTATGTTAAAACTGCTTTATGTGATCTTGGAGCCAGTGTTAGTGTTATGCCTCTCTCTTTATATCGTAGACTTGATTTGAATAAGTTGACACCTACTGAAATATCTTTGCAAATGGCTGATAAATCAACTGCTCACCTATCGGTATTTGTGAGGATGTGCCTATTGTGGTTGCAAACGTTACTATTTTAACGGACTTTGTTATTCTTGATATTCCCGAGGATGATAGTATGTATATTATACTTAGAAGACCCTTTTTGAATACTGCAGGGGCTGTTAATGATTGCACCAAAGGCAATGTCACTTTTCATGTTAATGGTAATGAGCATACAGTACACTTTCCGAGGAAACAACCTCAAGTCCACAGTATAAATTCTATTGGAAAAATTTCAACAATCACTATTGGAGGTTTTGAATTTCCTCTTCCTACTGTCAAGAAGAAATATGATATTCTTATTGCTGGGGATGTGCATATCCCCATTGAGGTAACCTAGTGTTATTCGAAAATTCTCCGGTTCCATGTTATTCGGAATGAGTTTGTTAACAAGACCTGATTAACCTTGTTAGTGGATTCCTTTTGATGAGCATGAGATGGATGAATTTAGGAAACACAACTCTCTGTACCCTCTTTTTACTTTCTGTTATTTATATTAAATACAAAGATAGCAATTTCTGCCTATTTTCTGAATTATCTATGCAATAAAAAAATACCTCGAAAATAAAAGTTCTCCAAATGCCCTGAAATTTAAATATGATTTTTCTGGAATATTTGAGAATATATGGCAGTGTGTCGGTGTACAAAAAGAGGGGTACACTTTTTGTACCCTTATAACTGTGCACAGGCAGTCGGAGCCACGGGCACCACCACACTGAGCAAGGCAAGGGAGGTGAGCCAAGGTAAGGCCGAAGCTCAGGAGAAGCAGAACGATGCCAAGACCAAGACCACAAAGAGCAAAGGGGGCGAAGTGGACCCCCCGGCAAGATCCTTGCCGGGAGGCGGTTTTAGCAAACCCGGCAAGACCCTTGCCGTGGCAGCTTGCCCCACACGTACGGAGTAAGTCACCCTTGAGTCCACTGCCCCCATGGGGCAAGGATTCGGGAGACATCCCCGTGGTGGCATCCAGATCTTTGTGAAGACATTCAAGATCAGATACACCCTTTAGAAGATGATGATCCTTGGCGGGATCCCAGCCAAGGAAGACCACAAGGCCCTCGGCAAGAGCCTTGCTGGGGATGACAGCAGGCGCCACGGCAAGACCCTTGCCGGGGCCCCGGCAAGGCCCTTGCCAAGAACACCCGTAGGGCCACCATCAGGCCCACGCCCGTCAAACCTGCACCGCCGTTCGCATGCAGCTGCCGACCCAACCAGCTAGGCAGGCACCTGCATGGCGGCATGCGGATCTTCATGGAGACCCACCACTGCGCCACCTCAGCTGCCTGCCTGCCTACATGGCACCGCGGGCGCCGCTGGCCAGGGCGCGTGTCGACACGAGAGGGAGCGGCGACGGATGAGACAGGGCTCTCCCCCGTCCCCGATAAAGAAAGGACACCTGGGCAAGACGCATTAAATGCGCCTTGTCATCTAATGCGAGGGATAACCTCACATCACTGTACCCTTTCCACCTCCCGTGTGCCACTGTGGCAACCCCTTTCCTATAAAAGGAGGCTCGAGGTGACCAGGAAGAGGATTCGGCTTTTTGGAGCTCCTCACGCCCCATAGCTAGCTCAAGAACACAGATATACAATCCACCAAAGCAGGAGTAGGGTTTTACGCATCCTCGTGGCCCGAACCTGGATAAACGAACCGTGTGCTATCTGTTTGATCTGCTCTTCTCACGACCCCGCGCCCCGCAACCGTAGTAGGGATTCTTGTGATCCCATAGGTGTCGTTCCCACCGACATCTTTGGCGCGCCAGGTAGGGGGCGCAGTTGTGAGAATCGGCTTTAGCAGTTAGTTCGACGCTTCTTCATCGTAATGGCGCCCAAGAAGAAGACGACGGTGGCGGTTGGCCCATCGGAAGCCGGACATCCCGTCCTGACGCGGGCGAGCAGCGGACCGGTCGCAGAAAGGACCCGGGGCGCCGTTCGCGAACACCAACACCGTCCCAGCAGTCGGAGTTTGGGAGGCAGCGATGTTCGTGCGCCTGGTAACGGGCCGCACGCCGCCAAATCCAAAGACGGAGCCAGGCCCTCCGCGGGTGGCGCGGGGCCTTCCAAGATCGCTGCCACCGCACCCGAAGGAGATGCGAGGGCCTCCAAGACTCCCACGCCGGCGCCGACTGCGCGCTCCTCTCAAGCGGCGCGCGATGAACGGCGTAATCACGCCGAAGACCCCGGGCGTCGCCGCGGGAAGAGCCCCGAGCGCCACTCCCGGGAGGTAGAAGACCTGCCCGCTCGCCGAGGCGTTGGTGAAGATGGCATGCGACTGCGGGGTCGTGATAGAGCTCCTTCTGACATGGTCAGAAGTCAAAGCGCGTCGCGATCTGTGCAGGTTTCGCTGCCACCAACGCCAGCAGAAGCCCTGGCGCGCGCGCAGTTGCTGCTCGATTTTCCTCCCACTATGGGGAAACTCGACGAATGGAGAGCCACTATCCGAAGCCTTGTTGCGGTGGCTAACAAAGATGAACCGAGTCTGGTGGAGCCCTCGGGTCGACGCCCTGACGGAGTCCCACGCACCAGTGGCAGGAAAGCCGGCGGCGCCGCGACCACGGTGCACTCGCCTCCTTCTCGCCCGGTACCGCGGACGCCAGCCCGTCGCGACGTTACGGGCGATGAAATCTCCATAGCGTCGTCCGACCCGCGGACCCACTGTGACCAGTGCCAAGTCCTTTGGGAACAAGAATATGAAGACGCTCAAACCACTATCAAGCGCCAGCGCGGAGCGCGCCACCAGTCAGACAGGCGAGCAGGGCCTGCTGTGAACCACCCGGCAACGGAGAGCCCTGGAGGCCTACCTTACGAGGTAGGCTGTCCGGGTTTTACCCGTGAGCTGTGGCAGTTCCAGTGGCCCACTCACCGCACCTTCGAACCTGACGTGGGCGAAAAGTACAACGGCAAGACCCACCCGTCCGAGTTCCTCAGCATCTACACCATTGCGATGCAAGCTACCGGAGCCCGCGACGATAAGGTGCTTGCGAATTACTTTCCATTGGCTCTTAAACCCAACGCCATGTCATGGTTGATGCACTTGCCGATAGACTCTATTTCCTCCTGGTCGGATTTGTGCCATGAGTTTGTGGGCGCCTTTACTGGAGGCCACCAAGCCCATGGCCAAGCGAGCGACCTGCACGTCATTCCCCAAAAGGGAGGCGAGAGTCTCCGCAAGTATATCCAGAGGTTCAGCCGGATACAGTACAATATCCCTAATGTTCACCCTGCCGCCATCATCAGCGCATTCCATCAGAACGTGCATAACCGCAAGATGCGCGAAGAGCTGGCAATGAACAAGGTGAAAGATGTAGCAGAACTCCATGTTCTTGCTGACAGATGTGCCCGGGCTGAAGAGGGAAGGAAGTACCCCAGCGAAGACGCCGACGTGGAAACCGACTCCTCAAATGAAGATACTGCCGCCTCGGCGAAGAAGGGCCAGCGCCGCAACAGGAAGCGCAAAGGTAAAGTCGTGCTTGCCGTCGAGGGATCTGATGACACCGGCTCCACCAAGAAAACCAAGGCAGATGACCCTGGCAAGGAAATTGCTGGATGTGTCGCCTGCCGGGCCTTGGCGGTTGCCGAGAAGCCAGGAAACTCCGACAAGCGATACTGCAAGATCCATTGCACCAAAGGCCATGCTCTCCAAGACTGCCGACAGGTTGAGCTCCTCGCTGAGAAGCAGAGGGCTGAATATGAGAGGCGGGAAAAGGAGAAGGGCCAAGACGGTGCTAAGCGGTCCGGCAAGAAGCGTGACGGCCAGGCGAGCCGTCACGGCAAGGATAAACAATAGGAGAGGCCCGCCCGGGGCTGTGACAAAAAGCCAGAAGACGACGATCATGAAGAGGACGACGAATCAGGCGACCAAGAGTTTTAGAAAGCTACAGAGGCCATGTGCGTTGACGGCGGCGCCTCGCTGCATACTTCTCCGCCAGCTTAAACAGTGGGCGCGAGAGATTACAGCGGCAGAGCCGTCGTTTGATGCCCAAAGGCCGCTAAAGTGGTCCAGCACACCTATCATTTTTGACACTGAGGATCACCCTGATCGCACTACTGCGGTCGGGTGCTTGCCATTGCTGGTTTCACCAACAATACGCAACCTCAAGGTGACAAAGATGCTAGTCGATGGCGGGCCCGGTCTGAACTTGAACTCTCTTGCTATGATCGAGAAACTGCAGACTCCTGATGGAGACCTCGAAGAGAAGGGCACGTTTCAGGGGGTCAACCCGGGAAGAAGCCAACCTAAGGGAAAGGTCATGCTGCCCGTGACTTTTGGAAGCGATCTGAACTACAAAACGGAGAGGATCGTGTTTGATGCTGCCAAGATCCCCTTGCCCTACAACGGGATCCTTGGCCGCCCAGCGCTGGCCAAGTTCATGGCGGCGTCACACTAGGCCTACAACACCCTGAAGATGCCAGAACCTGTGACGATCATCACCATCCCCTCTGATAAGAAAGATGCGCTGATTTGCGCTGACCGACTATACCAGCAAGAAGTTGCAGCAGCTGCCGCCACTAGGGCACTTGCTCCTGCCGCTGGGACCCCGGGAGGGAAGAAGAAGAAGAAGACCGGTGAAACCTCGGACACCCACTCCGGCAAGCGCACCTCTTCGGAGTGTAGCGCTCCCGTCGAGGACGTGCCAGAGAGCTCCACCGGCGGAAACAAGAAGCCTAGGGCCATACCGCCGGGAACCAAGAAGGTTTCTGTCAATGAGGACGGCACGGGAGGGGCTTTCACCATAAGCTCCACCCTTGACGACAAATAGGAAGACGCGCTCGTCACCTTCCTGCGGGCGAATGTCGATGTGTTCGCATGGCAAGCTTCCGACATCCCCGGTGTTCCCAGGGAGGTGATTGAGCACCACCTTCCTGTCTGTCCTCATGCGCGGCCTGTCAAGAAGAAGGTCAGAAAGCAAGCTTTGGAACGACAAGAGTTCATCATAGAGGAGATCCGGAAACTGGAAGCAGCGGGTTTGGTAAGAGGAGTGCTCCATCCAACGTGGTTGGCCAATCCGGTCGTAGTGCGCAAGGATAATGGGAAGTGGAGGATGTGTATTGATTACACAGATATCAATAAGGCTTGTCCTAAGGACCCCTTCCCGTTGCCGTGCATCGACCAGATTGTTGACTCCACAGCTGGGTGTGATCTGTTGTCATTCCTCGATGCCTACTCCGGCTACCACCAGATCTTCATGACAAGAGAAGATGAAGAGAAAACAGCATTCATCACCCCATGTGGTACGTATTGTTTCATGCGGATGCCTTTCGGGCTGAAGAGTGCTGGTTCGACGTTTGCAAGGGCGGTCCAGATTGGTTTTGAACCCCAGCTTCATAGAAATATGGAAGCTTATATGGATGACATAGTAGTCAAAACCAAGGACAGGGCAACCCTCATGCCGGATTTGCAAGAAATATTTGCAAACCTACGCAAGATCAATCTCAAGCTGAACCCTGAGAAGTGCATCTTGGGCGTCTCGTCCGGCAAGCTTCTTGGGTTGTTTGTGTCACAGCATGGGATAGAGGCCAATCCGGACAAGATCAAAGCTATAGAGCAGATTGAAGCACCCAAGCGAATCAAGGATGTGCGTCGGCTTGCTAGTTGCGTCGCCACCATGGGCAGATTCATTTCCAAGTGTGTCGAGTGCGCCCTTCCCTTTTTCAAGATCCTTAAAAAGGCGGGCCCGATGGAGTGGACGCCAGAAGCTAAAGCAGCATTGCAAGATTTGAAGAAGTACCTCTCCTCCGCGCCAATACTAGTTGTGCCTAGGCCACAGGAGCCGTTGCTGCTATACCTGGTGGCAACGAACCAGGTGGTCAGCGCCGCACTAGTGGCGCAGAGAGAGGTTGACGACGAGGTAATGGCAGCTACAGATCCCGACACCACCAATGCAGAGACGACACAGCCAGTTGAAGTGCCGCCGAAGAAGAAAATGATGCAGCACCCGGTCTACTTTGTTAGTTCCCTCCTGCAGGGAGCTAGATCATGGTACTCCGGCGTGCAGAAACTGCTCTTCGGCCTTCTTATGGCCTCGAGGAAGCTGCGTCACTACTTCCAGGCACAGGAGATCACTGTCGTCACTCGCCTCCCTCTGCAACGGATATTTCACAATCGAGATGCAACGGGAAGAATTGTGGAATGGGCACTGGAGTTGTCCAGCTTTGGCCTCAAGTTTGAAAGTACTTCGACGAATCAGAGCCGAGTCCTGGCGGAGGTCATTGCAGAATGGACCGCAATGCCTGACGAAGAAGCCCAGGAGACTGCTCTCCCTGGCAAGGAGGCAAGTTGCAGTTGGATCTTGTACTTTGATGGAGCTTTCTCCTTACACGGCGTCGGGGCTGGCGTACTGCTTGTCGCGCCCACCGGAGAGCACCTCAACTACGTGATCCAGATGCACTTCCCCAGGGAGGTGTCAACAAACAATACGGCAGAGTACAAAGGGCTGCTTGCCGGTCTTAGGATCGTGGCGGACCTCGGAATCAAGAAGCTCATCGTCAGGGGAGACTCGTAGCTCGTCGTCAAGCAAGTCAACCAGGACTACCAGAGCCCGTTGATGAAGGCCTACGTCCATGAAGTGAGAAAGCTGGAAGAGCGTTTCGACGGTATACAGGCTGAATACGTTCCCCGAGCGGAGAACGATATCGCCGATTACCTGTCAAAATGCGCTGCCCTCAAGCTACCTATGGAACCGGGTACCTTTGTGCTCCAGCTAACTCAGCGATCCGTTGATCCATCAACAGAGCAGAATAAGAGGAGGAAATCAGGACCCGACAAGTACTTTCCCGCCAAGCTCCCCGGAGCCGCCGGCAAGGATGCTGCCGGGGACACTGAGCCCGCCACAGGACGGCTAGCTCCGGTAGAGCGTCAAGCTCTTGCCGTCGAGACAGCCGCTCCTATAGCGGAGGAAATGCCTTTAGTCCTCGCCGTCGAGCCCCAGGCTCCAGCGTGGGCACAGCATACCGTCTGATTCCTCCAAACAGGGGAACTTCCTGAAGAGCAGGAAGAAGCGGAAAAAGTAGCCCGTCGCTCTACCATGTACCAGTTCGTCGATGACGTCCTGTACAGAAAGAGGCCGAACGGTGTGAAATTGAAGTGTATCCCTTGGGAGGAAGGACTGGAGCTGTTGGCAGAGATACACGGAGGCATATGTGGATCCCACATCGGGTCAAGGGCCCTTGCCGGCAAGGCATTTTGGCAAGGTTTCTTCTGGCCCACCGCCCTCCAAGATGCGACGACACTAGTCACCAGGTGTGAAGCGTGTCAGTTCCATTCAAAGAAGCTTCATCAGCCAGCTCAAGCCCTTCAAACCATTCCTCTCTCCTGGCCCTTCTCGGTCTGGGGGCTCGACATACTGGGCCCTTTCCCCCGCGCTATCGGGGGCTTTGAGTACTTGTACGTTGCAATCGACAAGTTCACAAAGTGGCCGGAGGTGGAGGCAGTGAGGAAGGTCACAACTCAGTCAGCCGTCAAGTTCTTCAAGGGACTAGTGTGCCGTTTTGGTATACCCAACAGGGTCATCACCGACAACGGCACACAGTTCACAAGCCGCACCATCATGCAATATATCCAAGACCTCGGCAGCAAAGTCTGTTTCGCTTCCGTTGCTCACCCACGAAGCAATGGTCAAGCTGAGAGGGCAAACGCTAAAGTACTGCGAGGCTTAAGGACCAAGACCTTTGACAGGCTACACAAGAGTGGAAGGCGCTGGATTGATGAGTTGCCGACGGTTCTTTGGTCGATCAGGACAACGCCAAATCGAGCCACCGGCCAGACACCCTTTGCCCTAGTATACGGGGCAGAAGCAGTTCTCCCCACTGAACTCATATACGGGTCACCTCGAGTGCTCGCTTATGATGAGCTTGAGCAAGAGCAACTGCGGCAAGATGACGCAATGCTCCTTGAGGAAGATCGTCTTCAGGCGGCTGTCAGAGCAGCACGCTACCAGCAAGCCTTGCGCCGCTACCATAGCCGCAAGGTTCATGCCCTAAGCCTTGAGGAAGGCGACCTTGTCCTTCGGCGTGTTCAATCGGCCAAGAATTCCAACAAGTTGATGCCAAAGTGGGATGGCCCTTATCGGGTAATACGAGTCACCATGCCCGGCGCAGTCCGCCTGGAGACCGAAGATGCCGTTCCAGTGAGTAACTCCTGGAACATTGAGCATCTTCGCAGGTTTTACCCGTGAGGCGTGGCTTGCCGGGCCCCCCGGCAAGCCACCTTTTGTACAAGCATTGCCGATGATGCATGTAACCCTTTGTACAAAGCCAGGCGCAGACCCTGAGCATAAATAAATGAAGCGCTGGCGCCCTAAGTTATAGCATGCATGCTAGGTCGAGTCTCGTCCTTGGTTGAGTGTGCGACTAACCCCTAGCTTAGAGGTCGAGTGTGCGTCTCTTTGCCATTCTTTCGTCTTCTTTGGTTCGCAGGACTCACAGATATCCTTGCCGGATCACTTGAGGACGAAAAAGAGAAGAGGGACAGACCAGCTTCTAGACCCCAGCAAGCCAGTATTGCTGGGGGCTGCAAGAGCAAAGATTCACCCACGGCAAACCATAGTTGCCGGGGGCTACAGCTTCAGATAAGTTCTTCATCCCTTATCATGCATTCCCTTATGGACTGAGGTTTGTGAAACCTCGTTTTTTCCTAAAGCTACCGTGCTCCCCTAACTCTAGGCCCTAGGGCTCATTCCTGGGGCCGGGTTTGGTCGTAGTCATAGCAGCGAGAGGATGAAACAAGGAGCCTGAACACACCTCATCCCTGCCTCCACCAAAGGTGTGAGAAAGGTCGAGCGAAGTGGGGAGACGGCAAGGCCTGTTGCCGGGCAAGGAAGTGTTTATCTTAAAGATATCAAGGATTTACTCCTTGTCGTGGGTTCTACCCACAAACAAATGACCCGACAAGCATCCCTTTTTCATTGAAAACATTCCACTCAGGTACAGTACATAGGGAATGAAAAACATGAATGATGGGATTACAAGTTTTAAATTCAGCTAAGGCCCGAAGGCTTACAAACTAAAAAGAGATAAGGTGCCCGTAATCCCTTTCTTGTCCCTCTCCTCAGGAGGCAGGTCAAGGAGGCGAAAAGGGCAAAAGGGGCACCTAGGCGAGCTACGGGTGGCAGAAGACACGAAGAGAACATCTCGGTGGCCGTCCGAAGGCTGGATGGTGATGGCAGCGCCGGAAGTAGAGCTCGAAGATGAGGCGGCAGGACGTCAGCACGCGTCGAAGGCGTCGGTGCCCACGTACTCCGATTTGACGGCCTTGTCGCCCGCCTCTTCCTCTTCCGTGGCCTCCCAACGCCAGCCGCCCAAGGAGACGACCCCGATAAGTTCAGGGACCCGGCGACACGGATGATGGGGTCACCGGTGCCGCACAGAGTGGCGCCCGACACCTAGTCGGACCCGTCATCCTGCCGCCTACTAGCCTCCTCGTCGCTGCCGCTGTCCTCCTCGTCACTCTCGCCCGAGGAGGAGTCTTCGCTATCAGAAGAGCTCTCCACGCAGCACCTTGCACGGGTCCCAAAGCACCCGAAGATCTTGACAGAGAGAAGGCCACCCTCCATCAGCTTGAAATGGAGAGTGAGCCCCTCAGTCAAGCGGTGGATATGAGCGAACGTCTTCCATCCTCGACAAAGATACATCACGTGAGGGGCTGGGAAGTCGACGCGAACCGCATGCCGCTGATCCCACAGTCCCTCATGTGCAGCCGCAGCGACTCCGGCAGATCCAGCTCCATCTCCCGCGCGAATGGAGTCGGGAGACGAAGGCGACGGCGAGGCGGCCGGCGCAGCCTGACGAAGAACTCGCAAGGGTCATCTATAACACCCCGGATGTAACTTTCCCTATTTGTACTCCAACTCTTGCCGTTTCCGGCGTTAAGTTATATTTATTTCTCGGGATCGGGTTTTTGTCTCCGTGTGTTGTTATCGTTGTCATGCATCTCATATCATGTCATCATGTGCATTGCATTTGCATACGTGTTCGTCTCATGCATTCGAGCAATTTCCCCGTTGTCCGTTTTGCATTCCGGTGCTTCGTTCTCCGCCGGTGGTCATTTCTAGCTTTCTTTCGTGTGTGGGAATTAAATGTTTCCGGATTGGACTGAGACTTGCCAAGCGGCCTTGGTTTACTACCGGTAGACCGCCTGTCAAGTTTCGTATCATTTGGACTTCGTTTGATACTCCAACGGTTAACCGAGGGACCGAAAAGGCCTCGTGTGTGTTGCAGCCCAACACCCCTCCAATTTGGCCCAAAACCCACCAAACTCTGCTCCATGTCCTAGAGCGTTCGATCACAATCGCGTGGCCGAAAACCGCACCTCGTTTGGACTCTCCTACCTCCACTTATGCCTATAAATACACCCCTCCGTTTTCGGATCTCTCCTCCCCCGGAAACCCTAAAAATCCTCCGCGCGCGGCCGAACATGTCCGATCCGGCCGGATGCACCGCCGCAGACGCCCGCAGCCACTGAGAGGCTGCCACGTGGGCCTCCCGCCGCCACCCACCGCTCGGGCCCGCTCGGCCCGTGGCCGGCCCCCGTGCGGCCAGAGCCGCCGTCAGCCGCCGCCGCCGCAACGCGCCGGCCCCGCCGCCTCGTTCGCCCGCGCCACCGCCCGCCGGTCGCCGCCACCTCGCCGGCCGGCTTCTTCTCCGGCAGAGCCCAGCGCCGCCCGGTCGCCCCCTGCCGCCGCGCCGTCCTCGCCGGTCGCCCCCCCCCCCCCCCCCCCGCCGCCGCCTCCAACGCTCCGGTGGGCGCGCCCGACTCCGGCCGGCCCCCTCTCCCTCCTACTCCGGCCGGCCCCGGCCCCCTTCTACTCCCCGTCGACGAGCGGCCTCACCAGAGACCTCGGGAGTCGCGCCGTGAACAGTGCCAGATCCAGATCCAAAATACCTAGGGTTGACTTTTTCCCTCTTCCCCCCTAATTTTTATGCCTACTTTGACCTGCCGTATCTTCGCATCCGTAGCTCCGATTTGGGCATATAATATATCAAAATGTTCGTCTCGACGAGTACATCATTTCATTACATTGCATTATTTTCATTTGAGCTCATCTTGATGCCCAAAATGCTGTTAGAAGAGGGCTTCATGATATGAAATTTTAGACTAGTGTTAATTTCACTAAGTCTGGAATCTGTTTTGCATTTGCGTTTTTGCCATGCTTGTTTGAACCTCATAATGGATGAATTGGCCGTAGCTCAGTGCTAGTATTTTGTTAAGCATCTTGTGTGCATCCCTGCCATGTATTTTGTTGTCATGTTTGGTGGCTGTAGCATGTTCATCTCATTGCATTTAGATGCCTACTTGCTGTAAATCGCAGACCGGTGTCATTCTTAAAACGCTTGCCATTTCCAAACCGTAACTCAGATTCCGGTGATCTTTATATCGTTTTCAAGCGATTTCATCTCATATTTCTAGTGGCACCCTTGGAATTCAAAGTTGAGGCCAGGTTCATGCATTTCCTATCATATCTTGCATTTTGCATCCCGCATCGCATCCCGCATAGCATATCATCATTTCATCTTATTGCTTGGTCTTGCATGTGGTTGATTGTATCCTTGTTGCTTGTTTGTCTTGTTTGGGTAGAGCCAGGAGACGAGTTCGCTACTAAGGAGCCCATTGAGTTTGCTTGTGAGGATCCAGTCAACTCTGACAACTGTGCAGGCAAGATGATCATACCCTCGAAATCACTACTATCTTTGCTATGCTAGTTTGCTCGCTCTTGCTATGCCAATGCTACGATGCCTACCTTTTGCTTGTTAGCCTCCCAATTGCCATGTTAAACCTCTAACCCACCATTGTCCTAGGAAACCATTGATTGGCTATGTTACCGCTTTGCTCAGCCCCTCTTATAGCGTTGCTAGTTGCAGGTGAAGATTGGAGGCTGTTCCTTGTTGGAACATCTTTTATTTACCTGTTGGGATATCATTATATTGCTATGTTATCTTAATGCATCTATATACTTGGTAAAGGGTGGAAGGCTCGGCCTCTCGCCTAGTGTTTTGTTCCACTCTTGCCGCCCTAGTTTCCGTCATATCGGTGTTATGTTCCTGGATTTTGCATTCCTTACGCGGTTGGGTTATAATGGGAACCCCTTGATATTTCGCCTTGATTAAAGCTTGTCCAGCAATGCCCAACCTTGGTTTTACCATTTGCCACCTAGCCTTTTCTTTCCCTTGGGTTCTGCACACTCAAGGGTCATCTTATTTTAACCCCCCCGGGCCGTGCTCCTCTGAGTGTTGGTCCAAATCGTCAGCCGCCGGTGGCTACCAGGGGCAACTCTGGGCTGGCCTACCGGAAGTTTAGACAATCTGAGTGTGCCCTGAGAAAGAGATATGTGCAGCTCCTATCGGGATTTGTCGGCACATTCGGGCGGTGTTGCTGGTCTTGTTTTAACCTGTCAAAGTGTCTTGAGATACCGAGTCTGATCGGATCGTCTTGGGAGGAGGTCTATTCCTTCGTTGACCGTGAGAGCTTGTCATGGGCTAAGTTGGGACTCCCCTGCAGGGATTGAACTTTCGAAAGCTGTGCCCGCGGTTATGGGCAGATGGGAATTTGTTAATGTCCGGTTGTAGATAACTTGAACCTTAATTAATTAAAATGAATCAACTGTGTGTTACCGTGATGGCCTCTTCTCGGTGGAGTCCGGGAAGTGGACACGGTGTTGGAGTTATGTTTGCGCAGGTTGTTCCTCTAGCTTCTCGCTCGTGCTTTGCCTCCTCTTCTCGCTCTCTTTTGCGAATAAGTTAGCCACCATACTTGCTAGTCGCTTGCTGCAGCTCCACTCATATTTTACCTTGCCATACCTATAAGCTTAAATAGTCTTGATCGCGAGGGTGCGAGATTGCTGAGTCCCTGTGGCTCACAGATACTATAACTCCAGATGCAGGTCCAGGTGATTCCGCTCCAGGTGACGATTACGAGCTCAAGTGGGAGTTCGACGAGGACTCTCAGTGTTACTACGTGTCTTTTCCTGATGAGCAGTAGTGGTGCCTGGTTGGGGTTTGATTCGGGGCCTTGTCGCATGTTGGGTTTTTCTTCTATTTTGGCGCCGTAGTCGGGCCATGAGTGTTTGTATGATGGATGTTATTTATGTACTTTGATGTGACGTGGCGAGTGTAAGCCAACTATGTATCTCCCCGTTTTATTATATTACATGGATGTTGTAATGATTGCCTGACTTGCGACATTGCTTTCAATGCGGTTATGTCTCTAAGTCGTGCCTCGACACGTGGGAGCTATAGTCACATCGAGGGCGTTACAAGATGGTAATCAGAGCCTTCTCCGACCTTAGGAGCCCCATTGCTTGATCGTTTTTAGAGGCCGAGTTGTGTCTAGAAAATGTTTTGAGTCTTTAGGAATTATATATCGGAGAGTTTAGGAATTCTTTTTACTTCCCAGTCTCCTCATCGCTCTGGTAAGGCATCCTGACATAGAGTTTTGAATCTTCTCTTCTCAAATTTCACTAAATTTTTTTTTTAGGATCACGCGAGTATCTTGGAATCGTTCCGATGGCTTATGATGAGAACATTGTCTTGGTGCCTCCTGTCAGGGGTTTAGTGGAAGTGTCCCGGGGAGTTGAGCTCTGAGGTGTTGTCATCATAATTTTATCGTTGCAATTCTGGAATACTTGAGATATGTTCACCGACATCGAAAATCTCTTTTATGCAGTTCGTTGGTGAGATAACCTCGACGCCACCCAGTACTGGGGTGGGAGTTCGGGAGTATCGCCATAACTTGTATAACGGATGCTTTTCGAAGGTTGAGGTAGATGGTTTCCGAAGGTTTCTTGGTTATGTGTTGAAGGATGGATACAGCTAGATGTAGGATTTGCTAGTTTGGGTGAGATATTATGCTTCCCCTGTATCCGCAACACCTGATTGCATAACCGGAAAGGGTCGGGAGTTTCATAGGTGGGAATTCTAGTAGCTCTAGTTCTTCTTCCACAGATATTGGTTTGAGATTGAGATTTCTTACTGATTATTCGTTCTTGATCCGTACCTTGTTGATTTATTTCTCTAACTTAATTCTACGTGGCTTTGCAATTTATGGATATGTGACCATTTGAAGAGGAATGCATTCGTTCATGTTGTTCGGATGTGAAGACTATATGTTGCAATTTTCATTCCATTGGATTCAGCTTCAATATTTATCTGTCAATGTGCTAATGGTGGGCAACCTCTTCAGGATGGCTCCTCCAACGCGCATGACTCCGAATCCTGATCCGCCACCGCCTCCACCTCCTCCAGAGGCATGGCAAGCTGTGATGGCCGCAACCAATGCAAACACACAACTGATCATGCAAATTCTTCAAGAGCGCAATCAAGGAAGTCAAGGGAATCAAGGCAGCAACCAGAGTCACTTTGCTACACTCAACCAGTTCCTTGCTAACAGGCCAAAGACTTTCAGCAATTGTGTTGAGGCAACCAATGCTGACGATTGGCTTGTGGATCTGTGTAAGCATTTCGAGTGCAGTAATGTCAGGCCTGAGGACTTTGTCTGTCTATGATCGTTTTTATGATGGACGTGTTATCACTTGGGATGATTTCCGTCGAGATTTCCGAGCTCATCATATTCCGCAGAGCGTGGTTGAAAGCAAGTGTGAGGAATTCCGCAATCTGAAGCAAGGCTCTTTGTCTGTCTATGACTACAACAAATTGTTCCAGAAGCTTGCCCGCTTTGCCAAGCAGGACGTGCCTGATGAGAAGAGCATGATATATCAGTTCAGGGGTGGTCTCAGAGAGGATATTCAGCTCGCTCTTGTTCTCTTCGAGCCCTTGAGATACGATGAGTTCTACAACATGGCTCTGAAGCAAGAGGCTGCTCAGTTGAGGTGTGATGCTTCCAGGAAGCGAGTCAGAGATGTTACTCCTTCTTCCTCTACTCAAGTGGCCAAGAAGCAGAAGTTTTGGCTTCCTCCTCCTCCGTTCCGTCAGCCGTATCAGCAGAAGAGCAAAGGTGGCAGTGGTTCTTCCCACCCACCCAACCCTGGCTTTCAGAACAAGACTTCGTCTCAAGCTCCAAGATCGAGTGCTCCGTATCACCGTCCGCTTTCAAAGGTCACGTGCAACAAGTGCCAACAGAAGGGTCACTATGCCAACAAGTGTTTCAATCAGAGGCGTCTTCCTCCTCCTCCTATCAGATCGGCAAGTACAGCTGTGGTCAAGCATAACCCCAAGTACGCCAAGGTCAATATGGTGAATGCAGCGCAGGCAGAGGACTCGTCAGATGTGATCATGGGTAACCTTCCTATTAATGATATTCCTGCAAAAGTTCTTTTTGACACGGGTGGACCGCATTGCTTCATTTCCAGACCTTTTGCATCTAAGCATGGGTGGTTTTCTCAAGTTATGCATAAGCCATTAGTAGTCGTCTCTCCGGGTAGATGCTTGCTTGCTAACTACGAAGTTCCGGATATTTCTATCTCGATGGGTGATTTCAAGTTTCTGGCTTCCCCAATGATCCTTGGTAACTCGGATATTGATCTTATTCTCGGAATGGATTGGCTTTCTAAGCACAAGGCTCAGCTTGATTGTGCAGCCAGGCAGATTCAATTGACCCATTCGTCTGAGGATGTAATTGTCTTTGCCGCTCGGGATAATACTATACGTCTGTTTTCTCTCAATGAGAAGGGTGAATTGGATGCCATCTCTCAAATTCCAGTCGTTTGCGAATATCAAGACGTCTTTCCAGAAGAGCTCCCAGGAATGCCTCCGCACCGGCCAATTGAATTCGTTATTGAACTTGAGCCTGGCACCGAACCTGTGTGCAAATGTCCTTACAAGCTCGGACCAGAAGAGTTGAAGGAGCTGAAGAAGCAACTCGATGAGCAAGAAAGAATGGGTCTCATCCGGCCTAGTTCTTCTCCGTGGGGTTGTGGTGTTCTTTTTGTGAAGAAGAAGGATGGAACGGACCGACTTTGTGTTGATTACCGTCCGGTGAACAAGACCATCAAGAACAAATACCCACTTCCCAACATCAATGAGCTGTTCGAACAACTCAAAGGTGCCCAAATATTCTCCAAGCTTGATCTCCGTATGGGTTATCACCAGATTCGCATTCGTGAAGAAGATATTCCCAAGACAGCATTCAGAACAAGCTTTGGTTCATATGAATACACTGTCATGTCTTTTGGCCTCGCCAACGCTCCTCCGACGTTCTCTCGCATGATGAACTTCATCTTCAACGCTTACACCAATGACTTCGTTTTGGTCTATCTCGACGACATTCTGGTTTTCTCCAAGAACAAGGAAGATCATGCCAAGCACTTGCGTTTGGTTTTCGATAAGCTCAGGGAACATCAGTTCTACGCCAAGTTCTCCAAATGCGAATTTTGGCTCGATGAGGTTCTTTATCTTGGTCATATCATCTCTGCCAAGGGCATTGCCGTGAATCCTGAGAAGGTGTCTGCAATTGTGAATTGGGAACCTCCTCAGAACGTCAAGCAACTCCACAGTTTTCTCGGTCTCGCAAGCTATTGCCGAAGATTCGTTGAAAACTTTTCTAAGATCGCGAAGCCTCTCTCTAATCTTCTCCAGAAGCACGTCAAGTACGTTTGGTCTCCGGAGTGTGATATTGCTTTCAACACTTTGAAAGAGAAATTGATCACTGCTCCAGTTCTGACTCCACCTGATGAATCCAAGCCGTACGAGGTCTTTTGTGATGCCTCTCTCCAAGGTCTTGGCGCAGTATTGATGCAAGAGAAGAAAGTTGTTGCTTATACATCTCGCCAGTTGAAGCCTAATGAGAAGAACTACCCCACTCATGATCTCGAGTTGGCGGCAGTAGTGCATGCTCTGTTGACTTGGAGACATCTTCTATTGGGAAGAAAAGTGGATATTTTCACTGATCAGAAGAGTCTCAAGGACATCTTCACTCAGCCTAATCTCAACCTCAAGCAAACTCGATGGGTCGAAATGATTCAAGAGTATAATCTGAGTATCGAGTATACTCCAGGCAAGGCCAATGTGATTGCTGACGCTTTGAGCAGAAAGGCCTACTGCAACAGTCTGATTCACAAGACTTATCAACCCGAGCTTTGTGAAGCTTTCTGCAAACTTAATCTGCAAGTTGTTCCTCAAGGTTTCCTTGCCAACCTTCAAGTCTCTCCTACCTTAGAAGACCAGATTCGCCAAGCCCAGCTTCTTGATGCTATGGTGAAAAAGGTGAAGATTGGGATTGCCAAGAGTCAGTCCAAGTACAAGTGCTACCGCCTTGATGACAAGGACACTCTCTTCTTCGAGGATCGTATTGTTGTGCCCAAGGGTGACCTCCGTAAAGTGATCATGAACGAGGCTCACAATTCTCTCCATCCACCCTGGGAGCACGAAGATGTATCAGGACCTCAAGCAAGCTTATTGGTGGACTCGAATGAAGCGCGAAATCGCTCAATTCGTGAATGAATGTGATGTCTGCAGAAGAGTGAAGGCAGAACACCAAAGGCTAGCAGGTCTCCTCCAACCTCTTGCCATTCCAGAATGGAAGTTTGAACACATTGAAATGGACTTCGTGACGGGTTTTCCAAAGTCCAAGTGTGGCAATGATGCTATATTCGTTGTCATCGACAAACTCACCAAAGTGGCTCACTTTGTGCCTATCAAAGAGTCGATCACTGCAGCTCAATTGGCGGAACTCTATACCTCTCGTATTGTCTCTCTGCACGGTATTCCTCAAGTGATCTCTTCAGACCGTGGCAGCATCTTTACCTCGAAGTTTTGGGATTCTTTTCAGAAGGCCATGGGCACGAACATCCGCTTCAGCACTGCTTTCCATCCTCAAACAAGCGGTCAAGTCGAACGTGTCAACCAGATTCTTGAAGATATGCTCAGGGCTTGTGTGATCTCCTTCAGCATGAAGTGGGAGGATTGTCTTCCTTATGCTGAATTCTCCTATAACAACAGTTTTCAAGCAAGTTCAGGCAAGGCCCCATTTGAAATTCTGTATGGCAGGAAGTGCCGTACCCCTCTCAACTGGTCTGAAACCGGTGAACGTCAGCTTTTGGGTAATGACTTAATCACAGAAGCAGAAGAAATGTGCAAAGTCATTCGTGATAACCTCAAAGCAGCCCAATCCCGTCAGAAGAGCTACTATGATAGTAAGGACCGTGATTTGGCTTTCGAGATTGGAGATCATGTTTACCTCTGCGTCTCTCCTATGAAAAGTACTCGTCGCTTTGGTATCAAAGGGAAGCTTGCCCCTAGATACGTGGGACCTTTCAAGATTGTCAGCAAGAGAGGCGACCTCGCCTATCAACTCGAGCTTCCTTCAAACTTTGCAAATGTTCATGATGTGTTCCACGTCTCTCAGCTTCGAAAGTGCTTCAAGACTCCTGACCGCACCGTTAACTTCGAGGACATTGAGCTCCAAGAAGATCTCTCTTATCGTGAGCACCCAGTTGCTATTCTTGAAGAGACTGAACGCAAGACTCGCAACAAGTCAATCAAATTTCTCAAAGTCAAGTGGTCTCACCATTCCGACCGTGAAGCTACTTGGGAACGCAAGGATCACCTCCGTTCCGAGTACCCGGAGTTCTTTCAGTCCTAGATCTCGGGACGAGATCTTTTCGTAGTGGTGGAGTGTTGTAACACCCGGATGTAACTTTCCCTATTTGTACTCCAACTCTTGCCGTTTCTGGCGTTAAGTTATATTTATTTCTCGGGTTCGGGTTTTTGTCTCCGTGTGTTGTTATCGTTGTCATGCATCTCATATCATGTCATCATGTGCATTGCATTTGCATACGTGTTCGTCTCATGCATTCGAGCATTTTCCCCGTTATCCGTTTTGCATTCCGGCGCTTCGTTCTCCGCCGGTGGTCATGTCTAGCTTTCTTTCGTGTGTGGGAATTAAACGTTTCCGGATTGGACCGAGACTTGCCAAGCGGCATTGGTTTACTACCGGTAGACCGCCTGTCAAGTTTCGTATCATTTAGAATTCGTTTGATACTCCAACGGTTAACCGAGGGACCGAAAAGGCCTCGTGTGTGTTTCAGCCCAACACCCATCCAATTTGGCTCAAAACCCACCAAACTCTGCTCCATGTCCTAGAGCGTTCGATCACGATCGCGTGGCCGAAAACCGCACCTCGTTTGGACTCTCCTAGCTCCACTTATGCCTATAAATACACCCCTCCGTTTTCGGATCTCTCCTCCCCCGGAAACCCTAAAATCCTCCGCGCGCGGCCGGACATGTCCGATCCGGCCAGACGCACCGCCGCCGACGCCCGCAGACACTGAGAGGCTGCCACGTGGGCCTCCCGCCGCCACCCACCGCTCGGGCTCGCTCGGCCCGTGGCCGGCCCCCGCGCGGCCCGAGCCGCCGTCAGCCGCCGCCGGCGCAACGCACCGGCCCCGCCGCCTCGTTCGCCCGCGCCGCCGCCCGCCGGTCGCCGCCACCTCGCCGGCCGGCTTCTTCTTTGGCAGAGCCCGGCGCCGCCTGGTCGCCCCTGCCGCCGCGCCGCCCTCGCCGGTCGGCCCCGCCGCCGCCGCCTCCGACGCTAAGGTGGCCGCGCCCGACTCCGGCCGGCCCCTTCTCCCTCCTACTCCGGCCGGCCCCGGCCCCCTTCTCCTCCCCGCCGACGAGCGGCCTCGCCGGAGACCTCGGGAGTCGCGCCGCGAACAGTGCCATATCCAGATCCAAAATACCTAGGGTTGACTTTTTCCCTCTTCCCCCCTAATTTTTATGCCTACTTTGACCTGCCGTATCTTTGCATCCGTACCTCCGATTTGGGCATATAATATATCAAAATGTTCGTCTCGACGAGTACATCATTTCATTCCATTGCATCATTTTAATTTGAACTCATATTGATGACCAAAATGCTGTTAGAAGAGGGCTTCGTGATCTGAAATTTCAGACTAGTGTTAATTTCACTAAGTCTGGAATCTGTTTTGCATTTGCGTTTTTGCCATGCTTGTTTGAACCTCATAATAGATGAATTGGCCGTAGCTCAGTGCTAGTCTTTTGTTAAGAATCTTGTGTGCATCCCTGCCATGTATTTTGTTGTCATGTTTGGTGGTTGTAGCATGTTCATCTCATTGCATTTAGATGCCTACTTGCTGTAAATCGCAGACCGTTGTCATTCTTAAAACGCTTGCCATTTCCAAACCGTAACTCCGATTCCGGTGATCTTTATATCGTTTTCAAGAGATTTCATCTCATCTTTCCAGTGGCACCCTTGGAATTCAACGTTGAGGCTAGGTTCATGCATTTCCTGTCATATCTTGCATTTTGCATCCCGCATCGCATCCCGCATAGCATATCATCATTTCATCTTATTGCTTGGTCTTGCACGTGGTTGATTGTATCCTTGTTGCTTGTTTGTCTTGTTTGGGTAGAGCCGGGAGACGAGTTCGCTACCGAGGAGCCCGTTGAGTTTGCTTGTGAGGATCCAGTCAACTCTGACAACTGTGCAGGCAAGATGATCATACCCTCGAAATCACTACTATCTTTGCTATGCTAGTTTGCTCGCTCTTGCTATGCCAATGCTACGATGCCTACCTTTTGCTTGTCAGCCTCCCAATTGCCATGTTAAACCTCTAACCTACCATTGTCCTAGCAAACCGTTGATTGGCTATGTTACCGCTTTGCTCAGCCCCTCTTATAGCGTTGCTAGTTGCAGGTGAAGATTGGAGGCCGTTCCTTGTTGGAACATCTTTTATTTACCTGTTGGGATATCATTATATTCCTATGTTATCTTAATGCATCTATATACTTGGTAAAGGGTGGAAGGCTCAGCCTCTCGCCTAGTGTTTTGTTCCACTCTTGCCGCCCTAGTTTCCGTCATATCGGTGTTATGTTCCCAGATTTTGCATTCCTTACGCGGTTGGGTTATAATGGGAACCCCTTGATATTTCGCCTTGATTAAAGCTTGTCCAGCAATGCCCAACCTTGGTTTTACCATTTGCCACCTAGCCTTTTCTTTCCCTTGGGTTCTGCACACTCAAGGGTCACCTTATTTTAAGCCCCCCGGGCCGTGCTCCTCTGAGTGTTGGTCCAAATCGTCAGCCGCCGGTGGCTACCAGGGGCAACTCTGGGCTGGCCTACCGGAAGTTTAGACAATCTGAGTGTGCCCTGAGAAAGAGTTATGTGCAGCTCCTATCGGGATTTGTCGGCACATTCGGGCGGTGTTGCTGGTCTTGTTTTAACCTGTCGAAGTGTCTTGAGATACCGAGATACCGAGTCTGATCGGATCGTCTTGGGAGGAGGTCTATTCCTTCGTTGACCGTGAGAGCTTGTCATGGGCTAAGTTGGGACTCCCCTGCAGGGATTGAACTTTCGAAAGCCGTCCCCGCGGTTATGGGCAGATGGGAATTTGTTAATGTCCGGTTGTAGATAACTTGAACCTTAATTAATTAAAATGAATCAACTATGTGTGTTACCGTGATGGCCTCTTCTCGGCGGAGTCCGGGAAGTGGACACGGTGTTGGAGTTATGTTTGCGCAGGTTGTTCCTCTAGCTTCTCGCTCGTGCTTTGCCTCCTCTTCTAGCTCTCTTTTGCGAATAAGTTAGCCACCATACTTGCTAGTCGCTTGCTACAGCTCCACTCATATTTTACCTTGCCATACCTATAAGCTTAAATAGTCTTGATCGCGAGGGTGCGAGATTGCTGAGTCCCTGTGGCTCACAGATACTATAACTCCAGATGCAGGTCCAGGTGATTCCGCTCCAGGTGACGATTACGAGCTCAAGTGGGAGTTCGACGAGGACTCTCAGCGTTACTACGTGTCTTTTCCTGATGAGCAGTAGTGGTGCCTAGTTGGGGTTTGATTCGGGGCCTTGTCGCATGTTGGGTTTTTCTTCTATTTTGGCGCCGTAGTCGGGCTATGAGTGTTTGTATGATGGATGTTATTTATGTACTTTGATGTGACGTGGCGAGTGTAAGCCAACTATGTATCTCCCCGTTTTATTATATTACATGATATGTTGTAATGATTGCCTGACTTGCGACATTGCTTTCAATGCGGTTATGTCTCTAAGTCGTGCCTCGACACGTGGGAGTTATAGCCGCATCGAGGGCGTTACATCATCCCCAACATGGCCCTCCATGGGGGGAGGAACTGCTGGTGGAGGCGAGGCCAGCGCGCTGCCCCGTCCTCCTCTTCCCCGAGCGCCTCGGCCTTGCCCACGGCCTCGCCCCCTCCCCCTTCCCCCCCACCGCGAGTGCAGGAGAAGGAGGGACGCGTTGTCGAGCGGCGACCCTAGCCGCCACCGTTGAAGGACCAGGATTCCCTCTCTCCATGGCGGATGGAAGGGGGGAGCAGAAGCTGAAGGAAGGAGGACATGAAAGAATGCGGGACGCCATCCCCCCACCCACTCTTTATAAAGGAACGGGGTAGGGGCTCGGCCGCCCCGCTCAGCCAATCAAGACACGGAAGGCGCAGGGAACTGGAACTGACCCGCCGCCCCAGCCCGCGGCGGCCCGGTTTCCTGCCTCCGCCGTTCGCCACCCGAAGCGCATGAGAGCCACGTGGCAGGCGTGCAGGGCCGAGGCGACGGGCGAGGCGACCTCTCCCCACTCCGTGATCGTGGGGAGTGGACGCCTTGAAGACCACGCCTCTGCCCCGTTCAGTAAATGGGCCACGCCTCCACGCCTCCCTCCGTTTATGGGGAAGGCACGAACCGCCCCCTTTACTACGACGTGACGCATGCATGCAGAGCTCAGCCCCACGCATGCCGCCCACGTCACACACGCCTCCCCACGCCGCGCCACGCGTGGGAAGCATGGGAAGCACAGCGTCCAAAGAGACTTACCCCGGTAAAAACCGCCCAGCCTACCCGCGCACTATTTTTGGGCCTAGCCCAATGATGCGATTGCGCTTACGTGTGGCCCAGGCCTTGGGGCTCCTGTCGGTGTACAAAAAAAGGGGTACACTTTTTGTACCCCTATAACTGTGCACGGGCAGTCGGAGCCATGGGCACCACCACATTGAGCAAGGCAAGGGAGGTGAGCCAAGGTAAGGCCGAATCTCAGGAGAAGCAGAACGACGCCAAGACCAAGACCACGAAGAGAAAAGGGGACGAAGCGGACCCCCCCTGGCAAGATCCTTGCCGGGAGGCGGTTTTAGCAAACCCGGCAAGACCCTTGCCGTGGCAGCTCGCCCCACAACTACGGAGTAAGTCACCCTTGAGTCCACTGCCCCCATGGGGCAAGGATTCGGGAGACATCCCCGTGGTGGCATCCAGATCTTTGTGAAGACATTCAAGATCAGATACACCCTTTAGAAGATGATGATCCTTGGCGGGATCCCAGCCAAGGAGGACCACAAGGCCCCCGGCAAGAGTCTTGCCGGGGATGACAGCAAGTGCCACGGCAAGACCCTTGCCGGGGCCCCGACAAGGCCCTTGCCAAGAACACCCATAGGGCCACCATCAGGCCCACGCCAGCCAAACCTCCACCACCGTTCACATGCAGCTGCCGTCCCAACCAGCTGGGCAGGCACCTACGTGGCGGCATGCGGATCTTCGTGGAACCCACCACTGCGCCACCTCAGCTGCCTGCCTGCCTACATGGCACCGTGGGCGCGGCTGGCCAGGGCGCGTGTCGACACGAGAGGGAGCGGCAACGGATGAGACAGGGCTCTCCCCCGTCCACGATAAAGCAAGGACACCTGGGCAAGACGCATTAAATGCGCCTTGTCATGTAATGCGAGGGATAACCTCACATCACTGTACCCTTTCCACCTCCTGTGTGCCACAGTGGCAACCCCTTTCCTATAAAAGGAGGCCCGAGGGGACCAAGAAGAGGATTCGGCTTTTTGGAGCTCCTCACGCCCCATAGCTAGCTCAAGAACACAGATATACAATCCACCAAAGCAGGAGTAGGGTTTTACGCATCCTCGCGGCCCGAACCTAGATAAACGAACCGTGTGCTATCTGTTTTATCCGCTCTTCTCACGACCCCGCGCCCCGCAACTGTAGTAGGGATTCTTGTGATCCCATAGGTGTCGTTCCCACCGACACAGTGAGAACACAGTAGGGGGAGCAAGCACATGGGCACGGGGGTCCAGGGCGCGCCCACCCCTACACGGCACGAACCCTGCCTCGTGGGCCCATGGTGGCTCCCCTGCAGTTATTCTTGCATCCATACACTTCTTCTTCCTCCCAAAAAATCACTAGCCAGCTCAAGCACGAGTTCTAGCTCATTTTGCTGCGATTTTTGATCTCCTTGCTGAAAGCACCTCTCACAAAACTGCTTTGGGGGATTGTTCCTTGGTATGTGACTCCTCCATTGTTCCAATTAGTTTTTGTTCTAGTGATTTATTGATTGCAAATTTGTGCTGCCTAGGTGACCATGTTCTTGAGCTTGTATGTCAAATTTATATGGTTCCAAGTAGTTCTAATGCATGATATAGGCTCTAGGAACTTGTAGGAGTAGTTGCTATCAATTTTGTTGAGTTTGGTTTACTTTTATTTGAAGTTACTAAAAAATTCAGAATTTTTCAGAAAATAATGAATAGATTTTTGAGGGGATCATTGAGCCGAAGCTCGAAGGAAAAGCAAAATGAAGAAGCGGAGAGGCCCAAATATAATCTGCCTCGCACCGCGGAGGTCCGGCCGTGTGAATGGCCTTCCAATGATTTCTTGA